>NC_134468.1:83067109-83132797 GCF_964194025.1 Convolutriloba macropyga
CTTCCCAGACTGAACTTACCGACAATTTCTTAAGTTTGAAACCGAACATGCCGACCATTTCTTACATAGAAAACCAAACATATTGAACATTTCTTGCGTCGTTTTTGTTCGGTGCTCTCAACTATGGATCACAATTTTTGGTTTGAACTGCATATAATAGTCTTGAATTGCTTATTCCTTGTTTTCCGCTTTTCTGATTCTTAGTTACACTGAAATTTCAAGAAAATTTTTAAATTTGCTCATAACGTTGCAGTACAGTGATATAAGTAGAGTTTTACGCAAGCAAGGACAACAATGACAGTAACCAAAACTAGTTTCTTTTGGCATCAAAATAGAAAATACTCGTCACAGTAATTAGTCCATGATGCCTGTTTTTGAATTAACGTTGGAAACCATAACAAGATTTTGTCACTGTTGACTACACTCACCATCACGGTTCCTACAATCTTAATATCTATTTACAGAGTTAGTTCACAACGAACCATTTAGACTAAAGAGGAAGAAAATCCAATTGATACAATCGTTAACAAAAAAAGTAAACGCACAAAATTCAATTTTACATGTAAATTGCCTGTTTTTAAAAGCCTATTGTAGTCAAAACCAAAGCCAAATTTGGTTTCTGTTAATTTTATATCAATCGATGCATTATAATCAAAAGTTTAATTGATAAAATTCTGAATAAACTTACAAGCTTACTTGTAGAGGAAATCCAGATAGAATTAGGCCAATTTTTCATAAACAGATGTATTTTATGTCACAAGTGAAAACTTGCACAAACCTCCACATTACAAAATTTCTCATTGCAAATTTACGAGCATTTTCAACAGATTTCACAGGGGACTCAAGATGCAGCTTCTTATGGAAAACTGGCCAATTTCTGTTTGAATTTTCTTTGTAAGTAAGCTTGTCAGTTTATCCAAAAATAGTCTTAAAGTTTTGATGTTTATCCGCCGATTGATATAACAATCAACCGAAGTTATATTGACTAAATGTGGCTTCTCATACAGGCTGTTCAGCATGTAATGTAGCTTTTTGTGCGTTTAATTATCTCAGGGAGTGTATAAAATTTCAGAAAAATTTTTTGACTTTTTTTGGATGAAGAAGACATTTAAAAGTCTTTAGCAACAATGCAATACAACATATCACGGCTCCTGAGAACAACATAGTCCCTTAATCGTGCATTAATTATTGAAAAATTTGAGCAATAAGTTTTAGGCTGATATCCAAAGCCAGTTGTGGCTTTTATAATTTTAATATCAATATACTCATAATAATCGAAAATCTAATTGATTTAATGCTTTAAAAATTTCATTGTATTGAGTGTAATGAAATGTCGACTCAAAATCATGAACAGTAGTTTCGTTTAGTCCTGAATACGATTTTTGAAGCTCAGGTTTTCCCAGTTTAATCCCTTTCGGCTGAGTAGTCTTATTAGGTTGAGACCCCTATTTCTTTTTAAATAGTTAAAGGGCATAAGTCGGTAACTGGCTGTAATTTCGTGGAAGCTATAAGGAAAAGGCTCAAAATCCGTGCAGTTTTGTCAGCTGCTTGTTTTTTTTATTTTACCGATTTGTGGTTTTCACCGTGGACAGTACTGTCTCCAACTGAAAAAATGTGATCTGATATTCTTACTGTTGTCCACAAAGAGACAAGAAATTCATTTTCATTTTTAGAAGAACTGATGTAAGTTGGATTTTGACTGATACAAATATAAGCTTCTGCTTAACACTTTTTTGTTCCTAAAACTGCAAGGAGTTAATCAAGTACTCACAGTACACGTGATAGGTTACACAGTTAATTGTTCAAGAACTCATTATTTTTCAGCTTCAAAATTTTCAAAATTATCACAATTTTAGAATCTTCAGATGGGAAAACTGCTTTCACTGACGGATTTATAACATCTTTGAGGTCGGAACAAAATTATTCATTGGCAAACGTGTTCCTTTTTGATTAGATCTGATTGACATTTGATTTAAGCCGAATATATATTTTTCAGTTCTCTATATTGAGACTCTAGAATGATGACTGTAAAATTTTGTAATCAAGCGTTGCTACAGGAAAATTTTCACTTAAATTGTTTCTGTCATCATCTTTTTCTCACTGTTATTCACAATTGCTGTTAATAATGTCTCATGTAGCCGTAAATAAAAAAGCGGAACTTTTTAAACAATTGCAAAAATAAGCGCATTACTTTTGCTTATTATGGCCGCAAATTGCACCTTGGAGTTCATCAAAAAATTTCTCTTGGTTTCTAGAATGTAACCTAGGCAACCAATAAATAATTACAGATGAAAATTTTTCGGTTCAATAAAGTTGTTCTTAATGATGACCAAAAAGGTTTTGCAGCAAAAGTAACTTAAGTACGTTCTTCTAAAAATGTGTTCTGCAAAATATCTTTTTCTTTACTATTTTTATCCTTTCATTATTTCATTTCATCATCTTATTATACTCTCTGAAATATCAGCTACAGACACAAAACGATTAATGCCGCAATTCTTGTGTATACTTAACGCCAAATAATTGAACTAATTCGTTACTCCTCGAGAGCTTTGTTAAAAATCAGTGCTTTCATGTATATAATAAACTATGATACAAAATTTTCTTTCAGTACAGTTTAAGCAGCTATTCTGATGAGTTTCTTGCCGGTATGAATTTCTTGTTAGAGAGTACAAAAACTCCTAATTAGAGCTTTTTCAAAAATTAATATTTGTAATCAAATGCTCAAGACTGTCATAATCATGAATTAGTGCATATACGTTTGGCACTACTTAGATGTACGCTATTGATCTTTAAATAAATGTTCAAAAAATTTAAAGTTCATTACGTGATTTCAGAAGTCAATTTTTTGAGGGAAGAAAGTCACACAATTGACATAAAAGCAGAATAGATGACGTCATGCACATAAATTTTAACTGCAAAGCAGTAGAAGAAGTCATTGAAATCGAAAAGTCAATGGTCGCAAGAATCATCAATGGAATTGAAGAACTAAAAAAACATAGCAGGACAAGACCTGACGTACAATTCAAAGAATTTTTATTGACTAAACAAAGAACTAGACCTAGAACGGAGTAAGAGTGAATTGGGAAAACCATTTCTAAAAAAATCAGATGAAAATTATTTTAAAAAACGAAAAAAAAATTAATGTCAAAATGCCGCATAAGAACAAAAAAAAACAAAACTAGGCCTATAATGAACTATGAATGGATTGGGAAACCATTTAGAAAAAAATCCGATCCAGAAAATCGAAAAAACCGTAAAAAAAAGAATGTGATAATTCTTCCGCCTGATTTTTCTTGTTAGAATATTGAATGTTTGTCCTACTGATTTGTAGATTTTCTTGAATTCAAGGGCACCTACGAGTGATAGTTAACATCTCTAACAGGTAATCACAAATTTATTCTTGGAAAATGGGAATTTTCGAAAGTTTTAATCAATTTTTTTTGTTGAATGATTATCCAACAAATAATACACAAAACTAATCCATAAACCAGTGGCATTGCCATTAGGGATCGTTTCAAATGTAACTATCAACAGAATAAAAATGCGCGACTTCATTTCACAATAGACTGGTTTGAAGCGAGGTTTTGACCTTGAATTATTTTTTTGCGCACAATAGGTCGACACCGTTCATTTGAACATAGCCGGCAGATTGCCGGAATAGCTGCAAAAGAATAGACCTGCGTGTGATATATAATAGAGATAGAAACAGATACAGATCTAAATTGAAAAAAAATCGACGCCGCTCAAAATACTAGGTAAAAAACATTCATTGATAAAAAAAGTTCTTTATAATTCATTCCGCAGAAGCCTCTTATTAGGGAACTTTACTGTACAAATGAGTTCCTGTGACCTTAAACAAATTCAAACTAAATTTAAGTTTTAAAGTGCAAAAGTCATTTTATTGAGTGAGGTAAGTCACGTATGATCAAAATCTAATCACGCAATTAACCTAAAAACTTTTGCTAAAGCGAGTGAGAAATGACGTCACGCGCGCAAATGCCGTTAGTGAGAGGAAGAAGTCGTTCAGAAAATTTGACTTTTTCAGCTTTGCTGCGTGAACAAACGTAAAACGAAAAAAGAGCGTCAGACGACGAAACAAAAAAACATAGCAGGACAAGTCCTGACGTACAATTCAAAGAATTTTCATTGACTAAACAGAAACCTAGACCTAGAACGGACAATGAATGGATTGGAAAAACCATTTAGAAAAAAAATCCGATCCAAAAACACGAAAAAACTGTAAAAATCAAAGTCAAATTGCCGCATGTGAACAAAAAAACACTAGCGAGAAAGCGAATTTTTGTTCAAACACCGTTTTCTCACTCTACTTTAAAATTACAGCGAAAAAACCAGTCACGCCGCAAAACCACTCTTTTTTTCACTCCATTTTCTGTTTCGGCGTGACGAAAATTAATACTCCAATTTGACTTCAAAAATCATGAAGATGTGTGAACAGATCTTTAAAAAAATAGCCGGAAGAATTCTGGAAACGACTCGAAGGAGAAAATTGCCCATACTTGTGACTGAACAACTAGAACAATTATTACGAACCCTAAAACTCCACAAATGCCATAAAAAATTAAGGAAGAATAGAAACGGGATTCAAAACAAATTGAACAAACAAACTTTGAAAATTTAATGAGTTTTTTTTAATAGTACAAGGAAACATAAAGCCGAATAAGTTTCCTTTGCAATTAGAGCTATGAAAAACTCTCAAAGCAATGGGCAAGTCATAATAAGGTAAGAAACTTGTCTCAAGTTAAAAAAAAAAGAAAAACTACAAAAAAAAAGAAAATGGTTTAAAATTTCTCAATTTTTCTGTCATTTTTCCTTAAAAAAATGATTTATACCAACAACACTTCAATCAATTGGTATCTAAAAATTCCTTAAGTAACAAGTTTTTATTCAAATCCAACATAAGGCAGTAAAACAAAAAAAACAGGTAAAAAGTCATTAATTTTCTTCTAAAAATGAGCAAAATGGATCAAAAACCTCCAAATTAGCTTTAGAATTCAAATTAACTAATTGAAATCTTCAGTTCATGTCAAAACAAGACTGAAACAAATACAATATCATAATCAAACCTCATAGCAATCAAAAGTTGCAAAAAACTGCTTTTAAAAGCCCACGTGAACAAAAAAATTTCGCTCGCTTGGAGAAAATTTTTTTACACATCAATTTCTCGCTCGCTCAACAACAGCGGTATGAACCAACACCAATATTAAAAACAATATTAAAAACAATATAATCAAATCTGTTAAAATCTGATAAAAAATCTAATCACATTTTGATATCAATTGAGATCCCGACCATTTATGAGAAAAAAAGCTCTTCAATCAACTTGCACTAAAAAATTGGAAAAAATTTAGCAATTTTTTTTAATATTACAAAAGCATATAAATCCAAAGAAAAATTCCTTTCCGCCAATAGGGTATCCTGATGTTCGCGAAACAATAAGAAAGTCATAACAGGCTAAGAAACTTGTCCAAAAAACAAACAAAAAAAAACGAAAAACTGCGAAAAAATTAAGAAAAATAGTCCCAATTTTCGCGATTTTTTTTGTCATATTTCTCAACACAAAATTATTCATATCAACAAAATTTTTTACCAATTATTATCTGCATTTTGCTCAATTAGAAGGTGTCTTTTCAATACCCATTTGATCCAGTAAAACAAAACAATCGTCAAAAAACCGCAAAAATTAGACCCGAAAATCAGCAAAATACATGAAAAACCTCCGAATTACCATAAAATTCATATGAATTTCCAGAAACCTTCAAACCACTACCAAAACCAGCCTAAAATTAAAACTAAAATAAAACCAAACCTCTTAACCAAAAAATGATTAATAAAACTGCTTTAAAATGCCGCACGTGAACAAAAAATTTCGCTCGCTTATGGAGTTTTTTTTCACACCTCAAATTTTCGCTCTCTAGAAAACAGCGATATGAACAAAAACCACTTTCTTTTCGTTCCACTCTTCATTTTGTTCAGCAAAAAAATAACTCCAAATTCTTTCACTTGTTTTATTTCCCGCTTCAAAAATCACTCCAATGAAATTGATTAAAAAAAGGACTTCTCCAATACTCCTCTTCGAGTCGTAAAAAAGACAGCGCCCCAATACAATTCAAATTCTTTGAATTGTAAAAAACACGTTGTCCCCAATAATGGCTGATATCACTTCGCAGCTATTAATAAATGAATATCCTTAGCATACTTGTTGAACTAGATAAGTGAGTGACTGAGGGTTATTAAACAAATTAATAAGAAGTGACACGGCAAATGTAAATACAGATACGTTCACTGGTGAAAAAAAAATCTCAGCAAATGCATCTAACAACCATTTTCAAAAGGTTTTGATACAAATGAAGAAAAACTGCCTGCTCGTAGATAGTCCAAAGCATGATAAATATCTCTCTGTTCCTTTTCTGAAAAGCAAGCCCTCGCATGTTTCGCTTCTCCAGGATATTTGTAGATGCCTGTAGCAACGTAATACTCCTCTGGAACAAAAAATTGAGAATTATAATTTGTTATCAGCGCCCGCAGTCAAACAGAACAGCATTAGTCCGTTTAATCTGAGGAAACCTGTTTATAACTCTCATTTTCTCATTATTCTCCAATCCTAAGAACGTTCCATTTAAGAGAATTCCACTCCTTATTGCTCTTAAGTGGGGGAGGAACTATCTACTCAAATGAGTTTTTTTGTTTAGTCAATTTGGCCGATCGATATATTCATCATAGAGAATCGTGAGAGTGGTATCATCAGAAAATTCCTTAAGCGCAGAATCTAAATCCAGGTTTAAATTCTTGTAAATATTTGATATTTGGGAGTGATTTTGTTTACATTTAGAGTGGTTTTGATCAATTTTTAATCAGAGAGTGTATCAAAATATTAAAACAAAACTCTTTTTTAAGGTGAATTGAGGAAAAACTGTGTTCCTGAAAAACGAGCAATAAAAAAGATTAAAAAAGTTAGTTTTTGGTCTCACCGGGAAGTTTACAATCTAAAATGTTCGAAGTGTATTGGAGAACTTATTTTTTGAAAGTTCTTTTTTAATTATCTGGTTTCTCTCATATGAATCCCAATGAACGTTTAATTTGTTTTGAGGGAATCATCGCTCATGTTTTTGTGATATTTCTTTATAATTAAGTTATTAGAACGTTGTGATCTCTGCATATTCCTTTGTAATTGTGCCAAATTTAGAAGTATAGCCATGTTATGACAATATCAAGCGTTCCAATTTCGTTGAAAAAAATTTAGTTGAACATATAGAAAGTTATCCGCGAGTTGCTTATGGTTCTAATAGCTTCGGCGGTTACTTTTCGCACTTTTCTATTGAAAAATTGTCTTCTGCCTATATTTGATGTCCATTTTGTAGTCGCAAAACTGATTTTGACTAATGAAAAAGCTCATTGGTTTCCCGTGATGTAAGCAGGTGTAAGCCAACGTTTTTAATTGTTTCCGTTAAAAGCTGTCGGTTCTAATTGCTCTGATATTACGCGTAGTCTTTAAAATTTAGTTGTTTTCCAACATCAATTTATATTTGTCAATTTTCGTGAAGTCAATTTATTACAATTCCGAGAGACCTAATTGGCGTTGAAAAGAATGTCAATTAAAACAATTATTTTTGAGTTCGTTCTTTTTATCGATTTCGACACTATTCTCAAGCTTTTTTTAACTTGTGGTTTCTGCTTGTAGCTGTTAATCTTTATGTAGTCATAAGAAATTTGCTGATAAATGTCAGGCATAATAGCTTCCGCGAAAAATCATTCAGTGCGAAAAGTTGGTAGCTATTGGTTCTGACTACTTTGATCTATTTGTTTTTAAAACTTTGTTTGGAATTTTTGAGGATTTCCCTTTTGTTATTCTTATTGTCAACTTGAAAAATAGTCTCATCAATGATAGTTCCCATACACCTTTCTTTAACTTTTTTTGACTTTTCTATTGGCTTCTTGTTACATCCATTGTATTATATCTGGGACAATATGCTTTTCGCAAATTTTTTGTTCATTTATTTTTTGTGTCTCCTATAGTTGTGCTTCAAAATATTCGCGTTAAAATGTCCCATTGATTTTCAAATTATTCCCGGGTGTACACATTTTTTTTATTTTCGAGACTGTTTACTTGAGGACTTATCACTAAATCCATCTAGAACTTTCAGTTAAGGGCTAATTTTTGTATCTTTAATTTTATTTGAATTAAAAATTTTGCCACATTTTTTCCTCTTTTTGTCGACTGGTTATTTATTTCTATTAGGGAAAAGTACCATGTCCTTTGTATATATCCTAAAGTGCGTTTGCGTGGAACAGATTTTATCTGATGGTACTTTGACTTCGTTACTTTCTACTTTTAATTTTAGATATTGTTTTTGCCGTAATTATTTTGTTTTAGTTTTTTTTGGTGTTTGCGTTGCTTGTTACCTAGTCTTATTAGGTGGTCACATACCACTTTATTTGCGTACAAAAAACGCAACCAGACACATCTTATTGTTAGGGAAAAGATTATGGTTATAACGTTTTCGACACCGTTTTCTCGCAAAATTTATTTGAGTTTTTGTTTTTCTTCTGGTATATGTTCTTTTTGTAGTCGTATGAAAAAAAAACTTATTGATTAGAGGATTGATGACAACTGTTTCAGAATATAATTACAAATAGATCCAAAAAATCAAAACCATTGACAAAAACGGATATAAAAAATTTTGTCTGGTTGAACTTTAGTACAAAAAAGTTGGTAAATACGGTTATTGAACAGTAATTGCAAAGAAAAGTATTAAACTAATTTGCGCGTCTTGCGACTTTTTAAAACAAATAAATGATCAATTTTTATATTTAAAGCCAATTTATGACATTAACATTAGTTAATGAGTCCTTTTTATTACCAAACATCATCTGAAATGGAAAAAAAGCCAAACAAAAGTCAACCATCATTTTATGGGAATATCTTTACGCGAAATATGACTCAACTCAATTTTTGAACCGACGAATTGAAAAAAAGAAAGAGACAACCGTGATGGCGTTTTATTTCACCATGAAATTTCGCTCTCAATTTTTCTCCTTTTTTATCTTTCATTCTCTTTGTTTGTAATAAAACATTCAGGTGTGTCTTTCCATAAAAACCAATCAAAAATAATAACTCCCTGAGCACTGGTCAAAACAATAAAGTACATCTCCTAAGATAGCATAAAAATGCTCAAAACGGTCATTCTCTAAAAAGGGTCACGTTTATCTATTTATCCATTTGCCGAAGAAATTGAACAGTTTTGGCAGTTTTTTTCAGTTTTTCAACATGTTGTATAGTTATAACTGAATGTACTCGCATAAAAAATAAGATCTACAATTTAAGTTAAAGTAGATGGTGATTACAAAGTCGTTGAAAATGATATGAATTTGGAGTTCAAAATGTGCTTTTGTATCTGACAACTGTAGTCTCCCCGAAAGGTCAAACTATCTCCTGAAATTGCCGGTCAGTAAATTCTATTTGTTGATTTTAGATCAAAGACATAGTCAACCACTGAAAAATGACCATTAATGGTCTCTGTTATATCTTTACTTTTAAAGTTCTATCTATTCCTTTTCTCTTTCTTTGGGTGAGTTTGTAGTGTAAAAGCAGAGTGTTCAAGCAAGATTATTTCATTCCGTTTTTCAACACCGGATCTTTTTACTGCTCTTATTTTTCATGACCAGATATTTTTACCTGCACGGATTGGTTATTCTGTTAAAACAATACTTTCATATTATGCAACATAAGACAGTCTTTTTTGTCTTAAAGCACTGCTAAAGTATGGCCTAATCCCCCAAAAATATGACCACTTGTTACTATGACCTTGAAAAATAGACGATAAAAACCAGTTTTTAATTCTAAGGCAAGTTGTTAGGCAAATTAAGTAAAGCAAATTCAGAACTGATTCAGAGTTCAATTCAGGACTGAATTTGTCTGATTCAGAGCTAATTCATTGATTCAATCTTAAAAATCTTTTAATTCAGAAGAAACCTGAAATATTTTCTTTGAATTTTGCTCTGATGGGGTGCGGAGGCCGGTTTTCCGATTCAAATTGAAATCGTGAGACCTTGGCTGCATTCAAACTTTAAATGATTGCTACTTCTAAATGATTGATAACTTCAGAGTGTACTGATGAACCAATTCGAACTAAGAAATCATAGTTACTGAAAATTTAACAAGGAGGCGTTGTAACGTGCAATCGCACACAAAATTCCGGCCCCCCTGATCCAAAAATTTGCCATAATTCTCTACCAAATCAGGAATGGATAGAAAACCCCCAAAACTCAAGTATATAAAAAAATGGTGTATGAACTAATATGTCGCGGCCAAAGCAAATAACTCAGTGGAGTAAACAATACCGGGTTAGATTGATGATATCTGCCATAATTAGGAATACCAGTCAAGACGAACAGCAAAATCAAACAACAACAACAACAACAACAACAACAAACAATAACTACATCCAAAACATTAAGTCCATTTAAAAAAACCTAATAACAAAGTCAAAACAACGTCATATAATGTTGAAACTAAACAAAATAACTTCACTAGCAAAAATATTTGACCAGTCCATAATAAGGCTCGGTGACAATTAGACAAAAACAACAGTAAAGGTAAAAAGTCCGCTTATTTTTTTTTAGCAAACAATTAATTTCAAAGTAACGAAATCCAATAGAAAGCAACTGAAAGCATCACACAGGTTTATGATTACCTATGCTTTTATAGCTTTACCCTTAAGACCTCTCCTTATTCATTCATTTGTGCGGTTGCAAAAAGAAGAACAAATAGAGACAACAAAAAAAATTCAATTAAAACTTGCCTAAGAACGCTGTCGAAACCGTAAAGCCATATATTGCCCCCTCAAAATATGTTCAATTGCGCTATCTTCAAACGCTGATAATGTGGTGTGTCACATCTCATTTATGAGACTAGGTAAAAAGTTGATAAAAAGCGAAAACAAAAGAAAAACTTAACAAATTATTTTGTTCTTTTTGAAAACAATTACTTTCAAAGTCATGAAAACCATTGGCTACAAAATGGAATAATTAAAAAGGTTCTTTTATGCGTCCAACCCTTGAGATCCTTGAGATCTGTAAATAATTAGAATCTGTCTTACATCTACAAAAATGACGTAAAATAGGACAAAAATCCAAAAATAATTTACTTTTTTGGGAAAACCCGTGTCGAAGCCAGTAAAGTGATAACAAATACTTTTTAAAAAACTTTTGTGACAAAAGTTTCTTGTAAAACTTTCCCTTGACGCCAAAAATGTTATATATGACCTGCAATTAACCACTCTAAGTAACAAGTAGGCGCTAAAAAGAACAAATCTGCGAAGTTTGAAAAGTGTTTTCTATTTTTGAAACCAATGGTTTTCAAAGCCATGAAAGTCATCACCTATCTACTAGAATGAGAACATTAGCTCATCTTATATTCCATTAAAAGCCAATGAAACCTGTCATTATCCAGGAAATTTTGTACGAATAAAAAGACAACATAAAAACGACAGTTAAAGACAAAAGTAAAAAAAAATTCAATTAATTTCTTCGAGAAAATGGTGTCGAAGCCGTTGAAACCATAATGTATACCTTTAAAAATTTTGATTTGTTCAATTGTGCCTTGTTTTGGATGCAAATCATGTGATATATGAACTGTCAAAAATGTGATAATGTGATAAAAGGACAAATGCCTAATAATTAAAAAAAATTGTGAAATCTAGTTTTATCAAAGCCAGAAAACCATATCTAAACGTGTAAAGTCAAAAGAAAGGTTAAATTTTGTAGAAAGAAGAAGCCCTCTTTTTTTGCTGACACTAAGCTACAAGTTGAACAACTCAAGAAAAAAAACAGCGCAAAGTTAAACCAGCTATTGTTTATTTAAAATCTAATATTTATAATACTCAAAACGACCAAAAACTTTCAAGTAAATAACTAGATACACTAATTTAGAGCTTCCTAGTATCAGCACATACTTAAATAGCAAAAAGTAAAAAGCAATTCTTAAATATGCAACGGCTGTAATTTGATAACACTTTTAATACCTTTTTAAAAATGATGGTACATTCAAACCCGGGCCTGCTTTACAGATCAAACCAGATAAAAACAAAGCGTTGTAGCAAAAAAATAGACAGATTATCCTAACTGAAAATCTATATTTTGTAGAAAATTGCATTTTTTGAAGTTTTTTTGAGAATCTGAATGGGGTTTTTTATAGATGATACATTCGCGCATAAACATGCCAAAGCTGGTTTAATTTGAGGTTTAATATTAATTTTGGTACCCACATATTGTCAGAAAAATCTATTGACGGAACCATGGCATTAATATTCTAAATCTGGAGCTTTCCTTATAACCAATGCGAAGCCTTGTTTCAAGATTTTTTACAAGTTTTGGTGATAAGCAATCTGGTGGCATCCGAGGACGTTTTTAAAAATCAAGCATATTTTAATCAGCGGTGAAATTGTCACTAGGTGATTTTGGCGGTTAGATCGTTTTGTTTTACACTTCAATTCCTTCGGATTTAAGCTTGTAGTAAAAAACTAAAAACAAAATTCTTGCCAAACTAAAGCGTGCTTCTTGATGTCTCGGTTCTGTTCTGTTTAGTGGGCCTATACCCAGTGCACGTGCTATTTTTTTACATATTAACTTACAATATAACAACATATAATTTGTAAAGGGGCGTTAAAAAATGGGGAGGGGCAAAACAGAATAGATCCAATGTCTCTTGAGGGACTCAGTTCCTGTATTGTAGTTTTTATTAACAAAAACAGTAATTGGACCCGGAAGTTGATGACAGAGAAAATCAGCGCTGCATCAGTCTAGAGACATTCTGTTTTTTAGGATGGCCAGTAATCTGTTCATGTCACAATTTACAATGGCCAGTCTGGCGTTTGAGTAAAAATTACTTCATGAAAAATAATATGATCAGCTTAAATCCCGCCAAGAAGGTTTGCATTATATGCGATTCGAACGTCCGCGTGGGCACTTTTAAGATTTTGTTTTTGTAGCAAATCGTAACCACTACGCTAAATGTGCTTTGTGGTGATGCCTAAAAACTAGCTTAAGTATAAATAGTGTGCATATTACTATAGTAATTACCAGTTATAGGCTACAAAATTATGACGTTATTCTGCTCCAATTTGGGGTATGAGTAATCTTCAGACTATACAGGATAAGTTTAGCCTGGGCGAACTCTATACTATAGAAACTATACATACTACAGTAACTACCAGATATAAGCTACGAAATTATGACAATATTCTCCTCAGATATTATTCTGGGGCAGGAGTATTTTTGGACTATACTGGATAAATTTAGCGTGTGCGAATTCTATGACCGCATTATAATCATAATGAAGAAAAACTGCACATAAAGAAATTGAATATAATCATAACCGACTAACGTCGAGCGAATTGCTCTCAAACAACCGGCGAGCGTTTGACTTCGTCAGTAGCAAGCCACGGTATAGTGAGGCTATCTTTAGCTTGATTCGCCTCTGCAACTTTTAGTTTTCTAGCCTTGTTATTAAATAAATCAAATAAAAAACTGATATTTTGAAAATTTGCAAAATATTGCAAAATTTAAAAGAAAAGCTTCCACATTCCGCAGTGAAAATGTTCAAAACTAATTTTTGTCTCTGGAGTTAAGTCAAGTAACCCATTTGCAAGACTTGAAAAGCTTCGTTGGCCAGTTATGATCGATAAACAGAAAAGTACAAAAATACTCAAAAATTTTGAAAACAATGGCAAAATTCAACAAAATCTTGCTACAATTCAACATATTAAAATCTCCAAAACCATTTAATCATCTCAAGAGACTATCCAGAATCCCTATTTCAAGCTTTAAATAGATTCACTGGCTCATAAAGATCCTGTAACTCGGAACAAGATAATAATTTTCCGAAAAAATGAAAAAAAAATCGAAATTTATCAAAAGATTGCTAAAGCTGGAGTCATTAAAATATTGATAACCATTCGATTAACTCCAAAAACTATGCTAGAGTTTATCATCAAATCTTGGAGGAGTTCCCTAGGACCAGGTGCCGGAAAAATGATTAAAAAACTCAAAAAGATTCAAAAAACTAAAAAAATTGCAAATATTTTTCAAAAATTTCTGATATCAAAATCTTGAACAACATTCCATTACATCTAGAAGCTATGCAGTAGCCTACAATCAAACCCGAGAGGAGGTTATGCGGCTCTTGTGGCTGAAAAAACCTAAAAAAATACAAATTAAAAAATTTAATAATTTGCTAAAATGACAAAAAAAATAACAGCTAAAATTGGTGATAATAAAAGTTGAAACCTAATCCATGGCTATAAAACATTTTCCAGTAAATAATTATCAAAACCTAACGGAGATTTTCTGTTAGGCTGAAAAACCTTAAAAATGACAATAAATGTCAAAATTGAAAAAAAAATGCAAAATTTGTAAAAATGCTAAAATTCGCAATGTTAAAATGCTGAAACCATTCCACTACCACTAGAAACTATGCAGTAACCTATTATAAAACACTAGAGGAGGTTCCTTGATACCTAGGGCTGCAAAACTAAAAAAATGACAAATTTTCAAAAACTTGAAAAAATGTGAAAATTAGTATAAAATTGTATGTTTTTAGCGATCGGTTGTTCGAGCGAAGCCACGGGGGGGGGGGGGGGGGGGGGATTGCACCGAAGGCTGACGGGGAGGGAGGTGGTGGGGGTAACAGTGGGGTGGGGGTCAACACCGCAGTGGGGGGTAGGGGCAATAGTGGGGGGGGGGGGTCAACAATTGGGGTGTCTGCGACCACTAAGAACCGCCCTTCACACCATAAGTATAAGTCTCCATAACAATTTGAGCCAAAACAGAGCTGAAAGGCTCTTAGAACACTTAATGCCCACTGGGCGCTACCTGTTTATCCCGTTTTTGAGGACGAAAAGTCAAAAGCGTCAGACGAAAAATCGCTCAAGCGAAAAATCGCATAAAAAAAGACCGACAGGACTAATATAATTGCTACAAACTTCGTTTGAGAGCAATTAAAAATAATCTGGAGATGCAATGTTTCACAACTGAATTAAGTGTTTACTCTTGAAATATACTGGTTCAGCGCTGAAAAGCTCTGAGACTCAAGTTCGCGGCGTTGGAAAAATGAAAAATGTTGCATTCAAATAGAAGAAAACCAAAACAAAGGAAGGTAAATATAGACCATTTTAGCTAAAATTGTAGTGTTTTGTTATCAAAATTTCCCCCAATTACCCACCTATATTGTTTTAAAAAAGCTAACTACGTTAAATTAAAAAGTTTGTTCAACTTAAATTACTTTGAGATAACTTTATCGATCAATTTAATTTTCACGGCCAATGAATTCTTCGAAAATCTGAAAAAGGTGAAACTTTTGTTTTGGAGTTAGACTATATTATTGACCGCTCATTTATTGCCATTGCTGGTATATAAAGAGTGACTGGAAAAGAGTTGCAGAAATAATCTAAAAACTAAAGATTGGTGCAAGTTAAAATGAAAGCGAGTTGACTAAAGAACATTACCACACGGATAATAACCCAGACAAAATGTCAAACTTCTGAGGGGAAACTCTGGTGTTGCGTAACTTTGATGGGGGGAGGGGTAAAACCGTTTGGTAACCTTTAAAATAATTCTAATGGCTATTACAAAGGTTGTGTAACTTAGTTGTTTAGAGTATTTAATTGTGTATTTCTCTCTTTCCACTGTTGCTATATGAAGAAAAGAGACGTTTGCTGCCGTTTCAAGTTTTTTGTTTTATTCAACCGACTCTGAATTTAATTTCATCGATAAGCTTTGCAGCTGTACTATTGGAATGCTGGTTGATAAATTTCAAACGTATTTCAAAGGAACTTCGTTTGAGTGAAAATAAGCGCAGTTATTAGTTTGTAGGAGAACAAATCTTTGTATTTTTTCCTGTAAATCAATAGCTCGATAACTTTTTTTAATCAAGATTTCTTTAAAACTGTTGCTTTTGCCTGAATAAGTACACTAAATTTCAATTTTCAAAAAGAAAAAAAGAAACCACGAAATTTTTTCTCAAAGTTTGAAAAAAACTTGCATATCTGATTAGACTTGAGAATATCCAAGATAGGTAGAAATTCTTTATGGCATCGCAGGAACAGTGAGGTTAGTTTCATCAAAAATTTGTAATCATCTAACAAATATTTCTGTGATATTAAATATTTCTTTTATCACAATTTGCGTTTTTTACAGTAACGAAAAATTTATTTTTCTCTACATATTCTGACGATAAAATAGTGCCTAAGGCAACAATCTTTGTAGTTTTTAAAAAACCAATGCTGGCATAAAAAATATAATTCTGGGCTTAATATTAACATTTTCGCCTTCCCTTACGGGTTTGGTAAAATTCTTATAAAAAATGTTCTTGCTGTTGTATGCATTATTTTGTATAATTTAGGTGACACTGCACAAAAAAATGCAATAATCTGTCTCTAAAAAAGTGGTTCAAGATATACACAATAACTTCTAAGTTACTTTATCAGAGTCACGTTACATTGTTTGAAACGGGCAGTGCAGAGTTCTGGAACTTTGAAATTTTACGCGCATTGCATGTAAAAAAATACGTAACTCTGCTTGACATCACTGATAATTACTGGCGATTATCAATAAATGCGTCGAAGTTTAGGAATATGAACCACAATTTTGAAGTGATTGCTGTAGATTCACGTAACTTTGCCATAAAACGAAAGTTCACGTTATGGAATGAGGAAAGCTTCTGGCTATGCAAATAACAACATATGAGTATTTTGACTTCGGGAACTGCCGACTTTCGGCCTTTCACAACGTACAAATGCGTGTTTTAAGAATGCATTAGGACACCTTTGTGCATGGAAACATGATTAAATATCCTCTAATGCTCACTCCAAATTTTTTTGTTGAAAAATTTATATCTAGTTTTAGTGCATAAATTTTAACCTGATTGTTTTTTTTTTTAATTTTAATTGGCAAGCAAAACTTAAATTTCTTGGCATCGGTTTGCTTTCTAACAAAATTTCTATGTTTTTTAAATAATTTTCTTTGATATGGTGGGGCTTAAGCTGAAACAACCATTTTGTTAGAGAAATAATTCTGATTGGCCAGTGAAACGGTGAAAAGATATAATGCCTATTTAGGGGAAGCGGGGTGACGAAGGAGTCCCATGATAAGGTTTCAGGACTCACTCAGATTGTGTACAGATGTTGGTCTGTGATCGGACCGTGCCGGACCCAAATGACCTCTGATCCAACTTTCGTCCTTCTCAAAAATTAGTGCAATCTTTGTGCTACCGTAGCCAATTCTGGTAAGAATATGCCAGATTGAAGCTACCACTGATCAAAATTTCGTGAGACAGAAATTTTCACGCGACCAATTTTGTTATACGTTTTTGGTGCGACTGTCGTCTTCTGAATTTCTAACTAGGCCAACAGTGAGGGGGATCTGTCGCCCAGAAGATCGATCAAATAAAATAAATAAACCAAAGGTTTTGAATTGGTGAAGCAAGCGTTACTTTGTTACTCTGCGATTTCCCCTCTTCCACTCTTGTAAGCTGTTGCAAATTAGATTGCCTTGAAATAAGTTAAATCACAATGGGCTTGTAATATCAATTCTAGTTATATGGATAACGAATGTAAGACAATTACTTGCACATCAATGGAAAGGACAAACTCAGACAATTTATAATAGTAATTAAAATAATAATAACAATATCCGTGGTTCACTTCCCAAATGAACTAAATCAAAACTCGCTCACAGTATCACAACTGGTGTAGCAACTACAAACTTCCAGAGTTCAATCTCACTCTCAATCTCTTCCCTGCTTTTCACACTATCTTTTACAGTTTAGTCCCACTAAACCAACTACTATCTCTCGCTTGTACGAATCCAAACTTCTGAAGTTCTCCCAAAAACTCCAAAATCTGCCTCTCTCCCTCTCTCTCTCTCTGCCTCTCTCTCTGTGTTACTTCAATTTATACTCAACCAATACGCTCTTATCTTAAGCAAACAAACCTTAATCTCTTAAGTAAACATTGCAAATTACACTTGCAATCTGTCACATTCCGTAGGAGGGCTTTGTTTGCTATGCAAACAACCAATATCAAACTATGCTCTGTCATTCAACTGCTACCAACCATTGTTCAACTTTCTTCTTATCTTAAGTACACGACCTTTGGACTCTTATGTAAACAAATCCACTCCACTTTATCTCATCTTAATTAAATACACTCTTGGAACTTAAGTAAACACCGAAAGTCATTCTGACAGATTGATACATCCGCAGGAGGAGTTCCCTTCACAAAACAAACAGATTAACGTCAAAGTCCGCTGTCCTTATCGCCCTTATTTGCGCACACAAATTTGGCGCCAAGTCAATTTTGTCGCTTTTGTTATTCAAAGACTATTGGTCTCCATGTGTAAATATACCACTAATTCATGCTCGCTAAAGCTAAAATAATGGCTTGGTATGCTTTTCCCAGCATTCCGTGCAATTCCCTATACAAAAATTAGTCAAAAACCAAAATTTCCCAAAAACCCAAAAATTTGACCTCCAGAGGTCAATTAGAGGCCAATAGTCGAAGATGAAGGTTCAACTTGGTAAAAATAACTATTGGCGCGGAAAGTCCTTCCATAGTTACACCTACCCACCAATTTTTATGACCTAACTCCTAATAGAACACGAGCAGTGACCGCGCACACTTTTCATCGACCTCCCGGATGACCCCAAATTTCCAAACTTAATAACTTGCGAAGTAGTGGTCAAAACGTCTTCGGGTAAAGTTTTATAGTAACTATAGGGTGCCACCAACTTGCCTGCCAAGTTTCATGACCAACGGATCAGCCGTTGCGAGTCGTTTGCAATTTAAAAATTTTTAACGAGTCGTGGGTGCCGAAACCCGAAAAATCCGAGTTCGTCAAAATTGACCGGGGTGGTTATTTTTTGTCACTAACTGTCTCAGTTTATCATATTAAAACTATTTCAAAGTCATTCGGCCGCTCAAAAAGGCGAATTTCCGGTTTTCGGCACTCGGGTCGTCCCGAAGCACCGACTTCCGGTCGGAATCTGGGATTGAAATTATCACCAATCGAAAGCCCTTGAAAAGTTACACTAACCCTCCAAAAATCATAGGGCTACTACCAATACTCCACGAGCAATTCAAATTTTACGTTCCGCAGCACGGGCGTGCGCTAGTTCCGTGCAGGTTGGTGTAGGGTCAAATCTGACCTCAAAATCGGATTCCCCGTACCCAAATTAGTCTATCCCCCAATTTTCAGGTCAATCCGACTTCAACTTTTCGGGAAAATACTATTTCAGTTTAGGTGCTAACTACATTCCTGTGATAATTACCAATATACTTAAAAATCGCCATTTTATATCCTAAACCCTTCCCAAGATCATGCAAAAACATTAATTCATACGTGCAGGACATTACAACTGATTAATCGCCTTATTTCTGACTGAAACATTCATATTTCACAGTAAAATACCTAAAAACCTTCAAATCACACTACTTCCGGTGTTAATAGCTGGAGGGTGGGTGGTCGGATTCGCCTGAAAATTATTCTCGCAATAGAGGACCACTAGGGGTACCTTCCCATCATTGACCGTTTATTACCCCATAAGTCCTTCCCATCCTGGGAGTGGTCGGACAACTTTTTATCGGTGGGTATTTGGAAAACTGATAAATTGCCTTTTTATTTACTTTAAGTCAACAACATTCTAATTAATTTCTTCCACAACTTTCTAAACCATTCCCATGATTATCCAATATCTTACTGCACCAGTACATGCTAGTACGCCTGGTTTCTACCGTTATTTCATCCATAAACAATCGAAATTTATACCGCAAATTATCAAAAACCGTCGAATAACACCACTTCTTGTGCCAAAAAATCAGATCAAAAATGTATATACGGCTGCGTATCCCTATTATATATCAACAACACTAAGGGGAATATCGCCAGAAAATTTCAGAATCCAATGACGATTATAACTTAAAGAGTTGAGTGTACCAAGTTTGGAGTTGCCAATTATTTTGTAAATTTGAAATCACACTTTAATTTGGTTCAAATTGAAATTCCAATTCTGTTCAAAGTATCTAGTTCAATTCAAAAGTTCGCTAGTTCTACTTTTCTTCTAAACTTAAATCACTCATTTCGACTTTGGCCTGAAGCACAAGTTCAGATTTGCTAAGTAAGCGAAATATATCGACAGCTCAATATACTTTTGTTCATCAATTTGTTTGTTTAAGATATATCACTCAACTCCCCTCTCTGGCGCCTCCGAAACAATAACCCTTTACGAAAGAATGCTTATTTCAAACACCTAATTAATTTGTCTAATTCGACCTAAATTATTTGACTTAACTAGCGCTATCTGGTTATGAAAGTTCTATTGAGTTTATTCTTATGCTTTCTACACTCCTCCCTCCTAGATTATTATTCTCCCGAATAATTGCAAAGCCCTATCCTGTAACCCGATTAAGTTACTCCTACGTACTTTAGTAATAGTCGACCTACGGAATTGAACCACTTATGTTTAGCTCCGGGTAATATAAACTAACTGCACTAAAATTTGAATAGCGGTTGATTAAATCAGATTGTAAAACACTCCTGCAATTTCACAATTTAACATATTTTACCTAATTCATCAAAATTGATTTTTGATCAAACTCTTTTGCCTCTGACAAACATCCTTCCCAGGAACCCCAAAATCACTAAAAAATCAAATCTAAAAATAGATCTACGAAATCAACACATTTCCCTATATCATCTTTTTTTAAAAAAAAATTCTCCACGGCTATAGTGCTTGATCAAATTATCCTAATAAATTAGATTAAAACAATGTAGGCAACAATTGGGATAAAAAAAACTTGAATAACTTAGCTGTCAACGTCCCTCTAATCATACACACGTGCATCTGTTCATGAAAACCTTCTTCCTCTGATGCTTGAATGGATGTCCAACTCTTCTTCCACTGTAGCTGCAATTTCTCCTGTGATCCTGCCATGACTGCGGTCCTGATGCTTCCAAACGGCTCCACCTCTCTTTCCGGCTTAACGAGCGATTCACCAGCAACAGTTTTGCAATCTCCGGAAATCGTGATGCAATCCTTCTCTCCACTTTCTGCTCAACTTCCCACGAAAACACGCTAGAATCCTCCCTCCTAGGCTGTTGATCATCATGAACCCTACTGTGCAACACTTTAGCCATTGACTTCTGATAGCATTTCCCTATTCTGTCAACTCCAGCACTGTCCACTTGATGCTCATCCTTTGGTTCGACCGAATCACTACCATTAAGCTGACTTTCATTCAATTACGATTGCACCCATTCCTCCAGCTCCTTTCCCAACTGTGCAAAATCACTCCGGTCACCTGCTGCCTTCTCGTTTTGACCCTTCTGTGTTTCAGACACCAACTGCCGAGCAATACCTCCTGAACTTATCCAATTCTCCAAAGTGTCCACAGTGCACTCAGTTGTACACATCTGTGTCTCATCAGCCCCGTGTGTTACATTGCAGAACTTCTGGTGTGACCCTCCTGTCTTTAGCTCCATCAAGGCCCCGGCTCCTAACATATCGTTTCTGCTAGCTTTGACACCACAGCCAAAATTGCTCGCTAATGCAGTTACATTTCCGCACGCTACTGAGTTCAAACTCGCGGCAAAACTTGTCTCGCTCCTCGCTTCGTCGTCATCAAATTCCTCTACATCCGAAAAATCTGTATCCGAAGTATCGTCAAACAAATAGCCATCATCCGACTGTTCATCGCTTATCTCCTCAGACTCTGGTGACAGTACATAATTCTTTTCCATAGCATGATGCTCATCTGGTCCACAAGACTCAGCACTCCGCTCAATGACTTTTTCTTCTGTCGGAAATTTTCTGAAACCACTGTTTTTAAACTCGCTTACCGCTGCTCTAGAAATTTCTTGATTTGTTTGACCACAAACTTCCTCCGTGAACTCCGCCTCATTTCCAATTTGCACTTCATCGCCGCAATCTGGAATTCTTATTCCACTATCATTTTCAGCAATTCTTTTATCTTCTCCGAACAAATCTTCACTAAAGGCTTCTTTTCTTGAGACACCACAGCTGGACCCAATGCCAAACCCTTCAGAACTTTTGCCGGGTTGCCGAATTTCATCCATTAAAGAAGTATCAACGCTACTACTTGTATCAATCACCTGCATTTGAGCATAATGCTGTCCCGTTCTCTGATCCATAGTGTCAATAGTTTCAATGATTTCAGCCCTACTTCTCGCTTTCCCTCTAACGAACATACTATAGCTTCGCTCATAAAAAAGTGGATTGTCGGACAATCGTATGTCAAACTGATACAACGTCTCTGTCAGTGTCCATGCTTGCTTCCCTGGAGTCGACCGCCAATAACCTCTTGGTAAATCACTTACTGCATTCAAGGCCCACCCACACAATTTTGTAGGCAACCACTTCATCATATCTTCCTCTGTCCATCCCAGCTTCATGCCAGTGCTCAAATAATGTTCACGCCAATCTTCCCAAATTTCGTAGCCTGGTGAAGGAAAACGCTTCACCAACTGATAACCAAACATAATCAAACTTTTAGTAACCCAAGTACAAAATGAAAGTCAGCCTTCGGTCTGCTCTCAGCAGTTTCTCCGACGAGAAATATTAAACGCTCTCCAACTAATTGGAAATTAAATCACAGCAAAAGGTAACAAAGAAACGAAGCCCACCCAGGAGCGCCAATGTCGTCTTCTGAATTTCTAACTAGGCCAACAGTGAGGGGGATCTGTCGCCCAGAAGATCGATCAAATAAAATAAATAAACCAAAGGTTTTGAATTGGTGAAGCAAGCGTTACTTTGTTACTCTGCGATTTCCCCTCTTCCACTCTTGTAAGCTGTTGCAAATTAGATTGCCTTGAAATAAGTTAAATCACAATGGGCTTGTAATATCAATTCTAGTTATATGGATAACGAATGTAAGACAATTACTTGCACATCAATGGAAAGGACAAACTCAGACAATTTATAATAGTAATTAAAATAATAATAACAATATCCGTGGTTCACTTCCCAAATGAACTAAATCAAAACTCGCTCACAGTATCACAACTGGTGTAGCAACTACAAACTTCCAGAGTTCAATCTCACTCTCAATCTCTTCCCTGCTTTTCACACTATCTTTTACAGTTTAGTCCCACTAAACCAACTACTATCTCTCGCTTGTGCGAATCCAAATTTCTGAAGTTCTCCCAAAAACTCCAAAATCTGCCTCTCTCTCTCTCTCTCTCTGCCTCTCTCTCTCTGTGTTACTTCAATTTATACTCAACCAATACGCTCTTATCTTAAGCAAACAAACCTTAATCTCTTAAGTAAACATTGCAAATTACACTTGCAATCTGTCACATTCCGTAGGAGGGCTTTGTTTGCTATGCAAACAACCAATATCAAACTATGCTCTGTCATTCAACTGCTACCAACCATTGTTCAACTTTCTTCTTATCTTAAGTACACGACCTTTGGACTCTTATGTAAACAAATCCACTCCACTTTATCTCATCTTAATTAAATACACTCTTGGAACTTAAGTAAACACCGAAAGTCATTCTGACAGATTGATACATCCGCAGGAGGAGTTCCCTTCACAAAACAAACAGATTAACGTCAAAGTCCGCTGTCCTTATCGCCCTTATTTGCGCACACAAATTTGGCGCCAAGTCAATTTTGTCGCTTTTGTTATTCAAAGACTATTGGTCTCCATGTGTAAATATACCACTAATTCATGCTCGCTAAAGCTAAAATAATGGCTTGGTATGCTTTTCCCAGCATTCCGTGCAATTCCCTATACAAAAATTAGTCAAAAACCAAAATTTCCCAAAAACCCAAAAATTTGACCTCCAGAGGTCAATTAGAGGTCAATAGTCGAAGATGAAGGGTCAACTTGGTAAAAATAACTATTGGCGCGGAAAGTCCTTCCATAGTTACACCTACCCACCAATTTTTATGACCTAACTCCTAATAGAACACGAGCAGTGACCGCGCACACTTTTCATCGACCTCCCGGATGACCCCAAATTTCCAAACTTAATAACTTGCGAAGTAGTGGTCAAAACGTCTTCGGGTAAAGTTTTATAGTAACTATAGGGTGCCATCAACTTGCCTGCCAAGTTTCATGACCAACGGATCAGCCGTTGCGAGTCGTTTGCAATTTAAAAATTTTTAACGAGTCGTGGGTGCCGAAACCCGAAAAATCCGAGTTCGTCAAAATTGACCGGGGTGGTTATTTTTTGTCACTAACTGTCTCAGTTTATCATATTAAAACTATTTCAAAGTCATTCGGCCGCTCAAAAAGGCCAATTTCCGGTTTTCGGCACTCGGGTCGTCCCGAAGCACCGACTTCCGGTCGGAATCTGGGATTGAAAATATCACCAATCGAAAGCCCTTGAAAAGTTACACTAACCCTCCAAAAATCATAGGGCTACTACCAATACTCCACGAGCAATTCAAATTTTACGTTCCGCAGCACGGGAGTGCGCTAGTTCCGTGCAGGTTGGTGTAGGGTCAAATCTGACCTCAAAATCGGATTCCCCGTACCCAAATTAGTCTATCCCCCAATTTTCAGGTCAATCCGACTTCAACTTTTCGGGAAAATACTATTTCAGTTTAGGTGCTAACTACATTCCTGTGATAATTACCAATATACTTAAAAATCGCCATTTTATATCCTAAACCCTTCCCAAGATCATGCAAAAACATTAATTCATACGTGCAGGACATTACAACTGATTAATCGCCTTATTTCTGACTGAAACATTCATATATCACAGTAAAATACCTAAAAACCTTCAAATCACACTACTTCCGGTGTTAATAGCTGGAGGGTGGGTGGTCGGATTCGCCTGAAAATTATTCTCGCAATAGAGGACCACTAGGGGTACCTTCCCATCATTGACCGTTTATTACCCCATAACTCCTTCCCATCCCATCCTGGGAGGGGTCGGACAACTTTTTATCGGTGGGTATTTGGAAAACTGATAAATTGCCTTTTTATTTACTTTAAGTCAACAACATTCTAATTAATTTCTTCCACAACTTTCTAAACCATTCCCATGATTATCCATTATCTTACTGCACCAGTACATGCTAGTACGCCTGGTTTCTACCGTTATTTCATCCATAAACAATCGAAATTTATACCGCAAATTATCAAAAACCGTCGAATAACACCATTTCTTGTGCCAAAAAATCAGATCAAAAATGTATATACGGCTGCGTATCCCTATTATATATCAACAACACTAAGGGGAATATCGCCACAAAATTTCAGAATCCAATGACGATTATAACTTAAAGAGTTGAGTGTACCAAGTTTGGAGTTGCCAATTATTTTGTAAATTTGAAATCACACTTTAATTTGGTTCAAATTGAAATTCCAATTCTGTTCAAAGTATCTAGTTCAATTCAAAAGTTCGCTAGTTCTACTTTTCTTCTAAACTTAAATCACTCATTTCGACTTTGGCCTGATGCACAAGTTCAGATTTGCTAAGTAAGCGAAATATATCGACAGCTCAATATACTTTTGTTCATCAATTTGTTTGTTTAAGATATATCACTCAACTCCCCTCTCTGGCGCCTCCGAAACAATAACCCTTTACGAAAGAATGCTTATTTCAAACACCTAATTAATTTGTCTAATTCGACCTAAATTATTTTACTTAACTAGCGCTATCTGGTTATGAAATTTCTATTGAGTTTATTCTTATGCTTTCTACAGCGACCAAGACATATGGCGCGACTTTTTGAGTCACACAAATTTCAATGCACATATAGATTGATAATGGAGGAAATAATGGTCTAATGATTGGTTAATAATAGTTTGAACCGAATTTTATGTGCGAGTTTACCATTAAATGTAGAGTCTAAATCACCAATAAATTTTGATCTAGCATGCCTAGAAAAAAGTTCGCCTTTTCACTCTCTTTGTTGCTATTATGCAAATAAACATTTTAAAATTAAAATTTATAATCGCGTCATGCAATAAATGAAGAGGTGAACACTACCAAAAAAATACTTGAGAAATCTTAAAAGTTGATATTTATATCATTTTAAGAAAACTTTCCGACAGATGTAGTCAACTTATTTTTTTTCTACACTTGCCCAGACTTTGAGTAATTTCAGTCGCACTATGCCATTTGAGTCATTTGGGAACCCTGTCATTTGGGCCGCACTATGCCCCCCTTGTCCGATCCAAATAGTCTGATCAGAGGTGACTTTGGTGTGGGACCTTAATCTGAGAGGAGAAAGAAGGATGTGGAGATATATCCGAAAGCTCTACATGCTATACTTTCGTTTTATTTTGCACTTTTGCCTCAATAATAATCTCACATTTTTTTTTAAATTGGCAGCTATCGCCTCGATTTAAATAAATTTCGGGTCTTTCCCATTATACCCCCCCCCCCCCCACACCCAGCGTAATGGTCAGATAACCTATAGCTCCCCCAATCATGGTAAATATAGCATAATGGGGGTATATTTTTATGTGGGGGGGGCTATAATGGGAAAGACCCTAAATTTCAAGGTAAAAGATTATTTGCTTTCATACAAACTTTAAGATTATATACTAACTCATTGCTTCTTCGGCTATTTGTTTTGAATCCATTTTGTCGTTCGTTTTGATACTTTTATAGTAATCCATAAAACTGGAATGATCGTATGCATCGTCGCTACATTTCCTTTCGTAAATATTCTTGGCATTTGAAACTTTTTTAATGTCCCATTCTAGTTCATCCAAGCCAGCATCTTTTCTGTGTTTATTGTGATTCTTCAAAACTGCATCTTGAAGTCCTTTATCAGAAACAGCGCAGACGACGATCGAAGTGACCAATAGTAACTTTCTTAGCATGACGAATCAACAACGACAAACTATACTAAACATCAAGAATAAGTCAGCACCCCGTAACTTTCAGAAGAAACTATCAATTTTTGAATAAATTTCACTCCGACTTAAAATTAGATTTTGCAAACAAATTTTTCAACATTATTGCCGTACGTCAGGAGTCTTGACTGCCTATTAACTTCAAAAAATACGCAATGGTAACTTACCACATACTTCAACGTAAAATTGATGTGCTCCATCAACGATTCATGTAAAATGAAAGCTGTCTCATAAAGCTGGTGGTATAAATTCATTGACAAAAGTTAGTCAGCTTCATATTGGGTATTTGGTAAGCTATCATTGCAAATTAGTTGAATTTCATAGGTAGGCAAGACCACTAGAGAAAGGGATCATTCTTCCGATAAAAAAGTGGAGGTCTTAATTTGGAGTACTATTGCGTCGAAAATGAAATTTTAGTTCTTAATAATGATAGGGCTAACTTAGTTTTGGTGCTTTCTATACGCTCATATAGCAATATGCCCATTGTATTAAAGATCTCTCACTTTCATCACGTTTTGATGAAATATTTAAAAACAATGTGATTGCTTTCAAATTGAATTGAACTTTTTGTTCAAAAATATGAAAAAAAAGGTTGTTGACTTTCATGTGGTTATTGCCGAACTTACTTAAACTTTAGTAAGATCACAACCAAAAACTAGAGTTCCCAGCAAGTCACGTTTAATGTAAACCTATATTTTTTACTATTGAAAAAAGTCAAATCAATTTAAAAACGAGCAAAATAAAAATTAAATAGACGTTTTGAAAGTTTGGGACGACAGAATTGATGTCACAAAAATCAATTTTTGACGCAAAAGTTCTGATACTTATGAGTGTATTAGTTATTTGTGAAATCGTTGAAACATATTTTAAGAAAAAAAACTGATTAAGAACAGAACCAAGTAAATTTTCCGTTTTCAGTTTGCGTCTTAAAAAATTGCCATTGATTTGAACTTACACTCCACTGAAAGTATAAAGGCGCCGTTTATTGTCTAGGACAACAGTGAACGAGGACAATAAGGCACCAAACAAAAGCAAAAATCAGCGAAAGTCGGCAAAAAAAAATTTGATTACCTCTAATTTTATATCTCTACACTTTTTAGATCAATTAGACGGTGTGTATATTAGACCACCCGTGCCTAACTCTAAGTCGAATTCAGTACTGAGTCAGGTTCAAATTCAGGTCACATTTTGCACTGAATTTGTCTGATTCAGAGCTAATTCAGTGATGCATTCTGAATTATCTTCTGATTCAAAAGAATACAGAATGTTTTCTCTGACTTTTGATCTGAATCAGATAAATTCAGAAATCACTTAACAGTTGGTTCTGAAGTCCTTCTGAATCAGTACTAAATGATAAACTATCTCTGAAATTGCTCTGAATCAGTACTGATTGACACTGAACCTTAGGTACGGGCACGTATATTCATGGTTAATTTGTACTACTCTAACAACATTTCATAGCTCTTATGGTACTCTAATGACTCTGTAAACCTTGACAACGTAAATCTTGACAATATTGAAATATTGATGACCGTTTGATGGATCTCCGCTTATAAAAGTAAAGACTTTTAAATCACTTCTCTGTTTTGATTTTGAAGTCATTTTAATTCGCCTATTTGAATGGTGGTATTTGAATAGTGCCCGGCTTCGTTTCAAATCAGTTTTGACTCGTCTCTTCGTTGCCCGGTACTCTAATAAATTTGTTGACACAAAATAAATTCTCTTAACTATTACATAGAGAGCGGAAACATGCATCTCTGTGTCTCTAATTAAATAGTAGGATCATGATCTCAAGTCGGCCTTCAACTTCACATCAAGCACTCGGTCGCAAGCGTTGGGCTGCTAAAACTGTTTGAATACGTTGTTTGGACCTCGTGTACAGAAAATTCGCCAGATATTTGACAGTACTAAGCATTGATTGAATTCTAATAAATTTCGATGGAATGTGTTCTAAGAATAGAACAATCTATTAGAAATTGTTCCCTCAAAAAAGATATAATATGCACCCACTAAGCTGGGGGGCACAAACGGAAAAGATTCGAAAATCTATTCCACAAAAATTCATGAGACTCGCCTCAAATGCACTGGCACTAAGTCATTTGCACTACTCAGCACGCAATTGTCATTCACGCAATTAAGCAGAATCTGAAAGCATCCGGATCTTTTCCGTTTGTGCCCCCCCCCCCAGCTTAGTGGGTGCATATTATTTGCATCACCCAGACGCACGTGTCATATTTTTTATTTTTTAGATAATGTTTACTATGTAATGACACGTGCTCTTTAATTGGAGGGAGCATAACGTACTGGGGGGTCACAAACGAAAAAGATCCTAGTATCATTGAAAAAACAGCTGAACTGGTCATCAAGGGCAACATATTTTAGAAAAAAATTGAATCTGCTCAAGATAGTAAACGCAATTGGAATTATTCCCCGTTAAACTCTTTTTGCGAACAAAACTATTCTTTTTTCGAAAAAAAAACAGTTATGACCAGCTATTACTCTACTATTAATCACCTACGTCCATTAGTCACTTGGAGTTTTCATGAGTCTAAAATGACAAGTAATTTGTTCTGGAGCCTAAAATTTGTTTCTAGCAAAATTCAGAACACATTTGCGAGATCGGCGATATTAAATTGGAATGAACTACCAACAAAAACAATTTCCGCAAGCTGCTTAGATCTTTCATCTGCCACCGTTATTTGTGGAAGTTCACTCACAAATAAACTCACTGCTTTGGGTGTTCGTATAAAACCGTATAAAAATACAATTTTTTTCGTTAAATATGCAACAAAAAATGAACTTACTTAACTTTCCTGTTGTAACGTAAAAGTAATCAGTAATTTGTAGATTTTCACACAGCCAGACTAACAACAGTTGTATATTAGTTGATATGTTCTGGAACTCATGTTTTTTTTCAAAAAATACTTGCAAGTCATCTTCTGAAATCGTAAATTTCTAAATAGCAAACAGGATTTGTTTTTGATATCTGAACTCAGTAGAATATACGAATTTTAATAAATGAGGTGCCATCAAAACTCCATTCCTCAGGCTAACGAAATCAATTTTCTCGTGAAGATATCAACGAGTTAGGCCAGCAAACTATTGTAGGTCAGGAAATATTCGTTCTGTGAAAGACCTTTATTGGGTTGTTGGCGCTTTTCTTTTCGTGCGCTGAGGATAGATTTGAAGTCAACGCTGTTTGTGTTTCAATTTATCGCTTAATTTGCAATATATATATATATATATATATATATATATATATATATATATATATATATTCAAACACATTAAAGCTGCAGATTTCAATATATATATATATATATATATATATATATATATATATATATATTGAGATCGCGATGCCCGAGAATTCTTCTCCAAGAAAAGTTAGATATTTCTACTGTTATTGATTGGTTTGGCCATAATCGGAAAAAACATGCCTAACAGCGTAAAGTTTGCAAGTTTTTGAAACATACTATATACGAAAAAAGCAAATTTTGAGAGTTTCTCACAAAGACCTCTACATTTTCGTTGCTCTTCGTGTTTCTCAGAACTACCACTATGAACCAATTATTTGATTAACCAATTATGAAATCCAAATGTATTGACATGTGCCTATGGAAATTGTTTCGAAAATTTCTTCATTATTCTTCTTTATAAACGGAGACGTTTAAGAAAAGTCTGGCCACTTGATTTTTTCAATACGGAACTTTTTAAAATGCAGAGCAGTTATATTTTTCTGAAATTGTTTTTTATAGTTGTATTCTATACAACACTGTAAAATTACAAATGGCTACTGCAGACATTTTAATAAAAAATCGCCCTGCTGACAAATTGTATATAAAATGGGTCTCCAAATTTTCTCTTGCTTTTGCAACATTTTTATTTTTCGGTTTACTTTGATCGGGTAAAGCACATACGCTACACCGGGTATAGCTTTAAACTACACCGTCATTGACGGCGGAATTCTTATTACCTCCATAGACAAATAAATGTCAAAGGATATTTTGGATTTGTAACAAGGAGGCTCGGTAATGTGCGTTCCCACATAAAGTTCCGACACCGCTCATTTTTGGCATAATTGTCTACCAAATGAGGAACAGATAGAAAACCACAAAAATTCAAGTATTTTTCACAAAAAATTGGTGTATAAACAAAAAATATTACAAATACGACAGCGGAGTTAAAAAAACGGATTATATTGATGAGATCTGCTGTTAATAAAAAAGCGAGGCAAAACGGACAACAACAAAAGCAAACAACAACAGCAAACATTAATTGAACAAATCCAAAATTTTATGTCCATTTTTTATGTGAAAAAAACCTAATAACAAAGTCAAGATAGGATCGGATAAAAATGAAGCTAAGCAAAATAACTTGTACACCACTAGAAAAAATTTGGGACCAGTTCATAATAAGGCTCGGTTACAATTAGACAGAATAGAACAAAAACATTAATGTTAGAAAAATTCGCTTATATTTTTGAAAGAGAGATTCATTTCAAAGAAATCAAAACCATTAGAAATCAACTGAAGTCATCCTAAAGTTTTATAATCACTGATGCCTATGTAGGAAGGCATTAAAATCTGTCTTTATTCAATTTTTTATGCGATTACAATAAAGAACAACCAATAGAGACAATAAAAAAAATTCAATGGAAACTTTCGAGAAAAAGCTGTCGAAGCCGTAAAGCCATAGTGTGCCCCTCAATTTTTGTTCGGTTACGCCTTCTTGAAGTTCCAATAAACTGATAAATTGTGACTTCTCATTAACGAGACTAGAAGAATATTGACAAAAAAATAAGACAAAAAAGGGGTACGAGAAAGGAACACTTTTGTGTTTTTCGAGAACAATTATTTCCAAACTCCCGAAATTCATTAGATACACAATGAAGAAACTAAATACTTTCGTTAAATTGTCCAAAACAAGCCCTTGAGATCTGTAAATTTTCAGAATATGTCTTTCGTTTACAAAAAGAATGTCAAAAATAGACAAAAACGAAAAATGAGTTTACTGTTTTTTTGCGAAAAACCCGTGTCGAAGCCATTAAAAGTCATATAGAGTACTTTAAAGTTTTTAGAATTTGTAACTTTGCGCCTATTTATGACCCCAATAATGTCCTATGTGTCCTGTAATTGACGAAACTAGGCAACAAATACGCACAAAAAAGAACAAATATGAGATGCTGAAAAATGTTCTCTTTTAAAAAACAATAGTTTTTTGAAGTCATGAAAGCCATCAGTTAACTCAAATCAGAATATAAGTTTATCTAACCCTCCACAGAAAACCAAAGCGACCTGTCATTCTCCAGAAAATTCAATACGACATGAAAAAAACAAATTGAACACGACAGTTAAAAACAAAAGTAAAAAAAATCTCACCCGATTTCTTCAAGAAAGTGGTGTCGAAGCTGTCAAAACCTTAACCTGAACCTTTAAAACGTCTAATATGTTAAATTGCGCCTGAATTCCAACGCCAGTAATGTGTTATGTGAATTGTTAGCATTGTGAAATAGTGAAAAATCAAAAAAATCTTTTGAAAACTGGAAGTATTAAAGCCGGAATAACCACAACTTTACGCGTAAAACCACAATAAAGATTAATTTTTAACACAATAGAAAGAAGATGGAGAAGAAGCATTTTTTCATTGACGACACTAAGCTACAAATTGTCCAAATCAAGAGAAAGTTTTTGTCAAAGTTCAAAAAGTTTAGAAACCAAATCGTTTTAAAAGTCAAAACGATCACAAGCTTGCATGTAAAAAGTTAGATACATTCAATTGGATCTGTTTGGAAGCCAATTGGACCTATCACCAGTGAGCTCTGTTTTGAATTGTACTGTTCTATTCAATTAACATAAAAAAGGTCGATATTTTTTCCAAAAGACCAACTGATTGCAATCGGAATCATTTTTGTATTGCAACTGTCCAAGATTGGAACAAAACTAGCCTTGCTATTGCTGTTCGTCCATTAAGAACACTTAATTGTTTCGAATGTTTTATATATAGCTAATTTGTTGGTAATTTTTCAAAAATAAATGCTGCTTTTTGATAACCATCAGGATAAATTGGCAAAACACGGCAAACAACTAATTCCAGATGAAACTCAATTGAAGTGGAAGCAGGACAAGGCCTTTTTGCAGCTTGCAAATTTTTGTTAGTGGTGGTTTTTTCCGGCAAATTAGTGGTTCTTGTTAGTGATTTTTGTTAGTGGTGTGTATTTACGGCTTTTTAATCAAAGTGAGCTAAAGTAGCTTATTTCGTGCAATTTTTGATGAAAAGGCCAAAATTTGAATTAATTAGCCAAAAAAATAAATCGAAATAGTCAACAAAGCTCATTTGTCTGTGAAAATCAATTCAACAATACTATTGCTGACAAATTCAACATATTTCAACAGAATTGACTAAATAATCGGCAGAACGTCCGGAAAGTGTGAATAAAAATAACGCAAATCAGTCTCAATATTCCCAAAAAATTAAACCTCAATAACTCGCTCTAGAAAGAGAAATTCAAAAAAAAATAATTCCATTATTTTTGCTGGACGGGTGTTTTGATGATACCACTCACTAATCTCTACGATGAATATAACGATCGGTCGGAAAATAACCCATTTGAGTATATTGTTCTCCCCCCCTCAAGAGGAGTCAGAACAATTATAATGACGAAACGTTTCAGCGAAAACAATCCAATAAAAGTTGTTTATTTTAAAACATAGTCTTTCAATAATTGATATTTAATAATAATTAAATAATGATATTAAATAACATTTTTTCAGTTCTCAAGAACAGCGAAAATATCATCTGACTAAGTTTTTTGTTCAGAATATCTTTAAAGCGGTCAAGGTAATCAAACAAATCAGTCAGATAGGCTGATCTTTATTTGAATTGACGACAATTTTACTTGAGGCTATTATCTCTGTGCTTGATGAAATTTTTTATTCAAAGTTTTCGTGGAACCAACAATCTGGTGTTGCAAACACCATGATTTGAGAACACTGTACGATGATTGAGTTTCCGTTCCATGAAACAAACAGTACAGCAAAGAGGCTTTTTTCTGGGCTGACATTAAAAACTGTTTCGTCAATACAAGCGTATACCGAGACCAAAAAAACTGTACGTAGAAAGAATACCTTGGGCGCTTCCAATTGAGGAATTACACAAAATGAGGAAAGCGCTTAATTTTATGGAAATAATTTTTACATCACACGTGATTACCCTAAAATGGAAACTACTTTCATTCAATAGTGGAGAGTTGCTTTTATCCGCTTGTTCATATTTGTCAAAAATGATAATGATAACCTTCGAAATGAAAAGAATTAGAGGCCAGAAAGTAGTTAAACAAAAAATAAACACTTAAAACATGAAAACATTTCAATAAAAAGCTTTTTTGAACACTCGAATCTATCAAAATTCGCGCAGATCTCTGTATAAGAGTTTATTAGGGTATAGTAACTCAATCATGATCAATGGCTTAATAATCACTCTTATTCATTATCCCCAGAGATTCTGGAATTTTTATCGTGTAAGATCTGATAAGATGCTGTTCAAAAATCTTTATCTTGTAAGATCTTATCTGGTGTTACAAGATAAAAATTCTGCCCTGCGTGAACTTTAATCGTGTAAGAGCTGATAAGATACTTATCAGATCTTATAAGATAATAATTCAATTTTGCGAAATTGTTATCTTATAAGATCTGAAAAGTATCTTATCAGATTTGGTAAGATAATACTTCAATTTTGCTGAATTGTTATCTTATAAAATCTGATAAGTATCTCATTAGATCTTACACGATAAAAGTTCACGTAGGGCAGAATTTTAATCGTGTAAGATCTAATACGACATGTTTTAATGGTTTCAATATAACCGTATAACGTATTCAAAATCCTATGAAAGTAAGAAAAAATTGGTCAATTAAACAATTGTTAAACAAAAAAATTTGTCAATTCTTTTTTGGCGGCAGTTTTATTTTGAGTCTTAATTAGGTACTATGGCTAAACTTGAGCTTAACTTAACTTGAGCTTAACTTGAACTTGACTAACCTTAAGCTGTCCAAGATAGTTTTGGTCTTCGGCGAATTATTTTCAACCTGGTTTGATATTCACCGCTTCAGAGAAAGCCCTTGACACTCGAACAACCTTTTTCATAATATCTTAAAGTCTTAAAGTCTTAAAAGACAATATAAGATACTTTTCTCTTTGTGTTTCATGCTGTAGCATTTTGGCTACAGCTTGAAAGCAACTCTGAACTGTCTTCAGTTTGAAAAATATGCCATAATTTAAGAACTTTTATCGTACAATATCTGATAAAAAATCTTATGAACAAGATGAGTCATAGCTTTCCGATTGTTTTCGAACATTTTTTGTCAGGCAGAATTTTTATCGCGTAATATCTTATGAGGCAGAATTTTTATCTTGTAAGATCTGACAAAAGTAAACTTTTATCGTGTAAGATCTTAGCAGACCTGATAAAATTTTTTTTATCGTGTAATATCTGATAAACTGTCCTACAAAGTCTTAGTTAGGCGACGCATAATCTTATAAGAACTTATAAGACAATTTTTAAGAAATTTTAAGATCTTAACGATATAAATTCTCAAACGTCTGGGGATCCGTATCCAATAAATTATCTCATTCAGATTGATACTACAACTTTAGTATAATAATTCAAACCATTAGTGATAGCAGAACAATCCCTCAATTAAATATTTCTATACGATTTTTTTATTCTGGATTAACTATTAATCAATCTTTGTTTCATATTGTTCTTTTTCTGATATTTTCCGCTATTTAAGTTAATCGACAATTTTACTAAAAGTGATGACCACTTCCACACGTAGAAGCGCAAAAAGCACTTCAAAATGAAATCTAACTTCAGCTTAAATTTAAAAGCGCCATTTTGAGATGCAAAGTAAGCTTCACAAATTCAACTGCCACGCTCAAAGTAGCAAAAAATTGCTGGAGTTTCCATATAAGGCACTGCAGTTTTTTCCACGCTTCTCTAACTAGAATTATATTTATAATTTTGCAAGATAAGAAATTAGAAATCTAGTAATAAGAGTGAGCAAATTTTTGTTTCTTGTTGAGATTCGTAATGATGATTTGCAGAGCTTGATTTCTGATTAAAATTACACCTCATCAAATCAATTATTTTATTGTTGCGACGATTTATCGTTTGATTAGGCATCAGTTTACATAAATCAGTTATTGGCATAAATTGTAAAATCAAATTCTAATTTAAACAGTCTCGTAGAGCAGAAAATATAAACTATTTAAATTGTGTTTAGTTTTCAACTCGTGTTTAGATTTTTAAGAAAAAACCAGTGAGTAGACTTCAAGAACAATTGACCATTTGCTTATGCATTAATACATTACTAACGTGCATTTATAAAATCGTTTAACTTTGTAAAGTTAGCCATATAACATTATCATAAATTTAAATTTTTCGCATATTATTACTATTTAGATTTCTATAACTGTAAGTCGACACCAACGCATGTTTCTATTTGTCGTGGTCTCGAGTTCGAGTAACAAGAGTTTTATTATTTTAATAATTGAATTCAAAATGGCCTAAAAATACAAAAATTCACAGGTATTTATAGTTGCTATCAGTATGAAAATTTACTGAGCCGTCTAGATAAAGATAAACTGATATTGATTAATTTACACCTTAAGTATGAGTAAGTTTTTTCTTTGCCGTGTATGGCAAGTATTCGTGCAGTTTTTTGCAATTAACAGATTGTTCTCCTAACCTGAGAACGTGTCATTGGTATCTACAGGGAGGATCATCGAGTTGGTTTATGGCATCACTGATGGTGGTTAGGTTGAGTTAATTGCTCAAATTTACAGTTTATGTACACTGATGAATTTGTGATATGAACAAATTTGAAACAACGATTCGGTTCAATTTAGTAGCCATTAAATATATTTACTTCACCAACATCAGGTAAGAAAGTTCTGTTTATATTGAAGTTTTATCTTAAGCTCTAGGTTCTGATCTTCGCAATATATCACACGATTCACAATTATTTGCAACAGCCAAATAGTTTGTTTGAAGTTAACACACTTTGAGCAAAGTTATCCTACACATTCTTTGGTTATATGATTGCTTGTGTTTTCAGCAGTGAAACTTCATTCTAGCCATACTTGTAACTTTATTCTTAAGATAGCTGTGTGACTTCTACATTAAACAGAATCTACAATAAAAGCATCAGTTTTCATCATGGCTTGCGAGTCGGGACGATTTAGTTGTTTTGATTGCGAAGAAAGTTACCCCAGAGAGTCTATTTTCAAGTGTGAAACTTGTCAGATAGAAGAGGACACAAACAGTGCCAACCAGTCCAACAGCGATCACTTTATTTGCGACACCTGTATAATTCGACACTGCAAGAAGGGACACAAAATAACGGACAGCGTTTCTCAGCCGGTTTTAGTCTGCGACCAACATAAAATATTGCTGAATAGTTATTGTCGTGATTGCGATATTCTTCTGTGTTTCAAATGCATGGCGCAACATGATAACCACAAGCAAGCACAAATTGAAATACGAGCAAATGAAATTCGCATGCAAGTTTTCGAACAGCTGACCAATTTTGAGAACATGGGAAAACCTGCCAGAAAGCAGAAAGAGCGGGTTTTGGAAACGACCAAAGCGAATCGTGAAAAACTGCAAGTAGTAATTAAAGCTTTCGAAAAGACGCAACAAAGTCTATTGAGAGAGTTAGATGACGCCGAAGAAAAAACAAAAATGGCTGTTGAATCTCTTCTTGAGAAACAAAATGAACTGCGTGGTCTGCTAAGTTTGAGTTGCCAAAACTTAGTCCATAAATGGAAATATGTTGAAAAAGCGAGCGAAAACGTTCTGATGGCGAAAGTGGATGACGAAAGTTTAATTACAGAGGATTGGGCTGTGCGGGATTTGGTTATGAAATTGAGCAATAAGTGGTTTGAATCTTTGGGATTACATTTAACTTATGTTACTGATGTTGAGGTTGAACAGAAAATTTATTCAGACACGTTTGACGGAGATTTTTATGTAGTTGTCGTAAAAGGAGATTCAATTGAACTCAGCAAATATTTAGTTGACAAAAAAAAGATTAAATGTCAGCTCAAATGTGTGAAGACAATCAAAGAAAGTAATTTGTCGTCTTCAATTGAGTCAATTAAAATGGTGAGTCCGGATAATGTAATCCTATTCATGTCTGATCGTAGCACTTTAATGGCAGATTTTGACAAGAAATCCATTACACTGTGTCAGGTTCCAACTGGGCGAGAATTGTTGGATCCATGCTATAATTGGATTAGTGGAAAAGTAGAGTGGCTTTACTGGGAAAATAATCACGTAACGAGTACTAACAATAAAAAGTATAAAATCAAATTCAAAACAAAACCAAAAGTGATGCGTATACAAGAAGATTTTGATGACGATGATGTATTACATAATATGGGTGTATTTATGGAACCAGGAAGCATGCTGATCACTGTTGTGGATTTACGGACAGATAATCGGACTCAAATTCCCCAATCAGTCCATGGCTGCAACTCTATCGATAATATAGCCATACACTTGATTGGCTTGGACAGTTACTTATTTTGCATTAACATGGTATTGTGGTCAGTTCAAATGAAATCGATCACTATCATCGAAGCAATGCTGAGTTTCTCAGATCCGATGAACTTTAAAGTGATGAGTAGAATAAATTGGACAGATGATTTAGAGGTTAAACGGTACCAAGACAAATATGAGAGTGAGGATCTCGAATGGTACATTTACTTTTTGCCGGCTGTTGAGGTGGATGTTTCCACCGGCAAAACCACCAGCACTCCATCTAAAGCCAAAAAATGGGCATTTATTTCTATGGTTGACTTCTAATACGATTCAGATAATGACACCAACTGATTAAACAAATGATGGTTGGTTTTATGCTCGTTCTTACATCATAAGAATTTGACTTTACGCGTTCAACTGAGTTTAGAATCCATAAGCTGCAATATAATACCAATAACCAAATTTTCAATGACAACCTTATAATTGTTTTCTCACAAACTAACTGATCCTGTTTTCAAAGACTACTCTGATCAATAAACAGTTATACATACTATTTGATTTAATAACAACAAAGTATCATTATGACCTTAATTCTTCATTTCTAAATGCGTTTTAACCATAGCTGTTTGAGACTGTATAAAAGTTGTTCCAAATTGAAATAAATGTTTATAATCTTCATCCGCTAATAATGTCGATTAATTTAAACGTTCTCATCAAACTTGTTTTGAGAAAACAAGAAATTTTTAGGATTTTTTTCTCAAATTGTACCTCTCAAATAAAAACTTTAAATGATGCTACAACTCATATTCGTTTTTCTTGTTTTAATGATTTTAGTTTATCATGTCAAAAAACGAGTTTGTTTTTTGCAAATATAACACTCACATTAAACAGATTGTTGTCATTTTTACATCACTTCAAAAATGTTTGGATTCCAGAACCTTTCAGTCCAATTTTTTGTCAGGCCAATTTTATCAGAAAGTTATCGGTTCCTGAGAGGTACAAAATAAATATCATTGAAAAGTTCTAAAAAAACAATCATCATTGAAGAGACTTTTTAAAAACAAGAATTGACGCTCTAAATAGTAGATATTCGAGATATTCAGGGCGCCTTTAAGCACGCTTGAATTCTTGCTGTACGTGATCAGAATTACTCTCTTTGTCTCTCATTGAATATTTTAAGCAAATGAACTTTTAACTGGCGGCAGTTTGCTTCTAAATTTCAAAAGAAAAGCGTGCCAAATTTGGCTCTAATGACGAGATTTCAAGCACACACTTGAGAGCATAAGGCTATAAAACAATCAAGACACCGCCAAGTTTTCAAGATCATTCTGTCTGCAATTAGTAGGCTGTGCTTAGTAGCCACCCTCATCTTGTCAGACTGCTGGTTTTGCGAGCCTATTTTTCGCTCTCAAACGAGTTTGGAGCAATTAATGTAAACATGTTAGTCCTTTTTGCAAATTGTTTGCTGGGCAGATCTTACCATTCGAGTGATCTTTGCGTCCTCACAGCTGAACGCAAGTGGCGGCAGTCCACTGCTAAAAGTAAAAAAAAGTGCACCAAAATTTTTGTAAATTTTATAAGTGCGTGTAATGCTAAACAACATCCTCCAATGATGTCATTGAACCCGCTTAACATATCTGGTTACCCCCCACGACTGAAGCAGGCTGCAATAGATTTGAGCTAGTAGTGTTTTTTAGCCAATTTGCCACTTTTTTGACATATTACGTGATGTTTTTTTCTTGAAATTTTGAGGTTAGTTTTGTTCTTCTTTCAACCCGTTCAAAGTTGTTTTGGATGTCAGCTGCTCAAAAAAACAGCAAAATTTTATATGAACTGAATATTTGTCGAAAAGAAACAAAGGCAAAAATAGGATAAGCCGACTTCAGCGAGACTGTTTTGTTTCTTTTTGCTCATGTTTCTCTTAGTTATCAAGTCTAAAACTTCTTGCTAATAATTTTAATCTCTATTTCTTTCAATAGGAATTAATTGTGCTCCTAACTATGAAACCCATCCAAAAAATCTTTCGGTCTTTCTTTAATCCTAATTGGGCCATTGGAACCAGTGTGGTCTTCATTCAGGTTCTCTACATTTCCAATAATTCTGTCGTGTTGTCATTAAGGAAGAAAGTCTCTAGAAAAAAAAATCTTATCAACTTGATGTCCGTTTAGTAGTCTTATTGTTTGAACGGACAAAACAAAAGGACAAATTTATATTTTAATACAAAACAAAAAACCGGTCAAAATTTTACTTGAAAATAAAGGAAAACTAAATTAAGGCTCAACTTGGATGTAAATGTTTTTGAGCGCAAAAAAAATTATTCAACCGATTACCTAAATACGGAAACCATTTGTTTCTTAAATGGCTATAAACAAAAAAAAATGTAAAAAAAATGCTCAGCTTTTTCCGGTTTCAAAAAAATTATATGGCTCTACGATTTCTCAAAAAACCTCTTAACTTAAGTTTAAACAAAATATTGTAATAATTAAATGCACATTTTTTTTCTGAATTCGAAAAACTATCTTGTTCTGCGGTTTCTCAAAACAACCCCGTAACTTAAGTGTGTAACTTGAATGGCTTGAGCAAATTATTGTAATAAATAAAAGCTCAGATTCAAAAAAGTATCTAGTGCTAAAAACTCTCAAAACAACCTTGCAAAAAAATTCAATATAAACACTATATGAAAAGCATGCTGCAAAATTAATTTTGCTTTAAATTGAAAGCTTTCCGCTACATATTGTTTTCTCTAAAGCCAGGGAAAAATTGAAATAAAGAACGTGGCAAAATTTGCTGATCGTAGTTTTTGATAAAAAGACAAACTTTTCTCATTTTAACTGAAGCAAGTACGGTCAACCTGTCAACCTTAAGATTAATCTCAAGTTTAGAACCAGAAAATTTTATCTACGAAAAGATTTCAGGTTGTTTAGGTAAATAAAGAGTCAACAATCGCAAGAAATGAAATAAATGGTGATTGAATATCTTTCATATTTGAAGGTTATCGTTCTTATTAAATGATGTATAGAGCTTTTAAAATTCTTGGAATGCAATTTGAAGGCGTAAATTGGTCAGCAATTGAGTCCACAGATAATGACGTACACCAACAAAAAGCAGATATAAAAAATCATAGCAGGACAAGTCCTGACGTACAATTTAAAGAATTCTCCTAGACTAAACAAAAAATTAGACCTTAAATGAGCTAAGAATGGATTGAAAAAATCATTAAGAATAAAATCCAATCCAAAAGATAAAAAAAAACCAGTAAAAACCAAAGTGAAATTGTCGCATGTGAACAAAAAAACCAGTAGCGAGAAAGCGAATGTTTGTCCAAACGCCATTTTCTCACTCTACTTTAAAAATAGAGAAAAAAATGCAGGCCGCAAAACCACTAGCATTTTTGCTCCATTTCCTGTTTCGGCGTGAACAAAAACACAACTTCAATTTGACTTCAAAAATAATGAAAATGTGTGAACAGATCTTAAAAAAACATAGCCAGAAGAGTTCCGAGAACGCCTCGAAGTGGAATTTCACTCAAATATCATTCAACTACTCAATAGACAAAACGTATCTCCATCAAATTAGGATTATCTTGAAACAAAACTATAAAAGAAAAAAAATAAAAAAAACAAATCTATTAAAATATGATAAAAAATCTGATCGAAATTTGTCATCACTCGAGACCCCGAAATAACTATCTCTGTAAAAATTTTTCATCAACACATCTAGTACCTACTGAAAACACTTATGAGATGTTTTAAAATTGCTTGATGCCAAATCATGAAAAAATAAGCTCTTACAAACAACTTTGACCAAAAAACTGGAAAAAGATAACAAATTTTGTAATATTACAAAAGCAAATAAATCCGCAGGAAAATTCTTATCAGCCATTAGGGTATCCAGATGATTGCAAAACATTAGCCAAGTCATAAGGGCTACGAAATTTATCTAAAGAATGGAAAAAAACGGAAAAACTTCAAAAAATTAAGAAAAATAACTCCAGTTTTAGCTATTTTTCGTCATATTTCAAAACAAAAAATAGCTTCATATCCACAAAACTGCAATTATTTGTTAAATAAAAATTAGTCAAGTAATAGGGATCTTTTGAATACCCATTTGAAGCATTAAAACAAAACAAAAATCGAAAAATCGCAAAAATTCAGAAAAATAAATGAAAAACCACCGACTTAGCATAAAATTCATATAAATTTCCAGAAACTTTCAAACCACTACCAACACCAGCCTAAAATTAATAGAAAATTATAACCAAACCTCTTAATAAAAAAAAATTGGGAAAATACCGCTTTAAAATGCCGCACGTGAACACAAAATATAAGTCGCTTGCAGAATTTTTTTCACACCTCAATTTCTTGCACTCTAGAAAACAGCGATATGAACAAAAAACCACTCTCTTTTCGCTCCACTCTTCATTTTGTTCAGCACCAAAATCACTCCAATTTTCTTCGTGTTTCTTTTCCCGCTTCAATATTCACTCTAGTAAATTGATTTAAAAAAAGGACTTCTCCAATACTACTCTTCGAGTCGTAAAAAAACAGCGCCCCAATACAATTCAAATTCTTTGAATTGGAAAAAACATAGCAATAACTCCGAGCAATCTCAAAACATAGCTGGCAGATTGTCAGAAAAATTTCTTTTTGTTTCTATTAGTTGCTCTCAAACCTCGCAACTAATGCGTACAATCGCTCGCAACTAAGCTTCAAATTCGAAACAAGTACACACACACGGACATACACACGTATAGATATACACAATCTTTTCCCAGGCCGCAGATTTTTTTGTCCTCTCTAAATTTAAGGAAACTACAACAAAAACCAACATCCGAAACAAGTTACGGGACCTTGAGCTTTATACAAAGTGTCTTTTGAATAGAACTAATGCTACAATGGTGGCCTAAAAATGAAAAGAGTCAAGGCGCTCAGAATTTAAAAAAAGGTCAGTTTGGTTGATTCACGCAGTAAAGTTAAATTAATGCAGTTCAGATTAATTTATTAGATCTAATGATAGAACGATTGTTCTGCAAATCATTGATTCCGCCTTTTTAAAAGAGATGAATGAAGTTCTAGAAAGTATTAAATGCTTTATAATAAACATCCAGATTGTGTTGTATGGGAAAATTGAAATAATTTTGTAACATTTGTTCAATATCAATAAGATCAAACATGTTTTTTGGAGAAAATCCTCGACAAGGGTGTCAAAAAACACACAAAAAAGCAAGCAACCCTTGTCCAAACGTAAGGCGATTTTTTCCGGATTCAAGTCAGATTTCCAATTTTTTTTCAATTTTTTTGGAACAATAATTGATCAAAAAATTTTTGGTTTCTTTTAATGTATAGTATTGTGAGGTTTGCAAATTTTTTTTACAAATTAATGTCAATATAATTTTGATCGCAACTTAATGAGACATATTGCAAAAACTTGCATATTATTGTAAAATTTGTAAAACCTGTTTGCAAATTTTACAAGATTTTTTTAAAAGATTGTAAATCCATTTGACATTTTTTGCAAATTTGCCTTAGGTTTCAACTATAGAAATTAAAAGAAGGAGGTTGATTATATAGGTTTTCCGAACAACCTCATTTAATCATTTGAAAATTATGTACACTTTCTTTTGGGTCAGATTATCTAATTGACGGGCTTTAGTTTATTTTATTTTAATTTTGATGTTTTGCATTTGTGCTTGCTTATTTTTGTAACATATCTTTACGAAAATTATCTGCCATTTTTACCAAGTAAATTTGAAGGTGTTTTATTGGTGATATCTATAAACGTTGCAGTTCTATTTTTTTTAACCTTCTAATCATTTTTAAAGTAATAATCTTACAAAGAAACTTGATGTTGTTGTTACGATGGAATAAACAAACCATTTTGAGACAGCTTACGAATTATCTATTTAACCGCCATCAGACACAATTATTTTGCTTCTGTACTGGTATCAAATTCTAGGGATTATGCAGTTTCAAGTGTTTTTTTACTTTAAAGTGTTCTATTTCCTTGGTTTATAACAAAGTAAAACGTGTTGAAAGAAAAGTTTGTAATTAGAAGAGTTTTTACCAAACCCAGTTGAGCTTGCTGTTGCATATCTATAAGATATATTCCATTTTTTCAAGCGACATTCAACACACGTGAAACAGTTGCTAATCCTATAAGATTTATCGGCCCAAAATTTTCAGTACCCAGGTCGAGGTGTCCAGACTGAAGTGATCTCTGATCAGACCATCTCTTAGCGCACACATTTTCTCGGTGCGCTTGAATTACATTGTCTGGAGAAATCTTCGAGCGCACTTTTGTCTGGACAATGGTCTGGAACTTGTCTGATCAGAGGTCATCTCGGTCTGGGACGGTCTGACCAGAGGCAGTTTTGAGCGCACACTTGTGTGATCAGAGGCCAATTTGAGCGGATTTTTTCGAGTTTTTTTGTTTTTTTTTTACTGACAGAGATTGTCTCTCCCAAGAGTCAACAATACAGCAGCATTCTAATCCAAGACTCATCGAGAGTCTGATGGGTTGATCAGAATCAAGAGGTCAAGCTGATAGCAACTGTCGGTCCCCTTATGAAAATCGTTGATATAACTCTAGATCAAAACGTTATTATGCAAAGCTGTCTAAGTTCGTCTATTCAGTCAAAAACATGAATTAATGGCATATTCAACATTATTTTTTTCGGCACTTGGGATTTCTTTTCATTAGCAATAATTTTATAATTGTTTTTTTTAGTTGAATATATTTCTGAAAATATCAGTTTTCATGAAATGAAAATATTATAAAAATATTGAGAGATTTTTTCATGTTCAGAATTCATTCTCTCATCAGACTATTTCGAACTCCCTTTAGTCTGATCAGAGGCAATGTCGAACGCACATTAGTCTGACTATAGGCAATTTCGAGCGCACTTCGCTCTGATCAGAGGCGATTTCCAGCGCACTTCAGTCTGATCAGAGGCGTATTCGAGCGCGCTTCAGTCTGACCAGAGTCGTATTCGTGCGCATACTAGTCTGATCAAGGGGTGACATTCGAGCGCACCTTAGTCTGATCAGAGGAAGTTTTCAAGTGCATTCTAAATGCACACGGAGCTTCGAGCGCAATATAGTCTGATAAGAGGGCAAATCAGCCTGCGTCTGTCTGATCAGGGGTCACTTTCGTCTGGGATGGTCTGATCAGAGGCCATTTCGGTCTGGACCTCAACATGATGGGTAGAAACGGTTTCAGTCTCGGTATGAAATCACAATCATTCACACCATAATCATTTAGTTCAATACTATTACATATTGACAATACTACGTGTATACTTTTGGTGGACGTAAAATCCTCATAATTTATGCAAACTGCTGGATCAACTCTATTGTTCAAATCCATTTCTGACCGAATTGGCATTTAGAAAATTTATCAGAGCGGACATTCGAAATTTATACGTGCATAGTAGGCACAGTTAATTTTACAACAGATTTGACCGTTCGAGAACTGATCAATTGCAATAATCAAATCGTTGTAGCAAAAATTGTTAGACATTGTTACAATGGGCAGTCGGCTCATTAGTTCATTTTCAGTTTGATATGCATTAAACTCATATTTTTAAATTCTAGATCCAGTTTAGTTCTTTTGTTAAAAAAATTTAGGTATAGATTTGCATAGTATTCAGATAAGATATTTTTACTCTAAGTGGTACAGATAATTAAGATTGGTACAGAACATTAAGCCCAGCAAAAAGTGAGCACAAGGTGGCGAAGAGCGAATTCTGCTAATTCTTGAGCAGTCGCAACCTTTCCTCCATCGGAATAAAAAAACATGGCCGGCAGATTGCCCGAGATAGCCACGATAGACGCTTGTGGCCTTCTATGAACTGAGACAACTAAAGAAATATTATAAATAGATCGACCACCAGTTGTTTAATAGACCACTAGACTTTTGGGGTTAACTTCGGACTGTCAATTTTATGACACAAACAGTCTAAAAGGAAAAAACCCTAAAAGACCTTTTCAAAATTGACATTCGAAATCAAAAACTCAAAACTAATACTGAAGAATTAGGGCATATAAGTTTGGCACTACTTAAATGCACACTATTGATATTCAACTAGTCAATGTTCGTAAAATTTGGAGTTCCATAGGTGAGTTCAGAAGACATTTTGAGTGAGGCAAGTTGTGCAATTGACCTAACAGACAAAATGACGTCACGCACGCAAATTTTAACTGCAAAGCAGTAGAAGTCAATGAAGTCATTGAAAAAGTCAATTCCAAGATGTCAGTTCGTAAGAACCATCGATGGCGAGGACGAATTAAAAAAAACATAGCAGGACAAGTCCTGACGTACAATTCAAAGAAATTTCATTGACTAAACAGAAAACTAGACCTATAACGGACTGTGAATGGATTGGGAAAACCATTTAGAAAAAAATCCGATCCAAAAATTCGAAAAAACAGTAAAAATCAAAGTGAAATTGCCGCATGTGAACAAAAAACCACTAGCGAGAAAACGAATTTTTATTCAAACACCGTTTTCTCACTCTACTTTAAAATTAGAGCAAAAAATTTTCACGCCGCAAAACCACTCGCTTTTTCGCTCCACTTCCTGTTTCGGCGTGACCAAAATCACTACTCCAATTTGACTTCAAAGTTCATGAAAATGTGTGAACAGATCTTTAAAAAAAAGACAGCGCCCCAAAACAATTCAAATTCTTTGAATTGTATAAAACCACGATGTCCCCAATAATAGCCGCTATCGCTTCGCGGCTATTAAAAAACAGTAAAAATCAGATTGAAATTGCCGCATGTGAACAAAAAACCACTAACGAGAAGCCGAAATATTTGTTCCAACACCGTTTTCTCATTCTACTTTAAAATTAGAGCGCAAAGATTTCACGCCGCAAAACCACTCGCTTTTTCGCTCCTTTTCCTGTTTCGGCGTGACCAAAATCACTTCTCCAATTTGACTTCAAAAATCATGAAAGTGTGTGAACAGATCTTAAAAAAAAGACAGCGCCCCAATACATTTCAAGTTCTTTGAATTGTAAAAACAAGACAGCACCCCAATACTATTCAAATTCTTTGAATTGTAAAAAGGACTTCTCCAATACTCCTCTTCGAGTTGTAAAAAAGACAGCGCGCCAATACAATTCAAATTCTTTGAATTGTAAAAAACCTGTAGAATCTCATTACTCCTCTTTGATTCGTAAAAAAAGACACACACGTTTACAATAATTGCAATGAACTGCGTTCAAGAGCAATTAAACATATTTATATGTCAGTGACACCGCCAACATAACTAGAGATACGTTGACTGGTTAAAAAACTATCAGAAAATGCAGCGCACGTCCATGTTTAAACGGTTTTGATTTAAATAAAGAAAAACTGCCTGCTCGTAGATAGTCCAAAGCATGATAATTATCTCTCTGTTCTTTTTCTGAAAAGCAAGCCCTTGCATGTTTCTCTTCTCCAGGATATTTGTAGATGCCTGTAGCAACGTAACACTCCTCTGGAACAAAAAATTGAGGATTATAATTTGTTTTCTGTGAGCCCGCAGTCGAACAGAACAGCCCTAACCCGTTTAATCTGAAGAGAACTGTTTATAACTCTCATTTTCTCATTATTCTCCAATCCTAAGAACGTTCCATTTAAAAGAAATCTGATCCTTATTGCCCCGACCCACTCATGCGGGGGGAGGAACTGTATGCTTAAATGAGTTTTTTTGTTTAGTCAATTTTGGCCGATTGATATATTCATCATAGAGAATCGTGAGTGAGTGGTATCATCAGAAAATTCCTCAAGCGCAGAATCTAAATCCATGCTTAAATTCTTGTGAATATTTGGTATTTGGCAGTAATTTTGTTGACATTTAGAGTGACTTTGATCAGTTTTTAAACAGAAATTGTATCAAATTGTTAAACATAGCCGGCATATTGCCAGAATAGCTGCAAAAGAATAGACCTGCGTGCCATATAATAGAGATGGAAACAGATACAGATCTAAATTGAAAAAAAAACGACGCCGCTCAAATAACCAGGTAAAAAAACATTCAGCCATAAGTTAATAAAGCTTTCTAAAATTCATTCCTCAGAAGCCTCTTATTAGGGACCTTTACTGCACTGAGTTCCTTTGACCTTAAACAAATTCAAATTAAACTTCAGTTTTAAAGCGCAAAAGTCATTTTATTGAGTGAGGTAAGTCACGTATGATCAAAATCTAATCACGCAAATAACCTGAAAACTTTTGCTAAGGTGAGTGAGAAATGACGTCACGCGCGCAAATGCCGTTAGTGAGAGGAAGAAGTCATTCAGAAAATTTGAATTTTTCAGCTTTGCTGTGTGAACAATGGTAAAACGAAAAAAGGCGTCAGACGACGAAACAAAAAACATAGCCGGAAAAATTCCGAAAGCAACTCGAAGCGTCAATTTTTACTACCAAAACGGTAATTGCAGCGGAAACCCCAACTTTTTGTATTAAAGGATTAACTCGCTACCTCTCCATGTCTGCTCTAAAAATAGGTGAAACTTAAACCACTGTCACCAATAGAAAAATGCAGCAAAATTTTATATTATTGAAAACGTTTGGTAACGTGAAAAATCCGAAATAATTAAGGTGGTCATAAAACTGATAGTCTGAAAAAGCTGACAATGTTATCAATTGCCCTCAAATAATTAATGATTCTAATCTGAAAAAGATTGCGAAAGCAAACGGCAGATAATAATCTTAGAAACTAAGTTAAATCTTTTCAAAAAAGAAAGCTCAATTTTAAGAATCATAAAACAGCTATAATTACAGTTCTAATCACTGCTACGGCTTTCCCAGAAGTTCACCACTCTATGTGCTTGATTGACTACTAAACGCGGCTAGGGGCCTTTGATGAAACTAGATGCCCGCTGAGATTTACCTGTTTATCCCGTTTTCAAAGCTCAAAGTCATGAAAAAGGCGTGAAAACATCTTACAAAAAAAACATAGCAGGACAAGTCCTGACATACAATTCAAAGAATTTTGATTGACTAAACAGAAAAACTAGACTTAGAATGGACTATGAGTTAATTGAAAAACCACTAGCGAGAAATGAAAATTTAATTCATACCAAAAACTAGGCCTAGAATGAGCTGTGAATGAGTTGGGAAAACCATTTACAAAAAAATCCGATCCAAAAAATTGAAAAAACAGTGAAAATCAGAGTGAAATTGCCGCATGTAAACAAAAAATCACTACCGATAAACTGAATTTTTGTTCAAACACCGTTTTCTCACTCTACTTTAAAATTAAAGCGAAAAAAATTCACGCCGCAAAACCACTCGCTTTTTCGCTCCATTTCCTGTTTCGGCGTGACCAAAATCACTACTCCAATATGACTTTAAAAATCATGAAAATGTGAGAACAGATCTTAAAAAAAAGGCAGCGCCCCAATACAATTCAAATTCTTTAAATTGTTAAAAACCAAGAGCACCGCAATACAGCTACGCTTAGCTCACAGCTTCGCAGCTTTAAAAAAAATAAACTTTAAGATGAATTGAGGAAAAATTGTGTTCCTGAAAAACGAGCAATAAAAAAGCGATAAAAACTAGCTTTGGTCTCATTGGGAAGTTTGCAATCTAAAGGGTTCGAATTCTATGTGAGAGCTCTCTTTTCGAAATTTCTTCATTTTTTCAGTTTCTCTCATGTATTTTATTGACAAGTCATTTTTCCTACCTAATATCCGTTAGTCACAAATCCCATTTACGAGAAAATGAATCCCAATGAACGTTTATTTTGTTTTATTGGAACCATTGGTCAAGGTTTTGTGATATTTCTTCATAATTATGTTTTAAGTAATTTTTGATTTTTGGACATTTGTTTGTAATTGTGGTAAACTTGGAAGTGTTGCCAGATTAAGACAATACCAAGCGTTGGGGACGATGATGGTATATTTAGGCACGTGAAACATTCAGTCATTGTCACAATTGCAGTCAATGATAGTTAAGCAACCGCCAGATTTTTGCATACACACAAAAAGTTGGCTTCTTCTTTTGGTCGATTAAGAATCAATAGCCCGAAAAAATATTTGTTTTTATCAGAATATAATTACAAATAGATCCAAAAAACGCAAAACCATTGACAAAAACGGATATAAAGAATTTTGTATTGATCAGTACTTGCAGGGAAATGTATTAAACTAATTTGCGCTTCTTTAGACTTTTTAAATATCTGACAACTGTATCTGACAACTGTAGTCTTTTGTATCTGACAACTTTTTCTTTTGTATCTGACAACTGTAGTCTCCCCGAAAGGTCAAATTATCTGCGGATATTGCCGTTCAGTAAATTCTATTTGTTGGCTTTAGATAACAATCAAAGACATAGTCATCCACTCAAAATTGACCATGAATGCTCTTTGTCTTACAGCACTGCTGAAGTACGGCCTAATCCGGCAAAAATATGACCACTTGTTACCGTTCCTTGAAAAATAGACGATAAAAACCAGTAATTAATTCTAAGACAAATTGCTAGGCAGATTATCAAAGGCAAATTTAGAACTGATTCAGAGTCCAATTCAGGACTGAATTTGTCGGATTCAGAGCTAATTCATTGATTCAATATGATAACTTAGAGGACGATAAGAACCGTGTGGTATTTTTTTTAAATCAACACCTGTTGTGATCATTTCAAAATTGAACACAGCTTAACTGGTTTTTCAGTTTTACTTTTTGTGGATAACTACATTTTCAATGGTAAGTGAAACTTCATCGGATCTGTTCTTCGTTTTGAGCTCATGGGGTACGGAGACCGGTTTTCCGATTCAAATTTGAATTGTGAGACCTTGGCTGCTTTCAAACGTTAATTGATTGTTACTTCTAAATGATTGATCACTTCAGAGACTACTGATGAGCCTATTCGAACTATGAAATCATAATTAACGAAAATTTAACAAGGAGGCTCGGTAACGTGCAATCGTATATAAAGTTCCGACCGCCCTCATCCACAATTTTGCCAAAACTTCCTATCGAATCAGGAACGGATAGAAAACCCCCAAAAAGTCAAGTCTATAAAAATGGTGTATGAATTAAAAAGTTGCCTCCAAAGCAAATATTTCAGTGGAGTAAACAATGCCGCGTTAGATTGATGAGATCTGCTATTATTAGGAAAGCCAGTCAAGAGGAACAGCAAAATCAAACAACAACAACAAACAATAAATACATCCAAAACTTTATCTCCATTTAGAAAAAACTAATAACAAAGTCAAAACAGGGCCATATAAAGTTTAAACTAAACAAAATAACTTCACCAGCAAAAATATGCAACCAGTATACAATAATGCTCGGTGACAGTTAGATAAAAAACCAGTAAAGTAAAAAAAATCGCTTATTTCTTTTTAATAAACAATTATTTTCAAAGTAACAATAACCATTAGAAACTAACATTAGAAAACATCCCACAGGTTTATGATTACCTGTGATTTAATACGAGGGCCTTAAGACATGTCCTTATTCAATTATTTATGCGGTTGCCAGAAGAACAGCAAATAGAGACAACAAACAATAATTAAATTAAAACTTGCCAGAAAACGTTGTCGAAACCGTAAAGCAATATTTTCCCCGCACAAAAAATGTTCAATTGCGCCTTCTTCAAACGCCGTTAATTTGGTATGTGATCTCTCATTAAAAGATAGCCACCACCTATCAACTTAAACGAGAATATCAGTTCATCTTTTATTCCATCAAAAGTTGAGAAAACCTGTCAAAATCCAGGAATTTTTTTACCATTTAAAAGACAAAGTAAAAACGACAGTTAAAGACAAAAGTAAAACTTCAAACAATTTTTTTGAGCAAGCGGTGTCGAAGCCGTTGAAACCATAATGTATTCTTTTAAAGATTTTGTTATCTTTTATTATGCTTTGTTTTGAACGCAAATCATGTGATAGGTGAACTGGCAAAAAAGTGATAATGTAACAAAAGGAGCAAAAATGTGAAGAAGGGCAAATGCCTAATATATTTTTTTAAAAAATGCGAAAACTAGTTTTTATCAAAGCCAGAAAACAATAACTTAATGACTTAACGAGTAAAACTGAAAAAAAGGTCGTATTTTAATTCAGTAGAAAGAAGAAGCCTTCTGTTTCGCGGACGCTAAGCTACAAGTCGAAGAAATTAAGAAAACAAAACAGAGCAAAGTTCAACAAGCAATTGTTTACTTAAAAATCAAATCTTTTTATTACTCAAAACGACTACAAATTTTCACGTAAATATCTAGGTACATTAATTCAAAGCTGCTTCGAACCAGCACATGTTTGATATAATCAATTCTTAAATATGTTACGGCTAAAATTTGATAACACTTTAAATACTTTTATAAAAATGATGGTTCAATCAAACCTGGACCTGCTTCATAGGTCAAACCAGATAAAAATAAACGCGTTGTAACAAATAAGAATAGACAAATTATCCTAACTGAAAACCTATACTTTGTAGCAAATTGGAACTTTTTGAAGTTTTTGAGAATCTGAATGGGGTCATTGTATCGATGATACATTTGCGCATAAACACGTCTAAGCTGGTTTAATTTAAGAAGGATTAATTTTAATTTTGGTAGCCATATATTGTCAGAGATCTATTGACGGAACTATGGCAACAATATTCAAAATCTGGAACTTTCGAGGACTTTTTTAAAAACCAAGCTTTTTAATTAGCGGCGAAACAGTCTCTAGGTGATTTTGGCGGTTAGATCGTTTTGTTTTACATTTCAATCCATTCGGGTTTGAGCTTATAGTAAAATAAAAAAAATTAAAAAAACTCTTGCCAATTGTATGCGAACTTAATTGCAAAAACCAAAACGTGCTTCTTGATCTCTCGGTTCTATTCTGTTTTGCCCCCCAGCTTAGTGGGCTTACATCATTTCACATCCAGCCCCGGCGCACGTGCTACTTTTTTTTCATCATAACGTGCAGTATAACAACATATTTTTTGTAATGGTGGTGTTGAAAAATGGGGGAGTGTACGAAACAGAATAGATCCAATGTCTCTTTAGGGACTAAATTCCCGAATTGAAGTTTTTATAAACAAAAACAATAAGTGGACCCTGAAGTTGATGACAGAGCAAATCAGCGCTGAATCGGTCTAGAATCATTCCGTTTGTTAGGATGGCCAATACTCTGTTCCTTTCACATTTTACAATAGCCATTCTGACTTTCGACTAAAGTTTACTTCATGAAAAATAATATGGTCAGCTTAACGCCCACTAACAAAGGTTTTCAATATATGCAATTCGAACGTCCGCGTGGGTACTTGTAACATTTAATTTTTGCAGCAGGTCGTAACCAATAAGATAAGTGGGCGGCTTTGTGGTAATGCTTACAAACTAGCTTAAGTATAAATAGTGTGCATACTACTATGGTAAAAAAAAATTACAATAAATGTGCCCTGCTGGGGGTTTAGATAAGTTCAGTGACAATCTTCGTCACATGAAATTCAACAAACTTAACTTTTGAAAAAATATTTTGAACAAAAAGTTTAATTCAATTTGAGGGCGTATTGCTATATATGAGCGCGTATTAAGCAACAAAAGTAAGTTAGCCCTACTTTTATTAAGAACTAAAATTTCATTTTCGACGTAAAGTTTTAAAAGTTTGGGACAACAGAATTGATGTCACAAAAAATCAATTATTGACGCAAAATCGGAACACTTATGAGTGTAATGGTTATGTGTGAAATCGTTGGAACAATATTTTGAAAAAAAAAACAATCTTATTAAGAACAGAAATTTGCCAAGTTTTCTACATTGAGTTTGCTACTTAAAAAATTGTCATTGATATTAACGTACGTTCCACCTAAAGTATAGAGGGGCCGTTTATTCTCTGTGATCGAGTTCAACAAGGGACCAAACAAAAGGTAAATAAGCGATCAAAAGTCAGTAAACAAAAAAATACAATTTGAATATCTCTCTAATTTTAAATCCATACACTTTCTAGATCAATTCGACTTTTTGTATACTAGACCACGTATATTCATGGTTAATTTGTACTACTCGAACAACAGTTCATGTTCTATTAATCAACACCTGTTGCGATAATAGTAGTTGAATAAACTGTCAGTGTATCGATTTTAATGCCCGATCGACACTGGAAAAACACTTCGGCATTAGACAACGATTTTATCACACTCTTTTATCGCCTGTATTACTAAGTAAACATTGGCGATAAAAGAGTGGTGATAAACTCGTAGTCTAATGATGGAAACAGTTTGATAAACTTATAGTCTAAACAAACATGATCGCAACAGGTGTTGATTATGAAAATTACCACACGGTTGTTATCGCCCTCAAAGTTATCATATTACCTTGGCTTCGCCTCGGAGTTTGATAACTTCTCGGTGGCGATAACAACCTTGTGGTAATATTCAATGGATGACTCTAAAGACTCTGTAATCCTTGACAGCGTAAACTTTGACACTTTTCAATTGACATCATATTGAAGAACGTTTCATTGATCTCCGCTTATCAAAGTGAATATTTTGAAATCACTTCTCTGTTTTGATTTCGAAGTCATTTTGTTTCGCCTGTTTGAATAGTGCCCGGCTTCGTTTCAAATCAGTTTTGACCCATCACTTCGTTGCCGGGTACTCTAATGAACTTGCTGACACAAATTAAGTTTTTTCTAAATATTACATAGAGAGCCGAAATATGCATCTCTGTGTCTCTAATTAAATAGTGGGATCAAAATTCCAAGTCGGCCTTAAAACTTCGCATCAAGCACTCGGTCGCAAGCGTTGGGCTGCTAAAACTGTTTGAATACGTTGTTTGCACCTCGTGTAAAGAAAATTCGTCAGATATTTAACAAAGAGTATTAAGCATTGGTTGAAATCTAACGAAATCGGACGGATTGTGCTCTAAGAATAGAACAAATTATGAGAAATTGTTCCCTCAAAAAGTCCAGAGCTTCAATAAAGGGCACTTGAACAAAAAATTATAAAATCAATTCCCAGAGAAAACTGCAGTAAAACATTTAAGGTTTCATATAGACAGCAATTTAACAGTTCAAGGGCAAGTTAAACATACTCAACGCACAATGGTTAAGGAATAAAAACAATCTACGCTGTTAGGAAATATATTCCACAAAACTTCTGAGACTCGTCTCAAATGCACGGGGTTTAAGTCATTTGCACTACTCAGCGGTTTTCACTCAAGCAATTGAGCAGAATCTAATAGTATCATTGTAAAAGCAGCTAAACTGGTCATCAAGGGCAACAAGTTTAATTCAAAAAACTGAATCTGCTCAAGATATTAAACGCAGTCGGATTTATTCCCCGTTGAACTCTTTTTGCGAACAAAACGATTCTATTTTCTTTTTGAAAAAAAGCAGTTACGGCCTGCTTTTACTCCACCATTAGTCACCTAATTCCATTAGTCACCTGGAGTTTTCATGAATCTAACAGGACAAATAAATTGTTCTGGAACCTAAAATTTGTTTCTAGCAAAATTCAGAACTCATTTGAGAGATTAGCGATACTATATTGGAATGAAATTTCAAGTGAAATTAAATTAAACAAGACAAAAAAAATTCCGCAAGCTGCTTAGATCTTTCTGTTGCTCAGTTGATGACTTGAGCCCATGTTTGTTGATGATTACCCACAGTTAGACTCACTGTTTTGGGCTGTCGTATGAAAAGGTAATAAAGAAAAACGTTTTTTTGTTAAATTAGCGACGAAAATTGAATTTAAAAACTTTCCTGTTGTAAGGCTAATGTAATGAGTAATTTGTAGATTTTTAAATTGCCCGACTTACAACAATTGTATATTACTTTACATGGTTTGGAATTTAGTGTTTTTTGAAAAAAAACTTGCAGGATGTCTTTTGACATAGTAAATAATTTGTTCATAGTGTTAGTTCTGAGAAACACGAAGAGCAATAAAATTAAAGAACTCTCCGCGAGAAACTCTCTCAAAGTTTGCTTTTTCTTGTACAAAAAACCATATAATTCAAAATTTTGAAATCTTTACACTGTTAAGCATATTTTTCTTCAATTATTGCGAACGCAATCCAAACAGGATTTTTTTTAAAATCTGAACTCAGTAGAATACATGACATTTTATCAATGAGGTGCCATCAAAACTTCAATCTTCAGGTTAACAAATTCATATTCTTGTGACGATATATCAACAAGTTACGCTATCAAATTATTGTAGGTCTGGAAATATTTGTTCTACGAATGACATTTGATGGGTTGTCGGCGCCTATATATATATATATATATATATATATATATATATATATATATATATATATTTATATATATTCACACAAACAAAAACTGCAGTTCGCGACATATATTGAGAACGCGATGCCCGAGAATTATTCGAAGAAAAGTAAGATACTGTTATGGATTGGGTTCGCAACAATTGAAGAAAAATATGCTTAACAGTGCAAAGATTTCAAAATTTTGAATTAAGTGGTTTTTCTGTATAAGAAAAAAGCAAACTTTGAGAGAGTTTCCCGCGGAGAGCTCTTTATTTTGATTGCGCTTCGTGTTTCTCAGAACTAACACTAAGAACAAATTATTTGATTTGAAAAAAATCCAATCTGTTGATATGTGCCTATGAGAATTACTTGGAATATTTCTTCCTTATTCTACGGAACCGTTTAAAAAAATTCTTGCCCCTTGATTTTTTAATGCAGAATTTTTTAAAATGCACAACAGTTTTTTTTCTGATTTGGTTTTTTCTAGTTGTATTCATATAAAATACTGTAAAGCTACGAATGGCTACTGCAAACATTTTAATTAATATCTCACTGCTGACAAAAAGTATATAGACTGAGTCTCTAGAATTTCTCTTGCCTTGGCAACAATTTTGGTTTTCGATTCACTTTTATTGGGTAAAACATATAAGCTACACCAGGTATAGCATTAAACTACACCGTAATTTCTTATCACCATAGACAAATAAATGTCAAAAAAAATTTCAAATTCAACAAGGAGGCGCCATAATGTGCGTTCGCTCATAAAGTTCCTCGTCCACATTTTTGACATAATTGTCTACCAAATGAGGAAAAGATGAAAAAAATCCCAAAAGTTCTCAACAATTTGGTGTATGAACAAAAAGTGTCGCATATACTTCAGTGGAGTAAAAAAACATCATTATTTTGATGAGATCTGCCGTTATAAAGAAGGCGAGACAATACAAACAACAAAATCAAACAACAACAACAAATATTATTTGCATTCAAATTTTTATGTCCTTTTTTCAGTTAAAAACACTTAATAACAAAGTCAAGATACCGTCAGATAAAACTGAAACTGAACAAAATAACCTCACTATTAAAATTTTACCTCACTAGAAAATTTATGTGCCAGTCCAGAGCAAGGCTCGATTACAAGAAGAGAGGGATGTTAAATAATTCGATAATTTCTTTAGAAACAATTTATGTCAAATTAATGAGACCATTAGATATCAATTGAAAATATTCAAACGTTTTATGATCACCGATGCCTATGTAGGAAGGCATTAAGATCTGTCTTTATTAAATTTTTTATGTGGTTACAAATAAAAACAACAAATAGAGACAACAAACAAAAATTCAGTTGAAAATTGCGAGAAAACGCTGTCGGAGTCGTAAATCCTTGTTTTGCCCCACAAAAATGTTCTCGGATGTTCTTGGAATGCCAATAACGTTTTATGTGACCCCTCATTCACGAGACCAGGAAAAAATTGGACAAAAAAGAGAAAAAGTGGTAAAATTAAAAATACTTTTGTATTTTTCGAAAACAATTATTTTCAAAGTCCCGAAATCCAACAGCTACACAATGAAGAATTTAAATAGGCCCGTTGAATTTTGTGAAACAAGTATTTGAGACCTGTAAAATTTCAGAATATATTTTACGTTTACAAAAAGAACGTCAAACATAGACAAAAACCAAAAATTAATTTACTGTATTTTTTGCGAAAAACCCGTTTCGAAGCCTTTAAAGTAATGACGAATTCTCTAAAATCTTCAGATTTTTAACTTTTTGCCATCGCTTGACGGCAATGGTGCCATATGTGTTCTGTAATTAACGATACTAGGAAACAAATACGCACAAAAAAAATAAAAATTCAAATTTAAAAAGTGTTTTTTTAATACAATTGTTTTGAAAGTCTTAAAAGCCATCAACTAACTCAATTCAGAAAATAGGCTCATCTAATCCTCTATAAAAAGCTTTGTTTTGAATTGTACTGTTCTTTAATGAACATAATAAATATCGATTAATTTTTAAAGAAGACCGACTGATTACAATCGGAATTTTTTTTGGATTGTAGCAGTCCAAGATTATACAAGAACTAGCCCTGCTATTGCTGTTCATCTATTAAGAACACTTAATTGTTTCGCATGTTATAGATATAGCTAATTGGTCATTAAAAATAATTCCAAAACAAATGCTGCGTTTTCGATATCCAAAAACTTTAATTCCAGATTACTCTGAATGGAAATGAAGTGAGACTAGGCCATTCGCAAGTAAGAAACTCCTTGTTAGGGGTTTCTGAGTGTGTACTGTTAGCAAATTTAATCAAATTGGACTAAAGAAGCTCAATTCGTGCAACTTTTATTGAAAAATCCTGAACTTTGAAATATTTAGCCACAAATTTAGCCATTAAATTAAATAAAAACAAATCAACGAAACATTTTCTCAATGAAAATCAAATCAACAACACTAGTATTAACAATTTTAACACATTTTAGCAAAATTATCTAAGTACTACGCAAAACTTCCGGAAAATGAGAATAAAAATGACGCAAAACAGTCTAAATATTAAGAAAAATTTAAACCATGATAACTCGCTCTCGGAAACTAAATTCAAAAATATCTTTCTACTTCATATTCTAAGCTGCTTTTTATTGATGGCTTTTAAATGATACAACTCACAACTCCTACGATGAATACAGCGATCGGTCAAAATTGACTGAACAAAAAATAAACCATTTGAGTATATAGTTGCTCCACCCTCACGAGGGGTCGGAACAATTATAATGACAAAACATTTCAGCTAAGACGGTCTAATAAGATTTGTTTATATTAAAACGTAGTCTTGCAATAAATGATAAATGATAATATTTAAATAAAGATAATAAATAATGGTTTTTATTTCTCGAGAACAGCGAAAATATCATTTGACTTATTAAGTTTTTTGTGTTCTATCCTTAAGACGACTATCTTTAAAACGGTCAAGCAAAGTAATGGAACAAGTCAGTCAGAAAGGCTGATCTTTATTTGATTTGACGACAATTTTACTTGAGGCTAATATCTCTGTGGTTGATGAGATCTTTTATTCAAAATTTTCGTGGAACCAACAATCAAGTGTTGCAAATACCATGATTTGAGAACACTGTACGACAATTGGTTTTCTGTTCCAGGAAAAAATCAGTACGGCAAAGAAGCCTTTTCTGGGTTTCCTTTAAAAACTGTTTCGTCAATACAGGCGTCTACCGAGACCAAAAAAACTTTACGTACAACAGAGAATACCGCGAGCGCTTCCGATTGAGAAATTACGCAAAATGAGGAAAGCGTTTATTTTTGTGGAAGTAATTTTTAAATCACACTTCATTCCCCTAAAATGGAAACTAGTTCAATCAGAAGCTGATAATTGTTTTGTTTTCGGCTGGTTCACATTCGTCAGAAATGAGAACGATAATCTTCGAAATGAAAAGAAGAAATCTGAGAACGATAATCTTCGAATTAGAGGCCAAAAAGTAGTTAAACAAAACATAAACACGTAAAACATGCAAACATTTCTATAAAAAGCTTTTTTGAACACTCGAATCTATCAAAATTCGCGCAGCTCTCAGTAGAAGAGTTTATTAGGGTATAGTACCTCAATTGGACAACAATAATTTTTTTCAATATTCCTTTCCCATAATTTAATTTAATCAGATTGATAATACTCTAGTATGAAAAATTGAAACCATTGAAGATTGCAGAATAACCCTAAGTTAATTGTTCCTGCATGTTTTTTTTATCCTCGATTAGCTTTTAATCGAACAAAGTTTCAGATTGCTCGGAATCTGATATTTTCCGCTACTTAACTTAAATGATATTTTTTTATAGGTGATGATCACTTCCACGCGTAGAAGCGCAAAAAACGCTTCCAAGTGAAAGCTAACTTCAGCTTAAATTTAAACACCGCCATTTTGAGATGCAACGTGAGTTCCACAAATTAGACTACCACACTCAAATTGGAAAAAAAAATTACTGTAGTTTCCATAAGGGACACTGCAGTTTTTCCTCGCGTTTCTAAATAGGATTAAAGTTATAATTTTTCAAGATAATAAATGAGAATTCTAGTAATAAAAATGGGTAATTTTATTCAAAAACTTGGTTCTGGTAGAGGCTTGTAATGGTGATTTCTGGAGCATGGTTTCTGATTAAAATCACATCTCAATAAATCAATTGTTTTTGTTGCGACGATTTATCATTTGATTAGGCATTGGTTTACAATAATCAGTTTCTGGCATAAATGTAAAATCAAAGTCTCTTTTAAACTATCTCGTGATGATACAGCAAATATAAGCTATTTTAAATGATCGTTGAGTTTTCAACTTCTGATTTTAAAAAACCAGCGGATAGACTGATAACAAAATGGCCATCTGCTTTTGCGTAATACATTACTAACGTGCACTTTTAAAAGTCTTTTAACTTTGTAAAATTGGCCAAACAATTATCACAAATGGATATTTTTCGGACATTATTATATAGCTATTTATAACTACATCGATACCAACGCATATTTTCTTTTATTAAGGATTATTCGCCAAAAATGTTGAACCGAAAAAACTAATCAAATTTTGTGCAAAGTTATCTAACGCATGCTTTAATTCTACAACGGTTTGTGGTTTCAGCAGTGATAAACAACAGCATAGATCAAAAACTGACTAAATATTCTTTTTACAATTGCTGTTTACAAAAGTTTGGCTTCTTGGTTTCTTCATTAAACAGTATCTACATTAAACGCAGAACCAAAAAAGTATACTTGACAAAAAGCGGTTGCTGAAGATGGATTCGAAGAAGGGCATTTTAACCATGGCTTGCGAATCTGGACGATTTTGTTGTCTTGAATGCGAGGAAAGTTACCCTGAAGAATCTATTTTCAAGTGTGAAACTTGTCAGATAGAACAGGACACAAACAGTGACACTCAATCAAGCAGCGATCACTTTTGCTGCGATACCTGCATAATTCGACATTGCAAAAAAGGACACAAAATAATGGACAGCGTTTCTCAGCCGGTTATGGTCTGCGACAAACATAAAATGATGCTGAATCATTATTGTCATGATTGTGATATTCTTCTGTGTTTCAAGTGCATGGCACAACATGATAACCACAAACTGGCACCAATTGAAATACGAGCGAAAGAAATTCGCATGAAAGTTTTCGAACAACTGACCAATTTTGAGAACATGGAAAAACCTACCAGAAAACAAAAAGAGCGGGTCTTGGAAACGACCAAAGCGAATCGTGAAAAACTGCAAAATGTGATCAAAGCTTTCGAAAAGACGCAACAAAGTCTATTGAGCAAGTTAGATGACGCTGACAAAAAATCAAAAACGACCGTTGAATCTATTCTTGAGAAACAAAATGAACTTCGCGGTCTTTTAAGTTTGAGTTCCCAAAACTTAGTCCAAAAATGGAAAAACTTTGAAAAACTGAACGAAAATGTTCTGATGGCGAAAGTGGACGATGAAAGTTCAGTTACAGAATATTGGGTTATGCGGGATTTGGTTATGAAGTTGAGCAATAATTGGTTTGAATCTTTGGGAGTACATTTAAGTTGTAATGTTACTGATGTCGAGAGTAAACAGAAAATTTTTTCAGACACGTACGATGGAGAATTTTATGTAGTTGTCGTAAAAGGAGATTCAATTGAACTGAGGAGGTATTCATTAGATAAAAAACTGACGGAATATGAATTCGAATTAGTGGGTACAGTCGCGGAAAGTAACTTGTCGTCGTCTATTGATTCAATTAAAGCAAGGAGTCGGTGTAAGATAATCCTATTTATGTCTGATGGTAGCATTTTGATGGCAGATTTTTCAGAGGAATGCATTACACTGTGTGAGATTCCAGCTGGGCGGGAATTATTGCATCCATGGTACAATTTTATTAGTGAAAAAGTAGAGTGGCTTTACTGGGAAAATGAACACGTTATATGTGCTCACAAGGAAAAGTTTAAAATCAAATTCAAATCAAAACCAAAAGTGATGAGTATAGACGAAAATTGTGATGATGAGTCAAAAGATATTTTTTGTGTCTTCATGAATCCAGGAAGCATGTTGATTACTGTTGTCGATTTCACAACAGAGAAACGGATTGAAATTCCCCAATCAGTCCATGGCTGCAAATCTATCGAATTTATTGACCAATACTTTCCTTCTTTTAACATGAGCTTATTTTATATTGCATTGTGGTCAGTTAAAATGAAATCGGTTACTCTCATCCAAATAAAGTGGAGTGTCTTACATAACTTCAAATCTGAGGTGATAGGTAGAATAAATTGGACTGATGATTTAGAGATCAAAGAGTGCCAAACTGAAAACGAGATTTACGCTTTAAAATTCTCTTTTTTGCCAGCTGTTGAGGTGCATGTTTCCAAAGACAACGCCGGGAGAGTTCAAAGAAAAACCCGCAAATGGGCATTTATGGGTATTGTTAATGAGAGACGTTTGGAGGAGTCACATAATGACATCAATCAATAAAAATAAATATTGAAAGCAGCTATTCGCCGCTTTTGACATCTTTCGACTTCGCATTTATGCGATCTCACTGTTTTTACTATTTATCTGCTGAATTATAACACCAGAAACCAATTCCTCAATATCAGCCTATTAATTCCTCTCTCACTTCATTCTAATGAGAAATAACTGAAGTAATCTCCCCTGTTCGAACAATCCTAATCCATAAACAGCTATACTATCTGGTTTGATAACAATACAGTATGGTTATCCTCTTTGCTTCTGATGTATATATAGTTTTAGTTAGAGTTCAAACAATGCATTTTTAATAACCAATTAAGATTCTGTTCAAAAATCTGTCTGCAAATTGTTACAAATATGTACAAATTTCCCATGCAAATAAATATTGATCAATTTTAATGTTTGCGTCAAATTTGTTTTGAGAAATCGAAAATTTTTGAGAGTCCAAATTCGACACCATTTCTAAATTGTACCTCTAAAGCTATAACCTCCATTATAGCTACAACTCACGGTTAATACTGTGCCATCGAGAAGAATCTCAGCACTTTTAAAAACTTTAGAATAAATCTAGGGCGCAAAAAAAAATTTGTAATTATAACACATGTTCATTGTTATTGTTCAATACCTCCAAACTGTGTGGGAGTTGAGAAATTTTTTTCCAGTTTCACTTTCTTTGGTAGTCAACCATTAGCCGAATGATATTTATTCCTGAGAGGCACAAAATATATCACTGCAAGGTTCTACAAACCGAATCATCATCGAAGAGAATTTTTCAAAATTTTTGCTGCTAAAACAAAAATTGAAGCTCGAAATAGCCAATGTATTTAGGGTAATTAGGGTGACTTTAATCACGCTTAGATTTGGTCGATTCAAAACAATTCAAAATGCCCAAAAATGGGCATTTATGTCTAAGGATGAGTACTCTAATAAGGATTCAGATAATGACAGCAACTGATCAAAATAATGATAGCAGTTGTTTGCTGGTTTTGTCATCATTAGACTTTTACTTTACGCGTTTCCACTGAGTTTAGAATCTATAAGCTGAAATATAACACCATTAACCAATTTTTCATTTACAATCTTGTATTTTTTCTCTCACTTCATTGTCAACAAAATAATATCTCGTTTTCAAACACTACTCTGATTGATAAATAGTTAGTTATACATAATTTTTGATTGGATAATAAGAAATTATAATTATTCTCTTAATTTCTAAATTCATTCTTACCATATCTGTTTGAGACTCTATAAAAGTTGTTGCAAATTGAAATAAATGAGTATAACATTCACACGATATTTATGTTAATTATCAATTAATTTAAACGTTCTCATCAAATTTGTTTTGAGAAAAAAATTAGAAGTCGTGACTTAAGTGATAATTTTTTAAACTGTGCCTCTCAAATAATAGCTTTAAATGATGCCACAACGTAATTTTGTTTTTTCTTGTTCAGTTGAGTAGAATCTGCAAAATTTTTTAGAAACCTCCACGATTTTAGTTTATCATTTCAAAAAAGAATTTGTTTTTTTGCAATTATAACGCTCACATTAAACAGTTATTTGTCATTTTTACATCCCTTTAAAATTGTTTGGGTTCAAGAACCTTTCACTCGAATTTTGTGTTTGGTCAATTTTATCAGAAAGTTATCTGTTCCTGAGAGGTACAAAATAAATATCATTTAAAGCTTCTAAAAAACAATCATCATTGAAGTGTCTTTTTTTGAAAACAAGAATTGACGCTTGAAATAGTAGAGATTTAAGATATTTAGAGTGACATTAAGCACGCTTGAATTCTTGCTTTATGTGATCAAAATTACTCTCTCTGTCTCTCATTGAATAAATGAAGCAAATGAACTTAACTGGCGCAGTTTTTACTAATTTTTTTTTAAAAAAAGCGTGCCATTTTTGGCTCTAAAAACAAGATTTCAAGCACATCATTTTCATTTGAAGCACTTGAGAGCATAAAACTATCAAAGAATTGAGACACCGTCAGTGTTTGATGATCATTCTGTCTGCGGTTAGAAGGTTGTGCTTAGTAGCCATCCTCATCTTCTCAGATGGCTGTTTTTGTGAGCCTCTTTTTGCTCTCAAACCAGTTTGAAGCAAAAAAGAGTAAACATGCTGGTCTCTTTTTACAAATTTTTCGGTTGACCGATATGAGTAATCGAGTGAATTTTGCATCCTCGCAGCTGAAGCAGCGGCAGTTCACTACTAAAGGTCAAAAGAAAAGTGCACCAAAATTGGCGTCTCTTTTGTTTTTCACTACATAAATCAAAAGCAAAAATAGGATAAACCGACTTCAGATGGACGGTTTTTTAATCTTTGCTCCTGTTTGTATTAGTTATAAAGTCCAAAACCTATTGCTAACGAATCTAATTTCTGTTTTTCTTCTGTTATAACTGAGCTTAGCAATTAGAATTGTATTAGTGTGTCGAATACGTTATCTTAGAAGTATAAGGGAATCGCGGAGCGAATCCGTGATTACGTGAAAATTATTACTTTTACTTAGTGGAATCGCAGTGCGAATCCGAACTAGAATTTGTCTCTGAGAATGAAGAGCGTTTACAG
>NC_134468.1:83132997-83381516 GCF_964194025.1 Convolutriloba macropyga
TTTGGAATACTATGCATACCAGAAGATCCCCATAAGTGCACAGCGAAACGGGTGGGGGAAAAACAATTTATTTTGTTTCAGAAAAATAGTTGTTTCTCTAACAATTAACCAATAGAGCAAAATCAAAAATCTTTGGTGTTCTAAAACCTTTTTGGATAGCATATGCAACCAAGAAAGCATGGGTGACATTGAAAGACTCGCACAAGCAAGCAACAAATTATTAAGCGCGCCAAAGTCTGGATCAGAACTGGTTTCCGTCTACCTGGGCAATTTTGTTACAAAAAAGGGGTCTGATTTTGCGTTTTCATAAATCATTCTGGAAAAAAAATAAAACACATGGAATTAAAATGCTGAACTATTCTTTATTTTCCGATAGCGAGCGAGCACAGAGGGTTGGTTTTGTTCACAACATTCGATTTTGGAAAACGAATAGTAATAGGCTGAGCCAGAGACCCCAGAGTGTGGGGCGAGGGAGAATTCGTGACCGCATTAATTCCAAAATCTGTACAATGTGATTGGCCGAGCCAAAGAATCTGCAAAATAGTAATTGTTGTTGAGTCGAGCTATCATTATCCATTGCTCTCTAGCTGCAACTGAAAAGAAAACTGCTGGAAAAGTTCCTCTATACCGGTATTTCAGCTCTTGATATTGTGCTTTAACCTTTTGCAGGAGAGGGTAATCCATGCGAAACAATGTTTCCATGTTTCAATTCGCAAGTAATGCATGTGTAACCGTACAACCAAGCTGAGTTAATTGTTTTCATCAGAAAAGTAACAGCCACTGGACTCCATATTTTTTGCGCAAAAAAAGTTGTTTGAAATTTTTTGTCCACAGAATCACTATGGGACTTGAGATGGTAAAAAACACTTGGAATGAAAGTTGCCAGAAAAATAAGGAGAAAACCTAAACAAGAACTTCGTTTTAGTTCACCGTCAATTTTATGATTTTGAGAAAACTGAGTGCAGCAAATTGATCACATGAGTTAGATACTACAATTAATTTGTATTCTGTGAAGGTCATGTCTATAACTGCTTTTCCATGCTCCTCCTATAGTCATCAAATAATGTTCCCTTTTGTACCACAATTTTAATTTGAATATGCATATCTTTCTTTTCAAAATATACTTCTGACTAAAACTACATTTCAATGCTAGTTTTAACCAATGAAGTACTGCGATGAAGTTCCGGAGCTTGGAAACGTACACTTGGTTCCGGAACGAGAACTTTTGACAAATATCTCCAAGCAAGAGTTTTCAAATTTTCAATATTAGTCTAAATAATATCTATTCTAGATCAACGACTCTGACTGGTTTTTGGACTTGTTACCAAATATTGAGACGGGTGTTAAATTTTCACACCTAACTACCTACGTATTTTTTTCAATATCGGCTCCACAGATTTTTTCTTCCCAGTTAAAACAATTCTAAATTTTTCTAATTCTGTCCCAAGCAAATCAGCAACGATTCTTACAATTGTTGGGAAAACATATCCCCTCAGAAATGGTATAGCTGTCCTTCGATATGTCTGTGCTAACGTACCAACTGTTCTTCCACTCTTCAGTAACCACTAAATAACGGTAAATCACTGTCAGCAAATTTTTTCTAGAACAATGAAAATGAAAAAAATCATCAGAACCTTTTCTAAACATTAGTCAGCTCTCGTAATTCCAACAGAGTTGTAGGGTACTTATTCACCAAAAGAGTCTGGGAAATCCACTTTCATTCTGCGGAAAGAGTTCTTTAGAGTTTCATTAAACTGTAGCTATAAAATGTTTAAATATTTCATCTTTTGCTCTGTTTATATGATATTCCTTTTTTTTACCTTTGATAGGTAAGAACACTATGCCTGGTAAAAGACCACTTATTTTGTCACCCGCCATATTATGTTCAACAGTATGACAATATATCATTAGGGTATGTATTCTTCTAGCAGCGTCATAAGGGATTTAGGAAAAATTCGGACCACAAACACTCATGAAAACACCCATCACGTAAATAGTTTCATCGCAACCAATAACATGGTAAAGGTTTGCATTAAAAAATGACAATTAAAGAGTTCACATTAGGAATGCTCAAGGAAGTTTACTGTGCAGATGTGTTCACGTCTATTTTTACTGGCATATTATCAAACTTTTCTAGTTTTTGTTTTTCCTGGTTAAGGTTGTTTAACATATCGGAAACTTCATTATACAGACACGGATCAAGACTATAATAAATTTATGGTCTTCTATGTGGTGTTAGTTCTTCTAGTTGAAAGAATTTACCTTCTGTAAAGGTTTGGTAGAAGAAAGGATAAGATATTTTGGTAAATTTTACTTCCCATTCTCCATCAAGACTAAAGTGTTCTAGCAGAAGTTTTGTAAATGAAATTGATGTGTTTTTTGGGTAACAATCAAAAGACTCATTAGAAACCAACTGTACACCGAAAATCTCATCATCAAATGATAAAACTTAAAGATGTCATTATTGAAAATTCATCACTTTGATCCCCGTGAATGTTATAAGTTGAAGTATTAGAAGAAGCCATTGTTACAGTGTTCAGGGTTTTTTTAAACTGTGATTTGAGTCTTTATTCGACACATTTTGATATGACTACATTTTCACCAAACTTAAATTTTGGTCGCTCATATAGGTTAATAAGAGTTTTGTAAGAAAAATAAACAGACCAAAAACTCTCAATTTGTTTCCTTTCTTTGTGATTGTCCCGTGTGATTTCAAACACAGAATGAGCTTTCAAATCTCTGAAAAAAAATAATTTTCGCGCTTTGGAAACAAAGAGACGAGTACTTTGAACAAAATGGATTCAATTCTCATCACAATTAACACAAGAGTGTTATCACTCTTGTGTTAATTGTGATGAGAATTGAATCCATTTTGTTCAAAGTACTCGTCTCTTTGTTTCCAAAGCGCGAAAATTATTTTTTTTCAGAGATTTGAAAGCTCATTCTGCCACAATCGTTTTTGTTTCATTTCTAGCACAATGTAATTTGATTTTCCTCTACCTTCAATAATTTTTTAGCCCAGTACTAAACTTCATTCAATGCTCAATCCAAAATTTCGCTCGCTTTTTGTTTTGCGTATCAATAGTGTGCAAGTTGCTAGAACATTGCTGAAAAACTTTGATATCATTGGTTGCACACAAAAAAGAAAAAGACGTCAAGACATGCTAATAATTACTTCACGTCATTGCAAAAATCCAAAAACTTATCCGTAAGACAAAATTAGGACACTGACTTTTATAACAACTGCAGGTATTCTTTTAAAAAGTCTTGCTGTATCGCGCAATATTGTGCAATAGTTTATACAATTCGGAGTGTAAGCAACTTTTTTTCGATAATCAATTTTCTTTTTGCATATTTTCAATTGATAATATATGCCGCCTTCGTTCCCTTATTCAATCTTTGTAGCTTGAAGGTCTAAAACTTTGAAACGAATCCAGCTCCAACTGTCTATGCTTTTGGCATCTTTGTTTGTTACTTTTTCCAGGATGCTTATCGGAAACGTCAGGTTTTTCGAAAGGTCTATCGGGAAAATCAACATCCTTCCTTCTTAAGACATAAAAAACGACAAGAAACACTATAATTTTATCTCGTCCATCTAGAAAAAATGAGTCGGCGAGACTCGCGTTGTTTTAAGTTTTTGCTCTAAACTCGATTCTATTTTGGATTGTTCTGATCTGGCAGGGATTTCCTTCTAATTAGGGCTCATTTATGGTGGAATGGAAACTCCTTTTCCTCAAATTTGCCAAAAAATTAACTTTCAAATTAAAATTACGTTTTTAAAGCCGTTAGTATTCTAAACAAACTGGTCCATTTCAAGACAATTGATTTATTATACATGGAGCACAAAAGACAATAAATTTAAAACTAAGAAAACAATACAGCTGAAATTAAAATTAACGATGTAACCCAATGACAAAAAAATTTTCTTCTTGTTTTTTACTCAGGCAATTTTTTTTTCGGTTTATAAGGAGTATAGTTTAATATAAAATTGAACTAGAAAATGATAAAATACTTTCCAATAAAAAAACAAGCAAATATTTACACATAAAAGTTTTTATTAAAAAAAGTAACAGTGCAAGTATTGTCAGCTTGAGCTTTCTTCTCTGCAAAACGGAATAACTCTTGTGTTGATAGAAGTAGCTGGTACATTTCCAGATAATACCTTAGTTGGAAAATAACCGGGAGACTTTTTGTCCACAATTGTCTTTAATTGAATAGGATTTTAAATTCTTCCAATCTTTTCGTCAAGTACTCTGTTGCAGGTGAACAATGTTGATGAAAATAGATTGGTAGGTTGGCATTACAAAATTTTTCATTATTCTAGTTGATTTTGGTCGCTTATACTGGTTAATAGGAGCGTAAAATTTTAAATGGGCCAAAACTTCAATACTCGTTTTCTTTTTTTGGAAATTTACCCACTGTTTGATTAATTGTTGTGTTAATTGTGATGAGAACATTAGAAATTATCTGACAGCTCACTCTGTGACATTAATTTTTTTTAAATATTTGTTTACTAAATTTGATTTCTCATTTTTTCATTTTAATATTTCACAACTCACTGCTAAACTCCGTTCCCTGATCAATCCATAATATTGGTTGCATTATGTTTTGCGTAACAACTTTGTAAAAGCTGCTGAAGCGTAGGTAATATTTTTTGAAATCAATTGTTGTACATAAACAAAGGGAAAAGACGTCAATACATGCCAATTGATACTTCACTCTATTATCAAAATCTAATGATTTGTCTGTAAAGGCAAAATTGCGACATCAAACATCACTGAAAATTTAGGCACTGCAGGTAATTTTTTAAACTGTCATGTTGTATGGCGCTACTTTGTTTAAGAATGTACACAGTTCAGTCTGTAAGCATTTTTCTCCTTCGATGATCCACTTCCTTTTTAGATATTTTTATTTAGTCCATACGCTGCTCTTCCTTCCCTGTACAATCTTTGCAGCTTGATTTTTTCAAACTTTGAAAGGAATCCAGCTCCTTTTGTCTTGGTTTTTTGGCTTCTTTGTTTGTTACTTTTTCAAGCATTTCTATCGGTAGCTTCAACTTTTATGTAAAGTTTATTAGGGAAATCAACATCCTTTCTCCTTAAAGCATAAAGAAAGATAAAACGCTAAAAATTAAAGAACGCTATAACTGTATCTCGTCCTTCTAATAAAACTGTGTCTGTGAGAGATAGCCTAACTCGCGTTGGATTCATTATGTGATCTACAAGTGTAGTGGAACGAGAACTGTTTCTCCTCAATTCTCTCGAAAATTTAAATTACAAATTAAATTTATCTTCGTAAAGCCGTTGAAGATTCCAAACAAACTGTTCCATTTCAAGACAAATAATTTATTATAGATGAAGCACAAAAGAAAATAAATTTAAAACTAAGAAAAACAACACAACGGAAATAAAGAATAACTATGTAATCCTAGTACATTCACAGACCATCCACAGACCGAAGTGACCTTTGATCATACTAAATTGCGCTCGAATGTGACCCCTGACCAGACTATCCCAGCCAGAAATTACCTCTGATCAGACCATTCCCATTCGGACGTGGCCTCTGATCATACTTAAGTTTGCTCGAATCAAATCCCAGAGCGTGTAACTTTGGTATGGGAACACACCATGTGCGTTGGTCTTGGATCTGATCAGAGGTCACCTCAGGATGGGACCTAAACCTGGGTTTCGCAATATAGCCTCCCATTATGATGTGTTTACAATAATGGGGAGGAAGGGGTATACTTCATAGGACACCGTTGAGAGGGGGCATGTCATGGGAAAGATCCTTAAGTTATGCGGCTATTGTTATTGTCACGAGATTTGATTAATATTAGTTCTCAAAGGGTACAATTAGAAGTTGCATGTAATGTTTTGATGCATAGGAAAATAGTTCTCTAACTGTTTCTCAGGAGTAATCTGAACTGCAAAAACTCTAAAATGACTTTCGGCACTTTTGTTCTTAATTAAATTACCACGTGTTGTCAATCAACGTTTCGTGTACCAATTTCAATCAAATACTAAAGAGAACTTACTCGACTTGCTTTTGAGTTTAAACCCGTTTGTGCCGTTGGTGGCGATGTGTGATGGGGACACCGCTGGTAGGCAACAAGTGCTACGGCTGTGGAAAGGTATAGACCTCATTGGTTAATCCTTCCGTGTTTAAACCCCCCCCCCCCCCCCGGCAAAACAAATGGCGGATCTTTTCCGTTTGTGCCCCCCCCCCCAGTACGTTATGCTCCCCCCAGTTACAGAGCACGTGCCATTACATAGTAAATCATTATGTGAACATATGGCACGTGCATCTGGGGGGTGCAAATAATATGCGCCCACTAAGCTGGGGGGCACAAACGGAAAAGATCCCAAATGGCATCGCATAATAATTTAGCCTCAGTAAATAACTAACCCCATCGGATCTACTCTGTTTCACCCCCTCCAGAGTTTTTTATGACCCCCAGTTATAAATTATATGTTGTTATATAGCACGTTACTATGTAAGAAAATAGCACGTGCGCCTGGGGGTCATAAAGGATTTGTGCTCACTAAGGTGGGGGGGGGGGGGGCAAAACAGAATAGATCCACCCCATCTTAGGGACATAAAACTTCTACGCCCCCCCCCCAACTGCCTCAGGTGCACATGCTATTTTCTGACGAGAAGTGTGCAATATAACAACACATAACTCAGTGGGGTCAGAGATCAAGTGTTAAAAACAACATGCGGATCTATTCTGCTCCGGGGTATTTTCCGTTCGTGCCCCCCCCCCCCCCAGTACACTATGCGCCCCCAGTTACAGAGCACGTGCCATTACATAGTAAATCATAATTTAAAAATATGACACGTGCGCTTGGGAGTGCAAATAATATGTGCCCAATAAGCCGCGGGGGGGGGGGGACAAACGGGAAAAGTCTGTTTTGACTCCCCGTGTTGTCGGCCCCGATTGCAATTAGAATGCTATGATGTCGTAAGAAATCCGTAAGAGTTATATTTCCATTAATCCTGGTTCTTAAGATTACAAAGAGTAGTTTGATTTTCATAGACTGAAATCACGTTAGGCATTAGTGCCATTGTTAGTGAAGTTAATTTAAAAACAATTGGACAACGTTGTCAACGGATGCGCCCCTTTTTTAAAATCATTCATTCTTCCAGTGAATCAAAACTTGATGCACCTTGCTATGTCATGCAAGATCTTGATCACTTGCACAAAATTTGAAACAACTTGCCAATAACTTAATAGGCAAAAATTTCTTGTAACACCCTGGAAAGATCGTGACAAGATCTGGATCTTTTCCGTTTGTGCCCCCCCGTACGTTATGTGCCCCCAGTTACAGAGCACATGCCATTACATAGTAAACCATTATGTAAAAATATTACCCCCATACTACAGTATCCCCATGAAAAGTGTCCAAAACTATTGTTGATCAACTTTGCTCGAGTTTTCAACTGTAAAAATGATTTGAAAAGTTTTTTTCTTTTCAAACATGCGTAAAAAAATTTTTTTCTTTGTCAAGATTTGTCAAGATCAATCAAGTTACGCCAAGAAATATTCTTGACATGTCTTGATAAGATCTTGGGATTTTTTCCGTTTGTGCCCGCCCCCCAGCTTAGTGGGCGCATATTATTTGCGCCTTCCAGACGCACGTGTCATATTTTTACATAATGATTTACTATGTAATGGCACGTGCTCTGTATCTGGGGGGCGCTTAACGTACTGGGGGGCACAAACGGAAAAGATCCAGTATAGGGAGCAACAATAACAAACTTTTTGTGGTTCTACTGCTCATTGGAGCTTTCCTTACAAAAACTTTCAACACTCACCCCATTTTATTCTTTAAAACCCAAATTTTATAACAATTCATGGCGCTTCAACCCTGGACGATCAGATTAAAAAAGATGCGATTGCTTAGGAAAAGTGCAACGATTGGAAACAACCTGCGAAACCGAATATTGCATAAAATGCAGTGAAAAACAAAATTCACTGCTAAATTCACCGCATTTCTTCTTTCAGATTATCAATTTTAATCGTTAAAAGACGCTTTTGCTTTACGACATACAATACTCGTGTGAAGGAAAAATTGGAAAAATATGTAAGATAAGCGGTGAAAAATTTTTTTCTCAGCAAATTTCGTAAATAGTTTTGCGGTGAAATTATGTAAGTGCTAAAGTGAAATTATGCTAAAGTCAGCGGTGAGCTTACAAAAATTTTTATCAAATTTCGCTGCTTACTACAAATTCTCGGCCTTACAAGGATTCAAACGTCTCACCTTTTTCATGTTAGCCACTTCTTCTTCCACTTCTCCACCTCTCACTCAATGCTAGCATATTTTTTTGAATTTAAATCAATTTCACTCTACTTTCTGTAAAACATGCGCGTTGAATTTTGGTAAAATTAGCAATCAAATTACTAATTTTAGCGGTGAATTGTGGTGATTTTTTGTTAGGTCACCGCTTACTCTAGTGTTAAATTTACATAAATTCACCGCTTAAAAAAATTCAAAAATTTGTATGATTAATCGTGCGTAAATTTTTCGTGGTTATTTCAATAAATGTATCTTAAATTCATTGGACAAAAACGTTTCCAAGCGTACTCTATGCGGTTAATTTATGTTATTTCACTTTAAGTTAAGCGGTGAATTTATGTAATTTAACCGCATTCACCGCTGATCTCACATAATTTGGACACTTTTTTCAAAGCGTTAAAATATGTGTAATTTCACAGCTACTAGGCGATAAAGTTTTTTTTTCACGGCATTCACCGCCTAATTTATGTATTTTAACCGCGTTTACCGCTTATCTTACAAAATTTTCCACATTCACCGCTTATCGTACATAATTTTGCGTTGAATGGTGGTGACACCTCGACCCGGGTACCTCTGAAACTCTGAACTCTTCAGAACTAGAGCATTTTTTATTTGATCAGACTGCCCAGCTCTTATATCGCGCGCAGATCAGACCATGCATACTATGGACTGGGCAGTGATCTGTCTATAACCAGATCGGATCAGCTTCGAGGCTCTGTCATTGGGGTGCGTTTTACTATCTGCGTTCCACTCAACACGGTCTGATCATAGCTGACTTGGATGGGGCACCTCAACCAGGGTTGTTTTTTTACTGAGTAGAACCTGATCTACCACAAAATTATTGTCTGTTACTCTAATTTTTGATCAAAAGTGAGTTGATTTAATGCGCTGCCTTGCGACTTTATGTGTCCGTAATTGCATTGTGTGATAGGGTATTAACGTTATTAATCAATGTTCTTTGCAGTGAAAAACAAAATTCTTTGCTAAATTCACCGCAATTCTTCTTTAAGATTATCAATTTTAATCGTTAAAAGACGCTTTTGCTTTACGACATACAATACTCGTGTGGAGGAAAAATTGGAAAAATATGTAAGATAAGCGGTGAAAAATTTTTTTCTCAGCCAATTTCGTAAATAGTTTTGCGGTGAACTGCGGTGAAAATATGTAAAGGCTAAACTGAAATTATGCTAAAGTCAGCGGTGAGCTAACAAAACTTTTTATCAAATTTTGCTGCTTACTACAAATTCTCGGCCTTACAAGGATTCAAACGTCTCACCTCTTTCATGTTAGCCACTTCTTCATCCACTGCTGCACCTCTCACTCAATGCTAGCATATTTTTTTGAATTCAAATCAATTTCACTCTACTTTCTGTAAAACATGCGCGTTGAATTTTGGTAAAATTAGCAATCAAATTACTAATTTTAGCGGTGAATTGTGGTGATTTTTTGTTAGGTCACCGCTTACTCTAGTGTTAAATTTACATAAATTCACCGCTTAAAAAATCAAAAACTTGTATGATTAATCGTGCGTAAATTTTTCGTGGTTATTTTAATAAATGTATCTTAAATTCATTGGACAAAAACGTTTCCAAGCGTACTCTATGCGGTTAATTTATGTTATTTCACTTTAAGTCAAGCGGTGAATTTATGTAATTCAACCGCATTCACTGCTGATCTCACATAATTTGGACACTTTTTTCAAAGCGTTAAAATATGTGTAATTTCACAGCTACTAGGCGATAAAGTTTTTTTTCACGGCATTCACCGCCTGATTTATGTATTTTCACCGCGTTTACCGCTTATCTTACAAAATTTTCCACATTCACCGCTTATTGTACATAATTTTGCGTTCAATGGTGGTGACACCTCGACCCGGGTACCTCTGAAACTCTGAACTCTTCAGAACTAGAGCATTTTTTATTTGATCATACTGCCCAGCTCTTAGATCGCGCGCAGATCAGACCATGCATACTATGGACTGGGCACTGATCTGTCTATAACCAGATCGGATCAGCTTCGAGGCTCTGTCATTGGGGTGCGTTTTACTATCTGCGTTCCACTCAACACGGTCTGATCATAGCTGACTTGGATGGGGCACCTCAACCAGGGTTGTTTTTTTTTACTGAGTAGAACCTGATCTACCACAAAATTATTGTCTGTTACTCTAATTTTTGATCAAAAGTGAGTTGATTTAATGCGCTGCCTTGCGACTTTATGTGTCCGTAATTGCATTGTGTGATAGGGTTAACGTTATTAATCAATGTTCTTTACAGATTACAATATTTCCCGGTAAAACAAACATCTGAATATCTGGGGCTTCATTTGGCTGTTGGATCTTTTCGGCTCATGCCCCCCCCCCCCCCCCCCCCCCCCCCCCTGTTACAGAGCTACAGAGCACCTGTCATTCATCGTAAATCATTTTGTAAAAATATGGCAAGTCTGGGGAGTGCAAATAATTTGCGCCCACTAGGCTTGGGGCACTAACGGAAAAAATCCTGGTTGCTTAATTGCTCTCTAACGAATTTGGAAGAAATTTTCAACGCGTGTATTTTTGTCACGCAAAAATTTTGTTTGAACGTTTTTGCGCTTTTGTTCTAGAACTTTCTTTGACTGCTTTCTTGCTTTTTTTTCACATTACGTCTTTACTTTAGAGTGATCTACGTTGCTTCCGGTCTGAAATAAAGTTCGTTGATTAAAGTGATTGCTAGCGAAAGAAAAGTAAATCCTTTGTAGCTGAGTGGTAAAAAATGTCCAACTGACAAACTGTAGGTCCGGGGTTCGAACCCCTGTGAGGACAATTTTTTGCGTTCATAAAACATTTCTAAGATACACTCTTTCTAAATTAAGTTGCCCCCGTCTGACGTTCGAGAGAAATTCATCCAACGTTAGTCTGTTTATGTTTTTAATTGAGTAGAACCTGACTTACTATGACACGAGGGTGACCGATGGTACGAACAGCTACCACGGACACTGTTTCATCTGTAGAGAGAAGAACTGCCACGCCAGTCTGGCAGGGAGGCCCTTCTTCTCTGTTGGGTACAAACGTGTCTGCAAAAAGTGCTACGTAGAGAAACATGCCCAAACATGCGACTATTGCAAGCAGAAGATTGTCGGTGAGTTCTCCTTCGAGATCTGTCTTCAACCCTGATGGGAAAGGACTTACCGGGTGTCCTATCTCGATAGTATAAAAAGCTGACTAGAACTCCAACAGGGGGACGGACACTTTTTGCAACGCAATTTTTTCTGCCCGACTACAACGGGGTAGGACAATTGTCTTTTGAAACAAATCGCGTTGCAAAAAGTGTCCGTCCACCCCCCCCCCCCCCCGTTGGGGTTCTAGTCAGCTTCTTTATACTACTTACCTCCCCTCCGCTCCCCTTGTAGCCTCCTCCTCCCTTGTAGTAAATATGCCATCATGAGGGGCCATAAATCCGTGGGTGACTGTGATGGGTAAGACACAGGCTATCTATAATGTGGATCATGTTATAAAGTTATTCTCATAATGCAAAAAGTATACTATGGTAATAAACAGGCTCATTATGAAAATGAGACGGGTTTTGGTGGTAGGCGAAAGTTTCTTGGTGTGCACACTCAGGTTTGAAAATACCGAATGTATGCAGTGTCTTAAATTACAATCCCCGAAAATCCTATATACAGCCAGAAGTTGACTTATAGCAAACTTTTGGCATATATAAAGTTGCAAGAGGCGTATTTAACCCGGGTCGAGGTTTGGCGGTGAGTTATTGTAAGAAATGCGGTGAAATGCGGTGGAACAAAATTTTTTCACCGCGTATTTCTTACATCTCTTTGCGGTGAATGCGGTGAATCGCGGCGAATTATTTATTTTCACCGCGTTCTCAGTATTCTTACAAAAAAGAATCGTCACAACACGGGTTGGAACCTCTGACCTCCTGCATGCCTTCAACTGCTTATTCCACTGCGCCAACTGTCACTTAATTCTTTAATATTTCTTGTGAATTTAAATCAGATTGATTAAACGTTGGAAAACAAATGCGGTGAATTTTTTTAAGAAATGCGGTGAATTTCGCGGTGAATTTTTGTAAGAAATGCGGTGAAATTTGGTGAATCATTTTTTTCACCGCATTCTCCGCATTTCTTACATTAATTTGCCACAAAGGTCGATGCGATGAATTTTGCGGTGAATTTTTGTAAAAAATGCGGTGAACTGCGCTGAAATATTTATTTTCACCGCATTAACCGCAATCACCGCATTTCTTACAAAAATTTGCCCAAAAACCTCGACCCGGGAAGTAAAGTCACGTGTCTCTGTAGACGTTGCTTCGAATATTGATCTGAAATCTCTTTGAGCTGCTGAAGATTTCCTGATAAACGCCAGATTTTCTTTGTGACTTCAGACAGAGTTGCGTAACGTTTACTTACGGCTAACGGTTATCACAAAATGTAGTATTAGAACAGGCGCAATTGAAAACCACTGAAGTATCAAAATATAAAAACGTTATTGCTGGCCAATCACAATTGAGAGAATGTCAATACTGTTTTCTGATTGGCTGCTATGTTGACTCATCAAGTTTTTCCACATTTTAAAATAGGATACAAACATTAGGATTAATATGTTGAGAATTTGTGTTTACCGGCAGAAAACATTTGTATTTTTGGGGAAATTGATATAACGTTCGGTTCTCATAGATTCATATCAAGTCCCACGGTCCGCTTTGCCATGGCCATATGGATAAAGAATTCGAGAATCTAGAATTAGGATTTGCTGAACTTAGGCTAATTGCACGCAAAAATTGCAGTAACTTACATTTCTCAGTCATCCAGATTTTTTGAACATTCTATACAACCATCTAAAAAAACATTTTAAAAAAGTGGAATTATACTTTTTCTGCAGCTAAAATTATTTGACGCAATTGTCGGTTTTTCCTTGTCCCCTTTCCTAGATCCGGGAAAACAATAATTGTCAAATTGTCTTCGATTCAAATCGACAGCATTGGGTTTTGAAACATTTTTTTACAATGTTTTTTGTCCATAACATTGTTTGTATTCGAAAGCTGTTTCAAGTCGTTGCAGAAATCAGCGTTAGTCTTTAATTTGACCCTTCCATAAATGTGTAATTTTTTGCGCTTTTTGAAATAGCTTTGCTGATTTTTTATTCAAGCTGTCATTTGATAGTATTTATCAGGCTATGGTAGAACATTTCTAACAAGTACGAAATATTGTCCAAAATTTTATTTGTTACTCGGTCGGTTCTATCTCTGGCTCCTTTTATCCTCTTTTAGGGAATACCCTTTTATTTTTCTAGTTCATAATTAAAGCTCTGGAGCGCAGAAATTTTCCATGCATTAGTAAAAATTTGGACTTCTTTGGGGCTTCACTTCCTCATTAAACCTAACTAGGGAAAAAACTGATTGCTCCATTTGTGTGATCCCGCGCTAGCTGAGTTCTTTCAAAAATGAAATGAGATTTAATTGTGTTTCCGCGGCATATATTTGGGTGCCAGTTTAATGTACTGGTTAACGCAATTTTCGGCGCAAGAAAAGTGGACAAAAATCTGAAGACAGAATTTCAGACTCTGAAGAAAGTTTGGTTTTAATTTTTTGCTGCGTTTCTTGCAATTTGGTGAAACAGTTTTGACCAAAGTTGAAGTATATTCAATTTTGGTTGGACTTTTCGTTTTACGGAAATCATTCTAAAGGATAATTATGACGCCAGTTATAAATTATGAAAACAAATGTTTTAGATGGAAAGCTGATAGAAAAATTTATTAATCCACTTTTTGCATTTGGTTTTGTCGTTTTTAAATATAATATATACTTTACCAATGCACTTTTTAGTTGTTTGATATGTATGGTATAAAAAAAATTATGAGCGTAATCCAAAATTCAAGAAACTGTTTTGATCTACATGGCGTTTTTTGAGTAACATTTCTTCTGTACGAATTTAAATAAATTATAGCTCAGAAATCCCAGTTTGAAAAACCTACAACCTTAAGCTGTTTTCTTAGAAGATTTTCCCAAAATTTCGGGGAATTATTTCCACACTGTCGACAATTTTATGCGTTTTCCTCGTATTCGTGCTAATATTTTTTACATTTTTAAAACCCAAGTTTGAATGGGTATGGGCCAGACCAAACATGCGAATATCACATTTTGGTCCAACAGAACGGCGCGAACGAAACATTTGTCAGGCTATGTGTTTGTTTGAATCGGTAAATCTGACCCCCCCCCCTCTGTCTGGCCCATGCCTGTCTCGGAGCCGTGGACCTCATCCTGGTTTACGGTATTTCGAGAACTACATAACGCTTGTTTCCATTTCCTTATTAGGAGGCAGATCTCTCCGAACTTACGAGGGCAGAATTTTCCACTCGGAGTGTTTCAAGTGTTTCACGTGTGGGCGACCAATAGCATCAGCTTACAAAAAAGACAGAAGTGGAAACTACGTACATTCACAAAATTGTCTCGCAGAAACAACTTAACGTCACAATTACAATTACGAAAATAACCAGAAACAAAGTGACTTCAATAAAGTATTTCTTCTGCTTCACTATTGCCTGAAAAGAATTTGTAGCAGTTCTGTGCCCTAGTTGAGGGGTCAAATGCGGGTCGAATGAGGGGCATTTCTGTCGACCCATGGTCGAACCTGCCAAGTATTGGTCGACTTATTAGAAGACATCGGGTATGAAAAGACCGTGTCTTGACGTATGCTCGACTTTGGGTGAAAACTTCATGCGGTACCGACCTTGTAGCTAAGGTAAGGAAACTCCACCCACCCAGACATTATCAGTCTTCTCATATGGTTGACCTACCAACCAGTGTTACTTAATTTGAGCTAGTTTATTGCTGAAATTGACACCCAAATAGGTTGTTCTGAAAAGAAATGTATCAAAAATGTACTTTGTTATTCATCAAATAGCATTCAATTATATTCGAAGTTTCTTTACATCTAAAGACTAAGATGAATGTAAAAAAATGGGCAAAAGTTTAAACAAAGCATTAATGCAATAAACGCACGCAAATACTTTAGTGCAAGCAGCCAAACTACAGAATTTTATGCAATATTCAAAATTGATACATTGTTAATAGAACTGATAATTGTAACTTAAATGTGATAAAACAGTTTGATCATGAAACAAAGTTGATAAGTGTCGATGCACGAATACCAGGCCATGCTTGGAGCTGAAACTCAATTCCTATTGGTCAATCATCTCTCCGGTTCACCCAATCAAATCACACGTTGCCATTTATCGTTCATTTTCGTCCAATCAGATTGATCAAAGTCGTATCCAATCAAATCGTTTCTTGGTGTCCGCCAATCAGATCGCGTTTTTCTCACTCAGAACGCTTATATGCCAATCATAAGGAGCTTGTGTCATTTATTTCTCGGAATCACTTCGCTGGATAGCTTGGAAGAGATCTTGATACAGGAAAAGTCCACCCCCCCGGCCGGTAAGTTTTATTCGTCGCATCATTGGAAGCTCGAAATATGTGTCAAAACTTTGGTCCAATTTGGGTTTTTGCTGGGCAGGGTTCCTAGCCAGTTTCTCGCCGGTCTTCTTCAAACGCAGATTTGAACCGGTTCGAAAGCAGACTCGAACCCTTAGCTCTGTCTTTTTAGAACTGATTTAGCCCGTTGTTTTTTTGTCGTAAGTCTAAACTATAATGATTGGAGCTACGATGATAGAAGATATAGTTATTATAATTAAGTCCTGGTTATAATTAGTTAGCACACGCTTAGTTGCAAGGGGTAAAATTGCAGAAATAACGAAAATTGTTGGTTATTAACAAAAATTGTGCAATAACTTTGCAATCGTATCGATATGTAAAGGAAAAATTTATATAGTTATAACTAAGTTCTAACGAGTTATAATAATGTAATGCAAGTATACAAAATTAACTTAAAATTTCTTGAGTTTTTGGTAACGAATGGCTGAAAGAGAGAAAGACAAACTTAAATGGTAGGAAATCGTTGCAATTCGCAAGTCAAAATTGATATGTTTATGTCAAAACTTCAGCTAATTTTTTTTAGCTGACGTGACAAAAGTTTTTGGAAACTTTCCTTTTTCCTCATCTGGCCGTTTCTTGGCCGGAAGCGTTCCGTCAAATCAAATAAATAATTCACACGCGTAATAATATTTCACACGATGATTTATGTATTGAAATCAAACTTTTGACCTCGTGAAATGTACTGGGAATCACGCCTCCAGTGCTTTGTTTCACCCCGATTCGTGACGTCACTCAATCGGAATTTTCAGTCTGAATTGTGTTTACCTCAAAACCACTCAACTCTTCAGTTTGGACCGAACTTGACGAACTTTCTTTAAGTTCTTGAGTTCTGCATGTTTCCGTGTGTTTGTTTAGGTAAGACTTCAAGGCAAAATTTTTCCCACAAAAATCACAATTGTGTAGTTTCTCAGTAGTGTGTAAGTGCATGTGTGCCCGCAAATTTGACCGGTCGCCGAAAGATCGCCCGCAATGGGCGCACCCGTAGGGTTTTTCACCCGAATGTGATCTTAGATGACATTGCAGCAACCATGATCGTGAAAAACTTTTTCCACAAGTCGAACATTTATGTTGTAATCTGTGTGTTAACATATGCATAGCAAGCGCAGGCATTGATACGTAAACTTTCAGACATTCTGGACAGGATCTGGCAGCTTCGCTATCAATACTTCTGTGAGTTTGTTTGTGTCTGGAAAGATTTGAAGATGATGCGTATTTTTTGCCACACTGATTACAACCGAACTTTTCATTGTCTGACCTTTTGACCTTGACCCGTCCGTCTATTCGGTCAATTCCATCGATGGTCATCATGTTGACCTCTTTCTGGTTGATATCTGGCTTGGACTCCTCGACTTCTTTTTTCTCGTCGATCCTCAAATCGAGGATGTAGTCAAAACTTGAATTGCCGAAGGTGGAAGTCGTTTGATGAGAAGTTGAGATGTCTGAAACAGAAACCCGATTCTGAGTCTCGTATGATATTACTACTGTATTTTTTTTACCATGCCCTCAATTCTGATCATAGCATTTGAGAGATGTTTGATCAAAAACGCGTGATCAATATCCTTGATAATCATACCAACAAGATAATATGATTTTTTTAATGGTTAGCAGGAACCATTTACGATTATAGCATGATAAGTAAGAACCATATATTATCGTTCTATGGTACGTTTCGTAAATATTACTAACAAGAATTGAAAATCTTATTTCGGCTATTTAAGAAAAAATGTTTTCAAAGTTTTTTTCAAATACTGTGAATTATTTATTGATCTTTTTATATTTGCTGAGAAACTATTTATGATCTTTGTATGTTAGCTGAGGTTTCATAAAACCATATATGACTTAGTATTATTACTAAGCTACTTTTATGGCTCTCCACACGGGAAGAGTTATACACCCTAAATTGAGGTCTCAGAGAGTTGATCACTGATCAGACCCAGACTTGAGTGCACACGGGCTCATTTCATGACCACAGTTTTAAAGTTCTTGAAAGCTGTAAGAATATTCTAGAAATTTTAGACTGTGACAGGGATAATAATCTGATCACTGGTTATTTTCAGCAACGAAGATTGCAAAAAAGACCAGCTGCCGTTTTATTCTCACTAACAGGATTTAAAGACAATTAAGTATATTAAGGTGATGAAGAAACTATGCATTAATATCTAGAGTAATTTCTGCTAAAAATTGCACAAATTTGCTCAAAATGACCAATTTTTTTAATACCCGCCCTAGCCTCTCATGTTTTGACCAGAGGTCGTTTTGACCTTGGACCCAATCGTATGGGTTATATCATAACATATAGTTTGCTCAAGAGGGGGAGAAACTTACTGCGGGTCATAAAGGAAAAACCCGACCCCTCAATTAAATCTTGATCTTATTGATTCGGGGAAAAGTTTTACCTGTTTCACTGAGTGAAGTCATTTCGACATTAGTCTGTTGATTAGAATCCGGCAGTATACTGTCGCTGTCGGCTGTTGGTGAATGGGAACTCATCTGAGAAAGGGGCTCAGGGCTGTTTTGGGTGCGGAATTGAGATATGTCCGAGTTACGGGTAGAGGAATACGTTCACTCCTGAAACAAACAGCATCACTTCAATCTTTATACCTTTTTTTAGCTACCTGGATCATAGTAACATTGTAAATCAGCGCTGAAACATAGTATTTCTCAGTCTGTGTTTTTACTGTGAACAGATTATGATCAAGTCACTTTTTACACTGTTCAGACTATGGGATATTGATGTTTCTGTACTGAAATGCTATGACATGAGGGTCAGGGTCCGATAGTAAAGAAGTCAAGAAAATCATAACTAATGACGAGAACGCTAAACAATAAAAAAAAGTTACCCTTTGCCTCGATAGAGACCGATCGTCTTCTCAAGAACCAACCCTAGTGATTGGACTAAAAAGTGCAAACAAATACAGGAACAACTTGAAAACACAACAACATTTTAGGAAGCGCTGATGTCAATCATAAAAAAGAAACAAGATGATCAAAGAAAATTTGTTGTTGGTCCCTTCAAACTTAGAATCTTTAAGTTTGCTCAAATAAAAATTTCTCTCTCCACTTTAAAAGCAATTTGAAAAAAATTACTATCCGAAACTATTTTTTTGTTTGCTTCCTGTGCCAATATCAGCGTTACCAATCGCGATCACGCTGCTGCAATTTGATTTTTCATTGACGGCCAAAAATGAAAAAAGATGAAGATCTTTTAAAAAAAGTTAGCGTCACAATATAACCCATATTGTTCGGTTGTAAAAGACACAAAGCGACTAATGACTGCCTTCTTGTTTGCATGGTAATTAAAAACGCAAAATAATAGCCAATAAATTATAATGATCAAAAAAATCCAAAATTGGTTGCAAATTATTCCAAAAAAAAACAAGTATCAAACTTACATATGTATTATGAGAACATATAGAGCAAGAGCCATTAAATTCAATCGCTGTCCATTAATTGCATCAAACAGTAGCAGCTATGTACCATTGGAATACATGCATCAGCTTTTGAAGCATTAGCAGAACATTAAGGGGAAAAAAGCATAAATAGTAGTCAATTTGGCGCATGCGAAGAAATAATACCTCTAAAGTCCTTAAGTTTGCTCACATAAAAATTTATCTCTGCCCTTTAAAAGCAGTTTAAAATTTTTTCTCCGAAAGCACTCATTTGTTTGCTTCCTGTACTATGACAGCGTTACCGATAGAGCTGCTTCACTCTGATTTTTTATTGGAGCCAAAAAGTTGAAAAATGGTGAAGATATTTTAAAAGTTAGATTCACAATATATTCCAAACACATTTGAGTGTAAACCTCACAAAGAGATTATTTACAGCCTTATTGGTTCGCAAGGTTAACAATAAAGCACAACTATAGCTGATATTACCTTGATGGGTAGAAACATCCGAGATATGTTGCAAATAACTCAAAAACTAACAAAATTAAGTCAAATTGTTAAATGTGCCCAAATACTTAAAACCTGGATAACTCTGATCTAGATTCTAAAGCAAACTTTAAATTTTAGTGATTTACAACTCTACGTTTGATGGGCTATTTAACAACGCACTCATGTCTTCTTAAGTGAAGTGTAATGATCGGTCAAAATTCATTGACCAAAAAAGCAATTAAACATGCTGTTCCTCCCGCCACTAAATGGGATTGGAACAATCACAGAATTTGAATGCCTTTTGTTACAGGAGAACTATCTGGGTCAACCATTTATAGTAAACAAGAAGAGATTAGTGGTGAAATGCGGTGAAATCAAATTTTACGTCGGAGTGAAAAAATAGCAATAATTGTTCATTGCAAATCAAACCTCACAAAAATTTCCCACACTAAACAGAACATCACACACCTTTAAACAAAGTAAAATAGATGGTATTAAAAATATTTAAATAGCTCAACTCAAATGCGCATACCAAATTTAGGAGAAAAAAAACGTTTCACTAGAATTTATATCTCTTGACAACGATGTAAGGTTAAGAAAATTCAACGTGAGACGCTCAATTAAACAGACTTTTTCACGTTCAGATAAAGTGCCATTACTTTTTGTTTTTTGTTTTTTTTTTAAAATCGCAGATCATAGTAAAATTAATCAGCGTTGAAGCATTATAATTTCAAGTCTGACTTTTTGCTATGACCATAATCTCATCCTCTCTATTTTTTTCATTAGTTTTCATTTAGAAAACAACTAATTTGTAGGCATCAAAATACCAGAACTCCCGGATTTTTTCTGAGTATTTTACAAGTCTCGTTGCCAAGAACACGAAATGATTGTGAATGTTACAATGATTGTGCTTGTTTGATTGCGAATATTGATTAAAAGCTGAAAGTCATCAAAACAACCAAAAACTGAATAATAAAGCTGGTACCGAAAAGCGCTTAAAATTATAAAAATTTGAATTGAAAAAAAATTTGAAACAAAAAGTTTTGTTAAAATTGTACCATTCTGTCGAGAGTAAATTCACTTGAAAATCTCAATAATCTTCAAAAACGATGTCTAAGATTATGGACAGATGCATGTGTGAATAAAATTGACAGCAAGCCAACATAGTTCAAAATTTCATCGAAACCAGAAATATCCGTCAGTATATTCAACTATGGTTATGTAGGGGAAGGCTGGCAGAAAGCGACAAATTTTTGTCTCTGTTGTCCATGCTCACCATCACTATTGTCCTCATAGATTCTCTAGTCTACCGGTACAAAAAATTGTTTTCAAAATAGTTGACATCATGTCAATTAGATTAAAACGAACAAAAATAATATTGAATAGTTGAAGAAACAACTCTCGAAATCAAAATTGCAGAATAAGATTACAGTTAACTATGTTAAAAAAACATGGATCACAACAAATTAGGTATCAGAAATGAATTGAACATAATTACTAGAAAAATTTGAGCATTAATTGAAGCATTTCAGGCTTATTGCTACTTTTTGCGCAGAAACACATCCTCTAAGTTGCAGGCGATAGTTACTTTATCTATGAACAAGATTGACAAGATCTATGGAACGCTATTTTGTCAGAATTTAAGTCAGAATTTTTGTCAGAAATCTAAGAGTCCAATTTTAAGTGTGAGAAAAACTGTGCGAAAATGATACGATGCATTTTTCACATAAAACCTTTTCATAAAGATTAAGATTTTCAATCAGAACATTTGCTACTAATTTTGGGCAAAAATTTAAAAACATCTACAGTTTTTTTTAAGTAAAACAGAAAGGTTCAGATACTTGGAAAAAAAATTGACTGATAAAGACAAAACCCTCATTAAAGATGCGTTGTGATACCTAAAACAAACAATAATTACGAAATTACATAAAATCAACCCAAATTTTCAAAAAGGAGCGCGAGTATCAAAAGTCATTGATTAGTGGCAAAAACGACAAAAGGTCTTTGATAGTTGAAAGTACGAGGAAATATAAAACAAAATTTGTCCAGAAGTTGAGAGAAGAACAACTTTATTTCTCTTAAACAGTAAGCAAACATCATTCTAGAATCGGAAGCAATCTTTTCTAGTCTGCAGGCTATAGTACCCGAAACAGCTACTTATTCCATAAAGTAGATTCTCTTTTTCACAAATGTTCTTCTAGGAACCGAAAAATTGAGAGCACGAACCGGCAATTTGTTTGCAGACAGTCTTTACTCTAGATTTTTTTACATATTATCATCGTAAAGACAAAACAGGTGATGCAAAAAACAAAAAGAATTCACTTAATTTTTCTTTTATACCGGATTGAAAAATATTTGAACTCCTGAGCATTTCTAGGATGTATCATTTTTCTGTATTCACACAGACGTCTCGGAAAAAGTGAAAGGCAGAGGTAAGAAAAGAAGCATTTCTTACGGAGAGAAAGAAGCTGAAACCCAAAGGATTCGAATAGAGACATCTCGAAAACTTTGCACTAAGTCGAGCAAAGTGACCTTGCAAGTTTTTGTTTATTCGAGAGGATCATTTGCAAGTTTTTGCAATTGTTAGAGCCTTTTATACATACAGTTGTTTCACTCACAATTTTCTGCTAAATTATTTGCTAAAACAACCTTAGAGATTTAAATGAAATTAAGCATTATACGAAAGCTAGAAAAAGTCGGTAAGAATAACCAATTTCTGGTTAGAAAATTGGAGTTTATCAGATTATTAAGTTTCTTAGATTCCGTAATTAATGTTCTGTGAGCAAAATTTGGTGAAATCTCATTGTAGATAGTGCATCAAGACCCAGCCGTCCTGACGTTAAATTGATTTCAACTGCATATTCTAAAAAGTTTTTATTGTTTTGAAGACGTTTTAGGTTTTGTTTTGTCGTTACGTCGTTACGTAAGATTCAGCAAATTGTTGAATTGCCCCGTATAAACAACTTGAAACAGGTAATGATTTAAAAATCTATGTTTCATGTGGTATTTCGTGACTTTGAACCTGTACTGGAACCGATATATAGCTGAATGTAGTTCAGATATTGATGCTTTTGCTTTTAGACCGTATTTTGTATTATATCCAGCTGACTGTTTCTAAATATTTTTGGATTTTTTCGATTTGTTCCCCACCAAACCCCCCCCCATTACTAAGCCCCTGCCATCACTTAATAAATCACTATGAGAAATTATGGCACGTGCGTCTGCGAGGTGCAAATGATATAAACCCAGAAAGCTCTGAACGCTTTTTTTTGAAAATTTTCTCTTGGGATTGATGAGAATATACTCGTATCAATGTGTATTCCTAATTAAGAGTTATCCATGTGTTTTTGTGCGTTCAAGAAAACACTCGAAAGCCACTCAAAGAGCTGCGAGAACTTGGTTTCCCACGACGACACTTGCAAGAACCATAGAAATTCTTGAGAAATTCTTGAGGTCAAAATTTCGTTCTTTTTGGTCCATGGAATAAGTGCTAACATCGTTCTTCACACAATATGCAGCTTTTCGCAAGCTCGTTCCTCCTTTTCAAAAAGTTTTGATAAAACCTGCCGTGAATATTAGGATCTTGGATTACGACGTGAGCGTTTCCAAGCGTTTAATCCAAGATCCTGGCGTTTCTAAGCGATTCCAAGATCTTAGGAAGTTTTATACAAAAACTTTTAAGTTCTCGGCAAGATCTTGCAAGGTGGTTTTTCCAGGATCTACAATTTTTCGTGCACTGGGAGCAAATTTTGCAATTCCTTGCGAAAACTTCTAATACGGCGGTACTGTAATCTGACAGAATTCTTCCTTGCTTGTAGTAAATTTTGTTTTGTTATTTAGTATTGGTAAGTATGATTATTACAAGAACTAATCCGGAATGTTCGCAGAGCGGAAGGCTGCATAAGCGTTAATGCCTGTAAAATTTTTCAAAAAACTTCATTTTTGAGAGCGGGTTCAATTGTACCCTTTTATGTGAAGTGATGCCATGTTTAATTTGAAAGTCTTAATTTTTGAAAGTTCATTTTTAATGGTTTTCATATTAACGTACTTACGTCAAAAATATTTTTACAAACTGACAACTAAAGTATGGAAAACTAGTTTACTCAATTTCTCAAGTTGCTAACTTTTACTCCTATCAGCTGATAGGAGTAAAAGTTAGCAACTTGAGAAATTGAGTAAACAATTCAGTTTTCGATTGGAAAAGTGCTTTTTAGTTGTAAAAAAATAAGGAAAAATGGAAAGGAATAGCAAAGCAACTCACCTTGATTTAAATTACATCCTAATGAGCTCTTGGAAAATCGGTGGATTGAAAAATGGGAGGCGAAATTAAAGTGAGGGAAAATAGAGATTACGTTTACATTTGCTTAATCAATCTGCCCCAATATAGCGAAATAAATGGCTTAGTTTACAAGGGCGCAACAGCCACGATTGATGAAGGAACGGGATTAATACACGCTACGGAGGGTAACCGGGAAATTGGGAAAATCAAGCCGATATAAATCATTGAAAAAAGTAGGGAAAAAGCGGTAGAATATTGACAATTTGGGGGAGGGAGGAAGCGCAATGAAATTCAGAACCAGGGGAGGCAGGAGGGGGTGGGAGAGGGGGGGGGGGGGGGTGTTTGTGGAAGTGTACAGAAACCGGTTGCATATTGTTGACGTGCAACGCTAAGACGCGACCGCGTACTGGGATTAGAGATTTCTTACTATACATGAAATATTAAACAAAAAAAGAAAATTGAGGAGGTACGAAAAGAAAACTGTTCATAAAAGAGTGAACGAAAGATTGCAAAAAGTAAACTAGTAAAAAAGTAAAGTATGTAAGCTAACTAGGTAAGTAGGGTAATTTGTTCAAAACTTTATTGGGAGAAGGAGAAAATCGACGGGCAATTTTTTTTTGATATTCAGCATTTGTGAAATTTAAAACCCAGTTTTTTATGCCTTTCTAGCTATTTCACTGCGTTTATTTCGCAATACACTGAGCAAGAAAGAGAGTATAAGTTGTATGGGAACAAAATGAATGAAAATATTTTTATTTCGGTTCCCACATTTCGACATGGAATAATGTACTCTTAATTTTAACCAACGGGTATACGCGAAATGGCCAGCGTAACTACAATAGGAAGTGTTTTGCACATGTGGTGTACGTAGCGAAAGAACCCTTCAAATTTACCCAACTCGGTAGGAGGGGGGGGGGGGGGGTTAGGGTTGCTAGGGGTATTGCGTGCATGTGAAATAGTAAAAACTTGTTGCTCCAATTCTTCTCTTTTCCCTATCCAGAAGCGGGCAGGCAGGGAATGGAAACGGGGAAAATAGGAGCTTACTGCATGTTACTCATTAGGGTCCCGATTTATATTGCCGTACATGTGAATGTGGTAGTGGTTCTTGTGTAGCTATTACTTGGTTAAGAGTCCCGTTGAAATATTTCACAACCCAGGCAAAGCTAAATAGCTGGAAAAAGTTGGGGCTAAAATGGTGTGCGTGTAAACTGTGTGTGTAGTATGATTGCTTGCATGTTAGCTAGTTTGCTTTTTATACCAAATGGGTAAATTTCTCAGCAGTGAAAGTTGGGCTAATTTATTGACTTCAATCATTGTTTAAAATCAATCAATTTTTGAGGTCAAAGATTTGTGTATGTGTATGTGTGTGTGTGTGTGTTTGTGTTTGTGTGTGTGTGTGTGTGTGTGTTTTGTGTGTGTGTGTGTGAGAGAGAGAGAGAGAGTGAGAGCTGTGGTGGGGGCAGGGGGTGGGTGGGGGCAGGGAGGGGGGGGGGGGGTGCTGAAAAAGAGCAGAGTTTCATTCTTAATGTCAATCTTTATTTTATTTACTTTATATGGTGAGCATAAAAATGTAACAAGATATAACAAACAGATCACCACGTTTGTTGCGTCATAATACATGTCAACCAACTTTTATTTTTGTAATACGTGCAAATTTGCATCATTTTAATGGGTAGTAATTAAACCCAAAAGATTATAGAATTCATGTGCTGCACCTGAAAACGTCAGGGGTAATGATGTCTTTAAGGAGAATTTTTGAAATGACCAACCGAATTACTAGATAAAGTATATTACCACCTTTAATATGCGGTCGATTAAACAATTTGATTATTTGAATTTACCTTTTCAAAAAATATAATAACATTTTTTAAAAAAAAATATTGTTAACGCAATGTGTTTTTGCCAAAATGATAAAACGTCAACACTTGAGACGATAAAAATTTGAATTTACATATTATAGATTAAATAAATGTGAAAAGAAAAATCACACATTTTTGATTAAACTCACATGCTTGCTTTTTTGTACTCCCCATATACTTAATCCATTTACATTTACTGCTTTTTTACAATTAATCATCTATTTCTTACGTAGAAACCAGTTTTGAAAAAAAAAATTCTTGGCGAGCAATTACAACGTTTCTAGAAAGTTCAACCCTAAATTTTTCAATCATTTTTCAACATAAAACCCATTTTCGCATTTCAGATAAAAATAGCTTCCACCAAAAATTTCGACTTATTAGGAATTCGATCATAATGACCAATGAGGAAAGGAGAACGGGGAGAGAAAGGGGAACAAAGCGGGTCCGGGTCCGGGTCTCATATGCATATATTTGCTCGAACTTTCCCATTAATTTTTAATGAAAAGGCACACGTATAATTTGTATCATACAAAAAAAATCGGGTGCTGATTGACCGACCTCACTAATACCTCGCTTTCCCTATTTCTATTTCCCTGTTCTCTTTCTTAGTTCATTCCCTCCCGGGGATATTTGGGGGGCTATTTTGACACATGGGATGAGAGGGGAACAAGGAAAAACAGTAGATACGGTACACTAGACCCTAAACAGAGCGATCTCTCTCTCTCTCTCTCTCTCTCTCTCTCTCTTTCTTTCCTTCTTTCTTTCTTTTTTACTCTGTATTATTCATTTTTTGGTTTTCTGGTTCAAGTTTTTTGAAACTTCCATATTTGAAACTCGCGTAGCCTGAAAAGAAAAACTTTTCATCAGAAATTTCTTCACTGAGTTGCAATAAAAGTTTTAAATATGAAGAAAGTCAAAAAATAAATTTTAAGCAAACAGAAAATTAAAAAAACTTCAGATCCATAATTATTGTCAAAATCTCGAATCTTAAGTTTTGTTAGATCTTTTAAATTCTGGGTCGCCTCACGGACAAACAACCGTTTTTTCACGTTTCCTTCAATTTGGTAAAAAAATTTTGATTCTACTCTCTGATGTATACAAGTGCAACACATCAAACAGAATTGAACGCATAAACGTTGAGATTGATGTTTGAAATCAATATCACAAGACAATATTTTCTGCCTTTTAAAAAAGGTTAGAAGCAATGAACCAAGTTTAACTCAAGAAAAAATTTATGACGGACCAGGTTTAGATAGCGATCAAACCTACGAAGAAAAAACAATCGCTCCACTACGGCAAAAGCTTCGATAGCTCGCACACGAGCTCAAACTACAATTTCTTTAAAACAATTGAACTCTTTTGAAGTATGAAATGGGAATTCTATTGTAAAAAAAGTTACAAGGAGGCCCGGTGTGTGTACGCACGTAGTGTTTCGACACCGCTTATCCACATTTTTGACATAATTGGCTACCAAATGATTAAGAGATAGAAAGCTTTCAAAAATATACACATCGTTCAATGAACAACCAATGAGATACAATAATGCGATGCTAGAGGGCCGATGAAAGTTGCTTGATAACAGGACTAATAGAAAGGACAATAATAAAAATCAAACAACAAACATTATTTACGACCAAAACTCGATGTCTATAATAAAAAAAAATCATAACAACAGCAAACTGATAAAAATCAGATCAAAACTAAACAAAACAATTTAACCTATGCTTTATAAGAAAAACAAGAAATCTGTCCCCAATGAGTCTGGTTAACAGGTCGACAAAAAAGGGCAAATAGGTGCGAAGTTCAAAAAAAACTTGCATTTTTGGAAAGAATTAATCTCACAGCTATTAATGTCATTAGAATTCAACTGAAACCATTAAAATGTTCATTTAAATCTTCATAGTTAGCAATTGAGACATTTCATTATCTATTTTTTGATTGCGCAAAATTTCAAAGCCAATGGGATCAACGATTAATGTCATAGTTTAAAAAGAAACGAATATCTTTTGAAATGTACAAACATATAAGAATCTAACACTTAATAAAATTTCGTAGTAACAGTAGTAACAAAGCCGAGAAACATATATAATTGAAACTAAATTTCTATTAAAGATTAAACTATAGCTCACCGGAAGCGGGTTGTGACTGTGTTTACAGAGACTGAGCTACAAATTGACCAAAAAACTACCTAAAAAAGTTGAAGCTCAAAAACCCAAAGTTGCTTGTGGAAAGAACCGTTTTTAAAAATCATAACAGATTCGAAATTTCACCAAAAACCGATGGATTAGGTTTCAACACATCAGGAAGCCAATTGGGACTGTTAATATTGAGACTAAGTCACAACCCCGCAAATAACAAAAACACGAAGATGCCAAAATTTCAAACAGTTTTATGACATGACGATGTTCAAGGCACTACATTTATAAGATGCTACCTGCAAGAAATAAAAATCGTCATTTTCCCCTCATTTTAACATTAACGAGTTTTCCTTGTAGAAGGACTACTTAGACATGACAACAAAAAGAAACCCAAAAACTGAACAGTATAGAAATCTTGAAAACTTTTATGAAACTAAATAGTCGAAGCAATCTGTCGCAACGTATAACTAAGCGCTAGAAAAGAATTTATATAAAAAACAATTGAGACGTCTAATGACTGACCAAAAATTGAAGCATGATGACAAAAATCGAAGCAAAAATGAGATAGATGAAATACAAACTTTTTTTTATTTAATTTTGAAGTCATTAAAACAAACAGCTATTAACTGAAATCTTTATTTAGGTTGAATTATACGTCCTGCGGAAGCAGTCAAGATCTATCGTTATTGGATATATGACGTACAACAACGAAAAGAAAGACAAACATAGGCAAAATAAAAAAAAACCCACAAAGTTCTGCGATATAACTGTTGCTCAACCCAAAAAGCATAAACTATTCAACAAAAAGAATTAACATATCCAGATACGATTTTTTCCAACGTTGTGCTATGTCCCTAATATGCTTTCTTTTAACTGGTCTTGTCAAAAATGTGATAATTCGCCAAGGAAACTAATTGAAGTCATCAAAAATGCAATTATGATCAAAAATAAAAAAAAATTGAAAACGCGTTGTATCAGAATAACAAAACCATTATTTGAATATAAATCCGTTAACAACATTAATTTATAGCTCACAGGTTGTCGGTTTCCGCCTGCCTGTTTTTTCTGAGATGGCGCCCGAAGTTGAGAGAAATAGGATAAAAAAGTGGCAAAGTTCAAATATTCATTGACATTTTCTCAAAACAAATATTTTTAAAGACACAACAGGCATTAAGTAACAACTGAAAAAAGTATCTAGGTACATTTATACCTTCCAAGAGCTAGTGGGATCTTTGATTGGGGTCTTTAAGTCATTGGGCTAAAAAATGTATAAAAAATGAAAGCAAAACGCAAGAAGTCCTTAATTTTTTTTTACAAAGCGCTTGGTCAGCGCCATAAAACAAACCATGAGCTTAACACTGAAAACATGATTAAATTTTGTTGGGTATCGTTTATTGTAAATAGTATCTGTCTTTAATTGAGCCCTGATTTGAAATTTTTGTCAGTAATTTACACGAAAAACCTTTACATAGCGGAAATATTTTGAAAAAAATGTAACGCTCCGTTGAAATCTGAAATATTTTTGTCGTAATGATCCATGGTGCGAATACGATCAACCCAGATATTGCTGCGCGTCTAACATAACACTCAATTGTTGAAATCGTTGATGATTTTTTTGGCATTTGTTTTTCGAAAATGTATATGACGCGACCAAAGAGAATGTGAGGAAAATATTTCACAAAACAATGTTTTTGCCAAGTATAAAAAACTTTATAAACCTAGCATGTGACAATCATTTTTTTTATTCACAAAACAAAAACATAAGAACAACCTGAATCAAACAATTAATCTCACTAGATTAGATTCATATAGGACATCAATTTCTGCCAGCTAAATGTTTTTGTTTTTTTAAAAAATTCTGCTATTGTTTTCGGTTTCTACGAATAAACAAAGTTCGGGATAAACAGTGGGGTCATTAAGATTTGGCGTTCTAATTTTTTAAAATTTGTTCTAGCACTGATTTTCCAATTTTACTCAGTACTGCTCAGTGCTGTTTTCAAACAAGATTGTCTGTAGTGATTACAGGCAATAATTTTTGTTTCTTGCAATACACTTATCTTGATTTTATTCTGTTTTTTTGTTTTTTTGATTTCTGCAAGACTGTTTCATTAAATTTAGTTTTAGCCGAAAATTTGTTTAGATTTTTCGTTAAATGTTGCATTAAATAGTTCTTTTACGTAAATCACACACACATATAATTCCGCTTAAAGTATGAACTGGGATCTAACCATTCCAATGATAAAATATTAAAATACAAATTGATCCGAAATTTGATGAACTGAAAATTACTACAGTTGAATGTTTGTACAAAATTTTCTTTTTAAATGGATTATTTGAATTTTTTTTAATTTGATTTTCCAATTCAAATTCTGAATTTGAATTAATTGAATTTGATTTATTGTATTAAAAAGTTTTGAAGAAAATATTTAAAAAAGTATTAAAAAGAGATTTCTCCGCGTGTTTAAAAAGTATCCACTCCAAAATTTTAAGAAATTCAGAACAGAACAAAAGATTTTAAAAAATGAAACTAAAACTGATCATACCTTGTGGACAATTTTGTCGATGAATCTGTGTTTTTTTATTTGTGTGTTAGTGTGCGTTGTTGCTCTAAGGGGAGAAAATGAATAAAGCGAACAAGCAACAGCACGAATTAATTTTTTATCAGGTGAAGAGAAAACGGAGAATTTTCAAACAGTTGCTTTTGCTGGCGAAATTTGGATCTGTTGAATATAAAATCAACAGTTTTTCCCTCTACAAATTTCCATTGATACAAATACGCTCTCTCTCCTAAACGTATATACTCTACTTTTCAGATGATATATAGCTGTATGCATATTTAAGCAACCACCTTATACACATACATACATACATACATATACATCGATTCTTCTGGATTTCTGTTATTCTGTGAAAAACTGAGCTATCCGGCGCAATTTCAGTGTACAGTGTGATTTATAGTTTTAAACGAGCAAGCAAGCCTCAGTGCCGGAATAAAAATATCCCTTTTTAAACGACTATCCTTTCGATTTTTCTTATTTCGTTTTACTTTATTTTAGCGGCGCGCAGTTGTTGCTACGGGCTACGCATGGCTATGTTTGTGTTTACTTTTGCTAAGCGTAAACAAGAGAGAAAGAAAACATTAAATATTCTACAGGTGCAAATATTTAAGAACTGTTGAATGAACACTAAAAAAGGGAAAGCTTCATTTTAGGCGAAATCGGGATGAATCAATGAACAAAGAAAAAATCAGAATAGAAGCTTATTTTTAAAAAAATATTATGCTGAAATGAAGCCCTCAGAAAATAGTTATAGTTAACGAAAATTTTCACCTAATGCAAGACTTTAAATATGGAGTTTTGCATTTACATTTTTCAAAACTGTAAAATACATAAAACTTAAAAAACTTTCATAAAACAGAAAAATAAATCGAAAAAACTACAGAAAATGGTATTTGTCTTATCAATATGAAAAGCTGTGAGTAGGAATCTTTCTTTTAGCTAGCTTTAAAAGGAGCAAAATATGCGCTTAAGATGGTGCAAAAATGTATTTTGGACAATCAAATAGAAACTCTTACCTGATATTTAGCGGAAAAAAAATTTTCAGGACGACGCAAACTAGGGTTCCATGCAGTATAAATAAGTTTCAGAGCGAATGAAGAAGAAAATAACAATAAAAATAAATGGGTTCCGACACGCATAATTTTGATAACGGTTTAAAGAAAAACGCATATTTATCCGTCAAAATTTTTTTCCAGAATTAGAAAAAATTGGAGATTAAAAAATAGAGCCAAAAGTCTTGTAAGTTTTAGTACAGTATATACTAGTAATAAGACACAACATGAGTAAAGATAAGCAATACGCTTCTAAATATTTGCTCAAGATAAGACTAGTTTGGAATTCGTCATCGTGAAATAGGTCCATAGAAATCTCTATTGATCTCTTTTCTCAACAAAGGTTGATTGCTAATTAGCGAACCGCGTACACAAATGATATTTTAAACGATCGTGAAACAAGTTTCAGCCCACAACTAGTAAGATATATGTCTCAGTTTTAACTCTCAAATTTACGTGGATTGTATGTTATATAACTCAAGTTATAACTAGAGTAAAGAAGGTTTAAGTAATCATAACGAATCTGTTGCTCAAACAACTGCATGAATGAATCGAACTCACGTTTCGAGTATAGTGAATTATATAATGTTTAGCTAGCACACCTTTCGACGAGCTGGTTAGTCCATCACATGCTAACTTAGCTTAACTCATTTATAACTTATAATAAATAAACGTGCATGTTGTACGTTCTATATCATATATCTACAGCTTTACATATTGAAGCCAGCCCATATTGTGATTCGTTCAATTGTTAAAAAAGCTTTTTATAAAGAAAAAGATAATAACTGGATATAAAACTTTACTATAAATTCTTTTTTGCTTTATTGATTCTAGACAATGCCGAATTTTATACCGTTAAATACTTTTTGATAAAGATAATAATATTATTCATAAAAATCTAACAAGAGAAAATTTGAGATATGAAGTATTTGAATTGAAGAATGTTGTCCCAACTTAAACGAAATTCAAGTCAAGCCGAATTGGTAAGATGTGTGTTTTGGCTCCTATGTCTGAGAGACGTCAAGTTGAGGCCACATCAAGTTACAAAAAGAACTGCAAAATTTTCGATATCAGTGCAAAAAAAAATTCTCGGACAAAACAGGGCATAGTTTTTGTCAGCTAAAACTTAATGAAACAATGAGGCTCGGTAATGTGCGTGCGCTCTTAATGCTCTGAACGCATCTATTTCATCACAATTTTGCTCGAAAGACATAGATGTTGATCATTGTAGCAAAAAATGATTATTTAATAGTTTGCAAATTGATTGGCTTCCGAGTGGTAAAAGTTAATTTGATTTTAATGGCCGCGAAGCAATAGTGGGGCTACTATTGGTCTAATCATGTTTTTCACAAAGCAAATGACTTGATTATGTACTTACGAGGAAAATAAATTGATAGTAATTGGTCGCAGTAGCTTTTTGATGATCGGTTCGCCTTTTTTGGACTGGAGGGTGGTTTTAAAGAAAGTAAAACAAGAGGGTGGTTTTAAACAACTCTGAGAAGTGGAAAAACAGCACATTTGAATAGTGAAAAATGTCAAATTGCCAAATTGCTGCAGGAGTGGAATGAAATTTTCCTTCTTGATCAAATTTTGGAACATCTCTTTTCATAAGCGGCTATTTCATTTTAAATTTTGCTGTTGTTTTTGATTACCTCTTCATGATTGCTATAAAAAATAGAAAACTCTGTATAAAAATACAAAGTAGCAATTGTTTGAATCTGCCAATGGGCAACCGAGAATTAATATATTTTTACTTCTTAATTTCATAAAGAACTACGGAACTTTTGAATTCTACCTGAATTTTTTTAATACTTAGTTGAACTAATGACAAGTCCCAATGGCATCAAAAGGACAATTATTATTTTCGGTTAGTAGCTTCCGATTAAATACACGTGGCATCTCGTTTTCATAAACTTCAGATTTTAAGGTTTTCTTCAATTTGTTGCACAAAAAGCAAAAAAAAGAAGTGTCTGATTGTAAATTGTGACTTTATTTTCTGCACCAGCAATTGCGAGCATCTGTCTGGCAAAAACCACAGTGAGAAACTGTTGCTCCAAAAAATTACCCGAATGATTTTTGTATCGCTCCTATATATTTTTACAAGATCTTTACTCGATATCAATCTTTGCAAACACTTCAGTGTACTCTGAGTTTTCGCAAGAAGAGAACTACAAACTGCGGAGTTTAGAATGAGATAGAATGACAAAAGTTCGTTCAAGAATCTATATGATGCTTACAAAGTATATAGCGGTATATTGAATGCAAGTTTAATCTGCTATAAAAAATGTAAATTAAAATACAAGTTAATGGATTTCAGAAAAAAATTTATATGAAGCTTTCAACTGTCCTTTTGCATCTATTTTCATTCGAGACAAGTCGATACTGGAAACAAAACAAGACAAATTCTCCTCGCTTAGAGAATATCATTTTTCACAAGAAAAAAACTCTTGAAACTTGAAAAATATCTACAATCAACATGGATTCAAATTCCGTTGACGAGGTGTCGCCAGTTTTCCTCAAAACGACTGCACCATTCCTTATAAATCACACTTCATTCATTTTCGGTTATTCGGCTATCAAGTACAGTTTCCAGACGTATGGAAAAACTTCCTTGTGAGCGCTCATTTCACGAATGGTAGCAAGTTTGATATCAGAAGCTACCGGCCTATTATGCTTAGCTCTTGTCATTAGTAATTGAAGGATTGGTGCAAATAAAGAGTTAAAAAATTTGATTCACAGCCAAAGTTGCAACAGAAAGCATGGCTCTCTCCCTGACCGATCAGCCATAACTCAACTCCTTTTTTATTGTGACAAACTGTATTCCGAACTAGAAGCGAAAAAAGCGAAAAAAAAAATCAATGTAACTTTTCTTGATAGAGCGAAGCATTCGGAACGATAAGCTACAAAAAAATTGTTCCTAAACTCTCTGAATATCGCTTTGATTACAATTTTGCGCTAACACTGTGTTTTTTGGGCACGCAACAACGAATGAATTTTTATTTTTCATGTCGAATGATATGAACGTTTTTTCTGTTCTCGGTTTGTATAAATGATTTAATAAAAGTGTTTTTAAAAAAAAAATTAATTGGTGATGACAAGAAATTGTTGGCTCCAAAATGCTTCAAAAACCGCAAAAGCTGGCTTGGAGCGCAAAAACTTCTACGGAGTTCAAGTTCACGAAATTTTTATTATAAAATGCGCAGATTAGAAAATATTTTTTCATTCGAAAAAACATCAGAATGTCAAGTAGGTTTGCAATTTTGGCATATATATTTTGAGACACATTTGTTGGATTTTCAGATTGACTTTTTTGCAGCTCATATCAACGAGTTTTGCCGACTGAAGTGAAATTTCAAGTTTTGTTTGTTCTGTTTGAAAATTGTGTAATTTTATTTTTGTACTTTCAACCCTGCAAGATTCCGCAATAGACCACCACTACAGCGTTTGAAATATGATTTTAAAAAATGCTAACTGGATGTGTAGAAATTAGATTTTCTCCGATTCCTTTTCTTCTGTCTTCTGATTAACAATGATCTTTCACCTATTGGGTAAAAGCTAGTCCTCTCATATTTGTTTTTGAGAACAAAGTACATTTTGTCCAAAGAAATTCTGGAAGATCATATTATAGATTGCGATACTATATTCAGTGGTGAAGTTTTGGTTTATGCTAGAAAGACAAGGGAGGAGCCTTGTGGAGAAAATTTATTTCGTTGATGTAGACAAATAAAACAATGTGCTTTAATTTTTATCCGTTTCACATTAATATTGCTTCGTATACGATTGTGATCAATCCCAAAACATTCCAGAAAGGGAAGAATGGAAGTATCATTCCAAATGGAAGCAATTAGAAAATCTAAATCATAACATAACCTTCACAGTTGTCGTACACTATTTAAATGTGTCCGTCTCTCGCGGAGCGAGTTAGCTTGATTAGTTTAAAATGCGATTCGAGAGAATTTTCAACTGAAATTGAATTAAGAAAGAAAACTTAGAAAAGAAACTCAAGTGCTTGTAATCAACTGAATGAGGTGTGATCAGACAAGTCTGATCACGAAGCGGGAAACCAAGAAAGGATGAAGATGAACAACATAATCAAGGAATGAACTAATTTTAAATCACAATAAAGGGCAAATGAAATTGAACTAAATTAATTGCATCGTATAAAATTTTACTGCATCAAATAAATAAATGAAATGTGATATCTTTGGGTATCAAATACCCCTTGCTTCGACAAAGAAAAATTGTGACAATGGCAATTTTGCGTATTTATAAAATAATAACAATATTTAAAAATTAATACTTTGTCCCCGGTTAAATAAATAATAACAATATATGCACTGGTTATCATAGCTAAAAGTAAAATAATACTGAAATAAAGGTATTTAGTTTTATGCAGTTTTGAATCACAAATTTACTCATCCAATGTCTCTTGATTTTCGGCTTCCAAAACCGTCATAGACCGAAACAACGTCGGGGTGTCTTGTTCTAGAAGTGAAGGAGCATGCGGGGCAGGTGGCGAGGCTGCTCCGATTATCGGGGAGATGTTAACTTCATCCGGTTGTAAATCGGCAATGTTTTGAACAGTTTTAACAACTGATGCAGGTGGGGGCTGAAAATCCTCTACGTCTCCTGCCCGGTGTGAAGGTTTCAGTGGGGCAGCAATTATCGAGTCCGATGACGAATTATCAAATTCGTAGTAAGAGGGGCTACGGCGGTTCCTGTCCGAGGATCTTTTAACCTGTATAGTCGGATTTACCATTGCGGAAGATGTAGGTTGGAGAGAAGTTTGCTGCTCGCTATGAGAAATAGCGCTTTCGTCCTGCTGTACATTGCGTAGAGCGAGAAAATTTGGAACCATTGGAATTCTCCCTCGCATCGCGCGTGAAATGTTCGATTTTGTGGAGGAAATTCCGCTGCCCGGTTCACGTTTGCGATGTTTCATCTTTTTGTCCCCTTTGATTTTTTCTTGTAAATTGTTTAATGCGGCTTTGGATATTTTCCTCCACCAACTTTTCGCCCATTGTTGGTCCTCGACGATCTGGGTACACTATCAGTGGAGTCTCTCTCTTGCAACGTTCCAAATTTTGCAATGTCGCTGTTTCGTACAGTGACAATTGGTTTTCCAGGCTCTTTGATAGTGGACGTAGTGGGGCTGATTTTCAAAATCTTCGAGCCTGGGCCAAGTACCTCATATAGTCCTTCCAAAAAATTCTTGGAACGCCGCTTGCCGTGTATCTTCCTGGCCAATTCTACTTCAACAGCCCGTTCTTTCAGTGGAAGTGGTCGGCAGTCTCTCGTTTGAAGAAAGCGAGATTCGCCGTCCGTACTGTCTCTTTATCTGTTATGAGCCTCTTGTGCGGCTTGTCATTCCAGATTCCATCTCAATATCACTTAGATAACCAATTATCCACTTCTCGTCCGGTAAGATTTCCTCTGGCATGACTGTGTCTTCTTCTAAGTAGTGGTATACAATGTTTTCATACGAGATGTTAGACAATTTAGGCTTAGTCGATATTAGCGGGGTATTAGGTTTTTCACCGAAATGTGCTTCGAAGGGCGAGATCTTTGTTGTTCTCTGCTTACATATCCGCAATTGTTGAATGACAACTTTAATGCATGCTTTACATGGAATGCGTTATTAGCCAATTTTTCTTCTTTGATACATGCACCTTTACTCTTAATCGTTTGAATGAGTCTTTCTACCAAACCAATAGCACGGTGATCGTTTACCGGGGCTTCAATAATTTCAATATTGTTTTTGTTACAGAAATTCTTTACTTGATGACCCACCAGACATTTCGCTTGATCCAAGCGAATAGATCGAGGAATTCCGTGATTTTCGATGTACATGTCCAAAAACTTTATAACATTTGGTTCATCAGCTTTGTCATATATACATGCAGTGGGGTATTTAGAAAAACGTTCAATAGCAGCTAGGAATTATACCTCATTAGCTTTTTCATCGAAAATGGGACCTCCAAAATCAATTCGGGTTTCTTGATTTGGTTCAACACACGGTATATGAGGTCAAAATTCTGTAGCAGGAATTATAGATTCAAGATTCTTACCAATCGCTGTGCAAGGTTTGCACTCTGCCGTTTTTACGATAAGCTCCCGGTTCATGTATGGCCAGCAACAATGCGTGGCCATGCAAATCATACCCCAGGTACCTGGGTGGCTTGCGTGGATATCATCTATCAGCGCCTAGCGGAGTACGTTCGGAATTGCTACCTTTTCCCTTTTCGTCGATACACACACAGCCGGAACGTACGTGTAGATCTCTCCAATATGAGTGGATATACGGCTTGAGGGCTTTTAAATGGCTTTCGTTGTTTGTAAGAATACAGTCCCGTACTTCTTTTAAAAGCACTGGTTCTATTTTTGGGTGGTGACTTTTAGAGATATTTGTGGAAGGTCTCCTAAGCAGCGGGAATTAAGGTTAAGTGAATTGAGTTTCGCGCATTGCGAGAGTAAATTCATTCCGATTTTGGAATAATTGTTTACAATGAGTTGAATTTTGCTTAGCGAGAGAAGTGGTAATTAGTATTTGCGATGCGGGATATGCATATTTTAAATTTTTTGAAAATACCACTGCTATTTTCATTGGGATTTCGCGGCGCGAGTGATAAGTGATAATCATGTTTGTGTACGCGGTTTGGATGTGGGTTAATTAAATTTATCGTATTATTTCTAGCCTCAAATTCAGGCGTAAATTGATGCGCAGAGTCATGTGTTTGAAATGAAAAGCAGATTCATTAGGGTTTAAATTGAGAGAATTAACTGATGCATAGATAAGTTTTAACTTCGCTACAATGAATTCTTCATCATAGGCAGAAAATTTTTAGCTTTTTGTTTTGGGTGCCGGGATATGTAGTCTACTAATCCCATTTTTGCGCCAAGCAAGTGTTCAATATCGAATTAAAATGGAAGTAACCTATCAATTCAGCGCGTTAAGGACTATCGTATGATTTATTGGATCGATTTTTTTTAATATGGAAAGAAGAGCTCTGTGATCCGTAATGACTGTAATGTGTTTACCGTAGAGGTTATTTTTAAAATATTCAATAGACGAGACTACCCCAAGAAGTTCGAGTTCATTCACGCTATATCGCTCTTTACATGAATTTAGGAATCGGAATGTAAATGCAATTGGTTTTCACCCATCAACTGTTAATTGTTCGAGAGCAGCCCCGAGACCGGAACGATATGCGTCGCATTTTACGCGCGTTTCGACTTGAAGGTTATAGTAGCTATTTTCCGCGGCGTTCGTGAAGCGGTTTTTTATATCAATAAAAGAAATTTCATGTTCCTCAGTCCAAACAAAATTTAGATGATTTTCTTAGTAAAGGTTGGAGTGGATGGCAAATTTGAGCCAAGTTGGGTATAAATTGACTGATGTAATGGACTGAACCCAGAAAAGAACGGAGTTTCTTTAATGTCTTCGGGGCCTCAAGAGACAATATAGCTGAGGTCTTACTCTCGATGGGCGCGATAACCGATTGTGAAATATGATACCCTAGCCAATCAATTTCCAGTTTTGAGAAATGACACTTTGGAAGGTTAATCCTAAGATTTTCATCATCTAATCGTTTAAGACATTTCAAAACGTACTATTTGTGTTCAGCTTCCGATCCTTTACTTACAATCAGAATATCGTCGAGAAAACAGTAATTATTTTTTAAGCCAATGAAAGTATAATCCATAGCTTTTTGAAATTCTGCTGGCATGTCTGTTAAGCCATAAAATCCAGTTTGAAATCTGTATGTGCCGGTCATGTCGCCACTTATTATGTTAAAATTACAGTGATTTGCATTGTTAGAATCTAGGTTTAATTGACTGTACGCGTATTTCAAATCCAACGTAGAAAATTCTGTTGTGTGTTGCGGTGCGGGAGCACTTATTTGTTGAGAAATAAATTCGATGAGTGTATCGATATTAGGCATTTGATACTTGTTTTTATGAATAGCTTTATTTAATATTTCGGAGTCCAGTGCCAGTTTGATTGATTGGTCTGTCTTCACAGTAACTACAACGGGAGAAATGAAATATATGTCAGGACAACTTGAAAGTTTTATTATGTGTTTTTTATCTAATAATTTTTTGAGTTCCAAGTTGACTTCATCTTGAGGGTTAATATGTATGCGTCTCCCCTTTTAATGTCGAGCTTGAAAGTCTTTATGACAATTAGATTTAGCCACATGATTTTTTGATCTTGCGATACGTGAAATTAGGTAAGGAAAGTTTGTAGCGATTTGTTCCTTGAATTCTGATGAAGAAGGAGTTGTGTTGACCCGTTTACCTTATACTGAAGAAGTTTGTGTTACCACTAGACCCAGATGATCGAACAGATCTCTACCGCTGAGAGATTTGAGACCATCTGCAACGACTGTGAAAATTACGATGTCAATGTCCATCCGTTGCTTTTGATGGGAGTTTGTATTTTCACTTCGATATGAAACGGTTCGTTTGAAAATGTTCTAAGTTGTTGGCTGATTTTCTCTTGAATCCAAACAGAATGTGGACTACAATTTATTACTTGCGTCGCGAGTGATCGATAAAGAATACTGCATGCGCTCCCGGAGTCCACGAGAAGGGTAGTTGAGATGTTACCAATTTTGATAGGCATATTGAGAGGCTCGATCTTTACTACGTCATCTTCGATTAATGCAACCGTATCATCTTCCCCACTGCTGTAGTCAGACTCGTACAGTTTAGTTGATTGAAGAAAATTTACTGAATCTTCTGGGTGATGTTCTTCATCTACTGTGTTTATTGTTCTCTTCTTGGAATTTTGGGGTTTTGCAATCTTTCGTTTTCTAAAACTTTGGAGAAATGGTTCATTAGCCCGCAGTTGTTGCACATTTTTCCCTTCGCGATACATTCATCGCGATGATTGCGTAGCCAGTTCCCACCACAATTTGAACAATATAGAGGTGTTCTACTATTTGTCTTCTGGAAATTATTTGAGAAGGACCAATTCGATGATCGAGAGTTACTCGGAAACTGATTTGCGTTCACGCTGGCCGGGATCAGCGTCTTGTTATGCTGTTTAATTTGATTCTGGTGGCGCAATTTGATTCTGTTGATACCCAACTCCAATGCTTCGCGCGGCTCCACTGTCTGTTTGAGGAGTTCTTTTTGAATATCCGAATCAATCACTTTAGTGACGAATACATCACGTATCAGGGTTTCCTCTTTATTCTCGAAATCACAATTCTCAGCTAGTTCTTTTAGCTTACCGTAAAAATGTTCTACTGTTTCTCCTCGAAGTTATTTTGTTATGAGAAAAACGTGCCTGTCGAAAGTGATGATTCGAGGAGGAATGAAGGCGGCTTCCACGATCTTCCAAAATTCCGCAGTGGACAGTGTATCAATCATGATGTGTGGGTTCTTACAGTTTAGAAGTCGACGGCCTTCCACTCCGATGCTCAAGTAGAGTAGAGACACTTTCTTTCCATCCGCAAGTGGCCATTGCTTGTCTCCACACATTATGCCAATTTCGATTAGACGTTGGCACTTGTTTTGCCACTTCATCTATTGCTGAGCGTTGCGAGTATTCCTTTCTCTTTCTGATTGTGCAGGCAATCCAACTATGGTTTCCTCATATATCGGCTCCAAAGGTAGGTCCACCATTTCCGGTTTTGGTCCGAGCAAAGTATCTAAGATTATGTTCTCCGTTGCTAGTAGCGCCAATTTATATTGCACTCTCCATTTTTCCCAGCGAAGAGGGGGGTCAAGTGTTGGTTTGTCCCAGAAAGCGTCTATCCCGAGCGGTGTACGCTTGTTTGCTGACTGCGCCATGTCGTTCACTATTTAAAAGCGTCTGTCTCTAGCGGAGCAAGTTAGCTTAATTTGTTTGAAATGCGATTCGCGGAGCGAAATCCAAAGCTGATCTACTTTCGTTTACTTGCGGCTCGAGATACAAAGAAAGAATTGTCAACTGAATTTGAATTAAGAAAGTAAACTTATGAAACTCGAGTGCTACTAATCAACTGAATAAGGTGTGATCAGAGAAGTCTGATCACGAAGGGGTAAACCAAGAAAAGATGAAGATGAACAACATAAATCAAGGAATGAACTAACATAAAATGATAATCAAGGGCAAATGAAATTGAACTAAATTAAATGCATTTTACTTTAAAAAAGTGTAAATGCATTTTACTGTGCAGTATAAAATTTTACTGCATCAAATAAAAACTGTAAATGCAATTACTGTACTGTATAAAATTTTACTGTATCAAGTAAATCAATAAAATATGATATCTTTGGGTATCACGACAGTGTTGGCCAAAACCAAGCTGGTGAAAACCATGTTGGTTTGATTTCGTTATTATAATTATTATTTGTTTTGCGAGAAAAACTGTCAGTATATTAGAAATCTGGCAATTTTGGATGACACTTTTTTGCCTCTCAGATTTACCGATGACATTGACTTTGAAATGAGTTTTATCTATAGAGAAGAAGTTATCCTGCTAATTGTTATGGCATTTAGTGAGTGAGTTCCTTTATTTAGAATTTTTTCTGTTATTCTTATATGCTAAGTGAGCTCTTGCTACTATTTTTCCCCAAAACCATCCTTTAAGAATTTGAATTTTATCCATTTGCTGTTGTTTTTTGTTGTGCTGTTTCTTTGTATCAAAACTAACAGGCCTCACTTGCCAATTTTTTTAATCTCTTGCAAATAATTTTTGCTCTGGCGAGCCTAAATCGTTAAAAGCATAAATGCAGACATTAGAAAACTGAAAAATATCTGAAAATACCAGAGAGTCGGTTGAAAAAGAACTCCTCGGAGCTCTGTTATCTAAACATTGTAACTCAGGTGCGGTGAAAAAATCATCAGATATTACCCATGGGATTTTGTTTTGGCTAATAAAAGTAAAAAAGAATTTCAAAGACAGGATTTTCAAAGAAACTCAAATTAAACCATAAAATTTTTGCCGCGAAAAAGGAAAAAAATATATTTTCAACTGTAAAAAGATACAGAAAAAACAAATTAACCAACTTATTCAAAGTAGAATTAAAAATAAATTTACATACTAACTAATTGTACTGTTGCATGACTAATTTCTTGAAACAAAATTTGGCTCTTGAATAAACCCGATGGTGTGGCAAATTGAGACTTGCATATGTTTCCCTATGAGAAAAACATGACAAATTTCTGGAGAGCAAAATTGTTTTGGACAGTTTCAGAAAACTGTACTAACGAATCAAACATAACCGACTAACGTCGGAGGAATTATTCTAAGACGACCGGCGACCGACCAGCCACGGTTTAGTGAGGCTAGCTTTAGCTTGATTCGACTCTGCAACTTATAGTTTTCTAGCCTTGTTAGGAAATAAATCAAATAAAATTTGATACTTTAAAAATCTGCAAAATATTGCAAAGTTTAGAAGAAAAGCGTCAGATTTTGCAGTGAAAAGGTTCAAATCTATTTTTTCTCTCCGAAATTGTGTCAAGTTTTTCATTTGCATTACTCAAAAATCTTTGTTGCCCAATGATGATCGTTAAACTCAGTAAAGGACAAAAAAATTCAACAATTTTGCGAACAATCAAATTAAACCAAAGAGGAGGTTCTGTGGCTCTTGAGGCTTAAAAAATGACAAAAATTTCAGACAAAATTTAAAAAAAAATTGCAAAATGCGTAAAAAAACTGCTAAAATTTGTGATTAACAGCTGAAATTTAATCCAAGGCCAAAAAACATTTTCCAGTAACTTATTATCACACCCTAACGGAAATTTGTGATAAAAAATGAAAATTAATCCACGGCCAAAAATCATTTTCCAGTATATTATTATCACACCCTAGCTTATTATCTCACCCTAACTTATTGTCACACCCTAACGGAGACACCCTGACACCCAAACTTATTATCACATAACGGAGAAAAAAATATGTTTTTTTAAATGCAAAAATTTGGGGTGTTGAAATCTTGAAAAACATTCTATTACACTTAGAGACTATACAGTAACCTATTGTCAAAACCTAGAGGATGTTTCTCGGCTCTTGAGGCTTGAGAAACCTAAAAACCGACAAAAATTTTCAAAAAACTTGAAAAAAATGCAACTTTTGGACGTTTTCTGGCCCCTGCGTCCGGAAGCATGTGAATAATGAAAAAACAAATTAAAAAGAAATTTAAAAAAATGTACGTTTTTGTCAAAAAAAATTCTAAAATTCGTGATGTTAAAATGTTGAAAGTATTCCACTATCACTAGAAACTATGCAGTAACCTATTATAAAAACCTAGAGGAGATTCCTTGACACCTAGGGCTGAAAGAACTCAAAAAATTACAAAAATTTTCAAATAGCTTGAAAAAAAGTGAATTGTGAAAATTAGTATAAAATTGCGTGTTTTTAGCGATCGGTTGTTCGAACGTAGATACGGGAGGGTGTGCAACTGGGGACTGATGGTGAGGGAGGGGAGTTGGGAGCAACAGCACGGTGGGGGAGAGGGCAATAGTGGGGGGGTCAACAGGAGGGGTGTCTTCATCCTCTAAGGACCGCCCTTCTTAGAGGTCAATAAGTTTCCAAAGCAGTTTGAGCTGAAATGCTTTAACAGCATTAAATTCCCGCTGGGCAATACCTGTTTATCCCGTTTTTGAGGACGAAAAGTCAAAAGCGTCACACGAAAAAGCGGTCAAGCAAAAAATCGCATAAAAAAGACCGACAGGACTAATATAATTTCTACAAACTCCGTTTGAAAGCTATTAAAAATCGAAGACCATTTTCAGCAGCTTGTCTAATTTACTCAACCCAACATGGGACAGAACAAAACCAAAGATGGCTTGGTTTAAGACAAAATTAGATTTTATTCTTCACTGCATCAAAACTGTTTGCGTCAACAGATTCACAAGTTTAGCTTTCATACAAATAGAACCTTTGTTAAAATGACAGTAGCATAAAACAAAACTTAGAAGTTTGTTTGTTGTCAATCAACCAGTTGACAGATTTGAAATCTACAATTCATCACCTGTTATAACCTTGCAAACTAGGTAGGAACAACACTACTAAAAAACAGTATTGACTACGTTTATCAACACCCAGGTTAACTGATCATCAAAAAGTGTACCGAAAAACTCAACGAATCAACAAAACTCTCTGATTGCTACGCTTGACTTCAAAAACATAGAAACGATTATTGTGAAAACAGATATCCGGAAAAAGAACAAAGTCAAGATGAATTTCGTTCAACTAATTGGTTAACTAAAACATGGCATTTAGCGCCTAATTTTCTATGCGTTAGTTAAAAAATAAACTAGGTTTAAATGCCGCAAACATTGCCAAAATTTTGTAAAAAAATGTATACATATTTGATCTATGACAGTTTCCTCACAAAAAATGGAGATTTGGAAATCTTCCCTATAGCTCAGCATAACAGTAGGAAATGTTTTCTTTGGGAATTTCATTCTATATGCGTAACATAATCAATAATATTTCTCAAAAATGCATGCATAAATGGAGATTTGAATGCGGGATGAAGCCGCAGAAAAATTATCAGTGACTTTTTTCTTTAACATTAAAGAATTGAAAGGAACCTAACTTCAAACTCCAAGAATCATTGTTGCGTGAGGTATGAAGCATAATGAAAACCAATTGCCAAGCAAAGGATATGAAAATCTTTTTAGAGAGTGCGAGAAAAGACGTTGCGCGCCCAAATGCTGTCATTTAGCGGAAAACCTTTGCAGAGTGAACAAATTCTAAACACAAACGTCCGACGGCAAAACAAAAACAACATGGTAAGACAATTACTTAGATAAAATTCAATTAATTTTATCATAAAAATTGTGCGCTACGTGACAGCCAATGGGTTGGAAAACGCACTAAGAAAAAACCGACAAAAAGAGCAAAATTTAAATGAAATCCAATCACGGCTTGTGAAAAAAAAAACAATATTGAGAAAGCAACTTTTTGCTCAAACACCGTTTTCTCATTCTACTTCAAATGGTGAGTATTTCCGTCGCAAAAGCATTTGGCATTCCCAAAATCCACATTCAAATTTGGCTTCCAAAATTATCAAATTGTGTCAACACAATTCTAAAATAGAACTCGGAGAACCCAAAAATAAACTGGGAGTATAACTTAGACCACTGCCCGTTGCTTGCAGAAAAAAAGCGGTTCATTTCCTTTATGCGATTCATTTATACAAAAAAAACGAAGTTGACAGACAACATAATCAGGTATTTTTGAAGTATGCGAGTCCGAAACAATGTTATCAACAATAAAAATTTTACATGTTTATATTAGTCAATTGCCTACCACAAAAAATATTCAAAAACGAAACACGGTGAAAAAGAAACGAAAAATCAAAATTTGGTATTAATTCGTTTTGAAAAATTCTCAACAGCTAACCACGTCCCAACTAAAATTCTAAAGCGGCATTTGATACAGTTTAAACTAGCAGAAGGTAAATACACAACAGATGACTAAAAATATTCGTCGGGCTAATTGACGTCGGGCTAGTCGGACTACTAACGTCGGGCGAATTGATCTCAAATGACGTCCAGGTGGTTGTCTTGGGTAGCAGCCAGCTTGGGCTTAAGGCTGCTAGCCAAAAAAGATTTTCTTCTCATTTATTATTGAGCCGTTGTATTTTGATCATGATTCGTTAGAAATTTATACGTCTTCTAATAACGGCTCTCATATAGCCTTCAATTAAAGTGACAAACACTCCATTGACCTTATCCACTTGAATAAAAGTAAGGTAAGTAATTTTTATAGCGAGGCAAAAAACAAAAAATTTTACAAAACAAAAAGAAACTAAGAGAAGATCAATAAAGCCCCAGCTATTGCTTTGCGAGAATCAAAAATAGGAGAAGAATGCAAAACGAGAACAAAACAACTGACTATGACTACATTAATTCGCCATTTTTCTTTTTTAAAAAACCTTTAAATTGATAAAAATTGAAACCCGCCCGAGATACTAATAGCAACCACTAAAACTCGCTGAAAGTGGCTCTGAAAGTCGCATCAATCCATAAACACAAAAACACGCACCTAAAAGTCAAATTCGTGATAACAATTGCCAAGAAAAAAATTTCAGTCTGAAAATTCCAAACATAGCTGGCAGATTGCCAGAAAACAGCCGCAATGGATTCGTAGATCGGCAGTCTAAAAAACAGTAAACATACCCGGCAGATTGCCGGAAAATAGCCGCCGTTGATTCCAATAAGCATGATTGGGATTGAAATAACAGAAGATATTGAAAAAAAAAGATTTTTGTACAAAAACATTTTTTTAAGTCCGATTCATTTTGATGGCATTTCGTGGTTGAACATACTTCTGTTTTAGAGAGAGGCTTCAGGGGCTACCATCAATAACAATAAGCATTAGAGATGGTAAATAAGACTTATAGGAACGACGTTCAAATAGCGGGCATCTAAAATTGGGCTTTATGGGTTTATCCCGTTTCTATTTCTGACATCCATTTTTGTACTAACTCTGTTCATTTTGAATTGCTTTGCTGAGCAACTGATGCTCAAAATCACTTTTAGCAGAATGAAAGAAGAGAGAAACTAGCCTAGAGAAGTCAAAAAGATTTCACGCAAAATGTTGAAAAGGCGGCAAAATGAGGTAAAGCGAAACATTTCTGTATTCGACGAAGTAAAAAAAAAATAGGAGCGCTATAATAGCCGGCTGAGAAGATGAGGGCGGCTATTAAAAAAAGACAGACCAAAAAATTCGTCTTTTCATTGAAGGCTGATGTTATAATTTGATTAAAAATCTGTATAATTTATTGCTGCCTCTATTAGCTAATCTCAAATAACCTTCATTTAGAGTGACACACACCCATTTGACCATATCTCTTTGAATTAAAGTAAATAAAAGTCAATTTCAAATTGAGGAAGTCATTTTTGAGTTAGGTAAGTCAAGTGTGACCAAAAATTTAATCACGCGAATGAACAAAAAAACTCGCTCCACTAAGAGCGAAAAATGACGTCACACATGCAATTCAGTTGAAACTAGCAGGCCCGTTTTCCATATAACCTTGAAACAAATAGTTTCGAATCTGCTCCGATATAGAATTCTAAATCTGTTCCGAAGAGGCGTCAAAAATAAAAAAAAACAACCTCATGTATTTTGCTCTACATCACCAACATTGGCATATGTTCTTGAGTATACTACACCACATGGACGTAGATAAAACACAATTTAAGTTGTAGTCGAGAGCCTTGCAATTCGTGACGAACTCTGAAGACAAAGAACCATAACGTCAAAAAGTGAAAAAACGGTATTACCTCTTCTATATGCTGTACCAACAATGCGTCACCAAAAACATTAATGGGGATCTCAGAAAAGGAAAGTGGACATATGTGAAATCTACGCTCATTCAGATTTAAAGAGGTAATAAACAAAACATTTTTTAGCTGAGAGATGAATATTTGCTTCGAAGTGACAGATCATTTACATCACCCATAAACATCACTTTAGAAAATTCATAAGGTGGGAAGTCAGTATTATCAAGCACAGTCAGTCAAGCACCTCGTCAAAAACTACGTTTCTTGTTGACAAAGTCTCCGGTAACACATCATCGGGCGGCACATAGAATCTGATGTTATTCGGGTCGTTGATACGAGAAGCCGCTGTGTAGAGCTGACCGTGGGAAAACACAGGTACTTCGAGCCAAACAGCCACTCGTGAACTTTATTGATAGTGAGAGAGAAAGCCGGCTTCAGCGGAAACTGCCTTCGTTTCCACTTTAGTGGAACACTTGCAGTCTCATCTACCACAAGACTGATTCTTGGTATTAGCATTGTCTCTGTACTTTCTCGATTAGAAAAATGGACAGCTACAAGCCGCTTATTCAGAACTGCTTTAACAATCAGGCGAACACCGTTACAGAGACCTGACTTGGGACACAAATTTCGCAATAAAATAACAGGCATGCCGGTTTTCAAATTCAGAATATGATCCGGAAGGCCAGGAACCGAAAGGCTGTTAAGAAACTCAACAGGATATCTGCAATCGTCTTCAGAATCAAAAACAGAATCCGCACTGTAGCAAACAGTACTTTCACCGGAGAATAAATTCGTACATACGCTGTTAATTTCATTTGCTGCCAAATTTGTAACCACAAGAATACAACTGTCATTACGCACTTTACCGAGCTGAAACAGAAAGAACTCATCGTACGAAAAAGTTTCAAAAACAGATAAGAGGAACAGCTTACACTCAGATCAGCTCCAAAAACCCAATGAATCATTCGTCGAAGACACACAGCCCGCTGCTCCGAGTCAATAATCTCAGACTTATCGGCGGGTAAAATGGCAGCTGTTGTGCTTGGCGCACAACCATTCCCAACCTTCACCAGCCATGCATCATATTCTTTGACCACATCGGATGAACAATTAAGTAGTCGCAGATTTTCGTCGAGCGAGAACTTTTCAAACAATCTCCACAGACTAGACCTCTTCAAACAGCAATTTACTATCTCTGCTCTATTACCACCTTTCACGACGGGTAGTATTTGCCTGAAACATTAAATTGGACACTACGTCAGAAACAAAAGAAACGTGAGGCTAGCATTACCTGAAGTCACCAGCAAGTACAAGACTTTTACCACCAAAAGGCCGGCCATTGTTCATAATGTCCCTCAAACTTCTGTCCAAAGCCTCTAGAAGGAAGCGATGTGCCATGGGCGCCTCGTCCCAAACAATAACAACACATTGTCGAATCAATCGAGCTAAATTTGTTTGGACAGAAATATTCAGAACTGAATGTTCGAGAACAGTTAAAGGCGCCTTGAAACGAGAATGAAAAGTGCGACCGTTCGATAACTGTGTAGCTGCAATTCCACTGGTTGCGACTGCTAGAGCGGGGGTTATTTCAGAACCCGATGATCTGGCAGAGGCTAGTATTGCGTTCAGCAGATAAGTTTTCCCTGTTCCACCCCTTGCGTTTACGAAAGCTAGCACCTGATGACCAGACGAAAGTTTTTGAATGACCTCATTGTAAATTACTCGTTGTGATAGATGAAGACTTCCAGGCAAGGAACCCTCGCAAAGAGAAACAAAGTTCCTCAAAAGGCCCAAATTGAAATCCGTTTCCTCTTGAAAAAGAGGAGATTGATTCCACTCTACTTGTTTGGTAGCCAGACTTAAATCATCCAACTCCTGCTCTGTCAGATGTGGCAAATCGAAGTCCTCCAGTCTACGAGAGAGCAACTGAAGTTCGTAATTCAGTTCTTTTAATGCATATACAACAAGAAGGCGCTCAGACAAGCTGCTATCTTTCCGGCGTAAATCGTCCACCCAAACATTGAGGTACTTGAAAAACAGTTCACGTGGATTTGGCAACTCACAGTTGAGCAACATAACTGCAAACAACTCACGAGCTCTTCTACTTGATAGCGATGCAACAGCTTCCGATATAACTTTATCCCACTCCTCATTATCAGCAAGGATTCCCAGAGCACAGCAGACTTCTTTGAAAGAACCCATGGTGATGCTCCCAATCCTCTTCGTGTGATCAAAAGATACTTTTCCTGAAAAAATAACAGTTTAAATATCTCAACAAAAGAACAGTCCTATAGGAAGATGGAAGATTCAGAAAAAATACCTTTGCTTATGTTGTGATGAAGAAGTAGCCTTAAATAATATCGATCGCCCGAAGAAGGATGAACAGTATAAACACGGCCAATCGTACCAGTTTTATTTGTTCTCTTTACCCACTCCTTCTGCAAACCTTTCCATCGATAAAACTCTGGGAAATCGCAGCATTTCACCATAGTACCAGGATTCCTCTTATTGTATGTGAAAAACTCCGTCAACTCAGTTTTCATTTTATTATGATCATTGAGAACACTTCGCCCCTCTCCTTCCTCGAAAAAAACGTTCTGTTCACCTGGGAGATGCACTGTTAGCTGCTGCACCGAAGGAAATCTTTCTGATTGAGGCAAAGAAAAAATCCGCGCACACGCTTCCAAGGAACCTATGCAACGCATATTTTCAAACTGCTCAATTTCGTCCACTGCATCGCCTGCTAGTTTCACCATAGAACGGTCATTTCCCTGAAATCATTTTGAAAGCAGAAAATCAGAAAACTAACAGTAAGTTAAAGCTATTAATACACTCACCTTGTTTATGTACAGGAATAAGTACTTCGCCGCAAAAGGCGATATACAAGCTTCTACGTTTATATGTGCATCATACTTCAGTGAAAGGAACGGATTGTACGGTACAACCCAGCTGTTGTCTATTGCATGTTCACCAATAACTGCGCTTTCCTCATTTACGTCGGGTTCTCGCCTGCGGTAAGTTGGATAGCTTGACCATTCGCTCCATGATGTACGACAAGTAAACGGTCTCGGGTAACCTTTTGAGCATTTTCCATCTACCATGCAGGGAGAACGCGGGTTTCGTATTCCACAAGGACCATGAATCATGCACCTCAGTACTGTATTTCGCAGACGAGAAGCCTGGCTCCTCTTTCTCTCACAGGTGAAGGAGCACGGGCTTGGTGGAAGCTCTGCACATATAACTGAGTCTACGTTTTCAGGTGTTTTCAGACGATCGCTCTCAGCAACGATTAGAAGAATATGCGCATGCGGCAGACCTCGCTTTTGGTACTCAACGACGTATGTGTAGGCAAGCATTCTCCCAAACACTCCTAAAAATTAAACTGCAGACTCCACATGATTCGTAGACTTATAAATTTCCGAATTGAAAAACTGCATTGCTTGTAAACTTTATTTGAAAATATCCATTAAACTTACCGTTATAACGCAAATCATCAATTAGACTGCGCAGCTTTAGGCGAAAGACACGTACAACAAGATCGGGTCTGGATTGCGCTGTTTGACCATTCTTCAAATGTTGCTGAATTTCAGGACACAGAGGGTTGCAAGTCAAGGTAATAAAGTAATCCGGCTTGTGGTACTTTCGACAGACGGCGATTGCATCCTGATACCTGAAGAGGGTGATAAAAGCTTAAAACTTAAACTCTATTTTGAGCTATTATTTCGAGCTAACCTGCAGAATCGACTTCTTTGACTGTTATAAATGGACTTCGGACAAATAATACGTTTTCCAAGACGACCGTCACCATCTGAAGATGCGATTGCATCTTGTAAGTTGTTAAGGACTTCGGTTCTCAAAATGTCCTGATTGTATTTTGCAAATTGAAGGCGCAAATTTTCGATAGTGGCAAAAGACACGCAAAGATATTCTTGAAGTAGACGCTCGGCGTAAAGCAGGTAGTTTACAGAGCCATGGCGTTCATGCAAATAAAAACAGTGATATTGGAGTTTCGTTATCATTCGTACAGCATCCCTAAAAACTTTCAATGGAAACTGGTTTTCAACTAAGATATCAAATAGTAATGACAAACCTTTGCGGTATTTTAACGTGCCAACCCTCAGTACCATGCGGAAACAGCAAAACAAAATGTAACGGGTCAAAAGCACGGTAAGTATCAGCTATGATTGACAACCCCCCACCTCGTCTTCGGACAACAATGTCAGCTGCTTGAGGTGTTTCGTCAAAAAGAACAGCGACTTCGTGGAGATTCAGATTGTGAATTTTGGAATGATCATTTCGTGGACGCGCAGAGGGATTTATAACAAACTGTAAATTAGAGCAATCTCTCTCTTCGACTTCCACAATTTGCGCAAAATCTTTGACATAAGGATTGAAAGAGTGCATCATTGCCTGAGAAAAACAATACTGGCAACACTCAAAAAATATCAGGAAAGATTTTTTGGAATGCACTAACTTGGAGATCTTGGAGAATTCTATGCAAAGTCTCACACTCAAAAGGCGATACAGTGGAAGGAAGTTTCAGGGAACATAAACGCAAGCGAGCGGAGTCATGAGCTGCATGTGGATCATGAACATACAATTGCACAAACTTCGGATTACCGTCAGCTGCTTTTAAGGGTCCAAAAAATTTATAAGACTTGCCCTGAAACAAAAGATAAACAAAAACATAAGAAAAAATATTACAAATAAGATAAGAGAGAAAACAATAACCTGCAGAAAAACTGTAGGCATGAATGAATTAAAATCTTGTGTTAGATTTCCTATTTTTACGGACGCCATCGCCAATGCGTTGTTCAGTTGTCGTATATACTTTCGAAAAACTACCCCTCTCTCGTCTCCAGAGGTTAACAGGCTTTTCAGCAAATCAGGTGGATCCGGGATTGGCGGCAGAGATGTTTTGCCCGAATAGCAACAGATCGAACTGCTTTCAGATGACCAAGTCAAAGCATTGCAGAATTTACAGACTGCATTTCTATATCCACAAAAATTAATATCCACAAAATAAGAACAATTTAGAGTTTCCTCTGAATATTTAGCTGAACACTGTCTGCGCAAATACATCGGCGGTACGTTCCGTTTTCTGCATAGTTTTTCACTGACAGCAAGGATTTGCTGATTGACGCTCTGAAACAAAGGTACGCCTGTTTGGTTTTCATCCTCTGCTCAGGCACACCTGTTTGATTTTCATTCGTTGCTTAGACTTAATTAATTACCTGCGCTATAATTCGTCTCCTGCCAATCCTTCGATTTGAGAACCTTGTAATGCGCGCTTTTGAGTACCTTGCCTGAAAAACAATCGAAGAAACTTCATAATTAAAATAGAAGCTCGTAAAACTCACCTGCAAATTCATGCCCGATCGTTCTGTTCCGGACTCAGCTGCGACTGAGACAAGAAAATCATTGGCATCGCCATTTTGGCTACACTCCCGTACCACGTTAAGAACGCACTGACGCGAAATTCTTGGGATTTTCTAAACCAAGACAGCAAATACCAGCGATTGATTAAAATAATCTTAACAAAAATCCTGGTTGGCGTACCGCATGCTTCGGAATGAGTGGGGTCTGTCTTAACTGATACGATCTGACAACCCACAACACGTCATCAGTAACGCATTGCAACCCTTCCGCCTTTAAAAAAACAAGAAAGGTGATTCAAATCGTTCAGAAAACGTTCAAAGACTTCAAATACACCGGTAAAAAAAGCTTACCCCTGGTTGCACAACGGCTACCATTTGCATTTTATTAACAGTGTCTACAACCCAGGAAACGTCTTGATTCTGGTAAGATGAATTGACATTCTAAAAAACAGTTAACGGATTACATCAATTGTAGAAGCAAGCTGCAAGCACAAAATTCTGCCAATAAAAGCAGCACCTGAGAACTGGATCCGTAGTGCTCACTTTCTGAATAGTTTTCCGACTTTGGCCCTCGACCCTTGTTTTGTTTTAGACAGCATCTCAAATCCTTGAAAAATTTATTAATTATAAAGAAAAATTCTCAAAATATCTCGACTTAAAACATACGTTGCATTGACCACTTGAAACGCTGCAATTCTGCGAAGAGCGAAGTCGGCTGGTAGAAGCTGTAGTTTTAGGACAGCTTCGCTTTCGTCCTTGTTTCTTATTTCCTTGCTGCAGAAGTGATCCTTGAATAGAGAGTAAATTTGACAACTCGTTTTTGTCAAGACCTGGGAAAGCTTTCTGAATGATATCAATTCCTGACTCGGAACTTGACGAAGATGCCATAATTAACTGGAAAAAACCAAAAAGGTTTTCAATCACCCGCTCAATTGACAAACGGTAGACAAACAGCGGGAGAAATGCTGAATTTCAGAAACTACCGCAAGGCAAACGTTGAAAAAATCAAACATGACGAAGCATTCAATCATGCTTGTCTATGCGCTCTAGAAAACTTATGTCCGCACAAAAACGAACCAACTCAAGCTCTAAAAATCAAAACTTCAAAAACACAGAAATTTATTGAGAGCAGAAGGAACCAATGTAGCACATTAAAAATTCAGATAGTTCAATCTCTCATTGTAATCTTTACTCCAGCAGCCCTATTTTTGAGGCCAGGCCTCTTTTGTCTGTTGTACCGGCCCCATCAGAGCTTTGGGTAGCGGAGAGAAATTATCTCTAACAATTTCTAGAACATTTCTCGAATTTCAAACCAGGTTAAAAACACTGATTGAATGAAATCACTGAGCGGTTCCATGCTTTCGAACATTTCTCTGCAGATCTGATCTGTCGTTGCTTACTGTTTTGAGAATCGAGACAACTGGCCTGTTAATTGACCATGAGACAAAAAGTTATCAAATGTCGGTAACTAAACGTAGTTCCAGATTACGAACCATGGAACAAGAGTTTCGATGTTCAAGAGACTACTCGAATTTCAAACCAGGTTAAAAACACTAATTGTATGAGTTCACTAAGCGGTTCCATGTTGTCGCACATTTTTGAAAAAGACAAAGCCTTCAATTGCTTGTCTAAGCTCTCTAAAAAACGTATGTCATCATAAATATGAACCAGCACACGAACTGAACACTAAATCCTCAAAAGCGCTAAAACAAAACTTTATTGAGAGCAATGTAAACCAGCGTAGTACATATCAGATAGTTCAATCTCTAATTGCAACACTACTGTCAATACAAGGCCTCTTTCGTTTTTTGTACCAGTCAAATCAGAGCTGTGAGAAGTTATCATCATCCATTTCTAGAACATGGAATTTCTAAAAAAAGCCAGCAAAAAATTTCAGTTTTTTCAGAACTCACTCATAAAGAACATGACGTAGTTAAATAGCACTAACGAAACGTAGTTTGATCTATTAAACCATGCAACAAGAGCTTCAATGTTCACGAGACCACTCGAATTTCAAACCAGTTAAAACATTTCAGATGAGTTCACGGAGCGATACTAATTTGCATATTTTGGAAAAATTGAGGAATTGATTTACCTGGAGATAATTTGCTAGTTTCAAAATTAGTTTGTTGTCGAATGTACAGAACAACATTTTTTCTTCTCTTCGATTACAACCCGCAGAGATTCCAAGTTTTTACGCAGATTGTCAGCAGCTCTGCTGATGTTAATTTTGCACGACACGGAGTATAACCTTATTTGGTTACGCTCTTCACAAGATAACGTTGATAGCTCGTAACTCAATTGTTCAAACTGACGATGGCAACAAGCATTTTCCGATAACAATTCACTAATTTCATTGGTGATGTTAGTGGAGCTCATGTCAATACAAAATTAAGCTCGCCAGTTCCGTGAAATAATCTGTCACAACATCTGAAGTCAACAAAAATGACGAGTTTAAACATCATGTAGTTAATGAAACATTGCAGAAGCATGCTAGCTTTTACGTGTCACTCTGTGCAAACTTCAATCTCATTTTTTGCGCATCAAATCAAATAAGACAAAGCTTTCACTGGCTTTCACTGGCTTTCACCTCTAAAAAATTTATGTCCTCATAAATTTGAACCAGGACGCGCACTGAAAATTAAATCTTCAAAACCTCTAAAAACAAAACTTTATTGAGAGTAATGTAAAACAATGTAGAACATTACACGTCAGATAGTTCAATCTCTCATTGCAATCTTCACTCCCGGAGCACTATTTTTGATGCTAGGCCTCTTTCGACTTTTGTATCGGTCGCATCAGAGCTTTGGGTAGCGGTGAGAAGTTCACCCCCAACCACTTCTAAAAAACGGATTAGCTGAAAAAGCATGCAAAAATTTTAAGGCTTTTTCAGAACTCCCTCAAATAGACCAGGATTTGTCTTTTAACTGCTGCTGCTTCCTGATGCACGTTGACTTTACAATGAAAGGCAGCAGATGATAAAATGGTCACAACATCTGATCTGTCTTCGCCAAATTCTTTGAGAATACTGACAAAATTGGCATGCGAATTATGACTATGAGAAATAAAATCATCAAAGTGTTTCTTTATCTCTGCACTCATTGTTCTGAAAAATATTGAAAACTTGAAAAAGGAATCTTGGAAATAGAATATCATCAAAACAAAAACTGAAGAAAAGTAGTTCATATTTACAAAAAATGCAACAAGAGATTCGATGCAACAATCAAATTTTAGATAAATTCACTCAGCGGCTCCATCTCGTCTCATATTTTGGAAAGATTGAAGTGAAGAAATGAATTACCTTAAAGTAATTCAATCATTAGTTTGTTGTTAAATCTACAAAACATTTTTTCTTCTCTTCGATAACAACCCGCAGAGGTTCCAAGCTTAAACGCAGTTTGTCAGCTGCTCTGGTGATGTTTATTTTGCACGACACTCCGTATAATCTAATTTTGGTTATTCTTCACAAGATAACGTTGACAGCTCCCAACTCAGTTGCTCAAACTGACGATGGCAACCAGAATTTTTTGATAACATTTTGCTATTCATTGGTTATCTTAGTCGAGAACATTTCAATACAAGAGTATACTGGCCAGTTACGTGAAATGATTTGTCACAAAATCTGAAGTCAACAACAACGACGAATCTAAACATCATGTAGTTACTAAAACAATGCAAAGGCATGATATCGTTTCCACGTCATTCTATGCACAATTGAATCTCATTTCTTTGCGCATCAAATCAAGTAAGACAAAGCCTTCAATTGCTTGTCTACGCTCTCTAAGAAATTTATGCCCTCTTAAAATATGAACCAGGACACGCACTGAAAATTAGTTTAAGCGAGGAGTCACGGAAAAAAATTCACAATATATTAGAATTTATTAAACAAAAGACCCGTTTCTTGAATCAATGAACATAACTCATCAAGAACGATAACTCTTCAAGGACTTGAAAGTTCCGGTGAAATGCGTCAGAAGTCAGGGTAGCAACATCTGAACTCCTGAGATGGATTTGAATTAGTTGAATTGTTTAAATCTGAAATTGAATAACTCTGAATTTTCACAAATGATAAAAAAAAAATAACATACCTGCTAAATTGGCATTCATGAGCAAATCACAATCGAAAAAAAACGGCATATCTGATGGTGCTTCCCAACTTTTATCCAGCAGTGACTCCTCGAGCTCTTAAAAAGAACCTGCTGATTGTGGTGATACAGTTAAAATCTGCACAAGGATATAAACACCAAATATTCACGCTGACTTGTAGTCAAAAACAGAGGATCAATTTCTGGGTCAATTACTTCAGCGGGACTCGCAACCGCTGGTTTCTCGACAACATATGCTCTCCAGCAATGGGAACAATCCGTGCACGATTTGGCTGTTGGCAAAACTTTGGCAACAGAACGCTTGCATCGTATCTGCCAAGCATTTACGACTTCCTGCAGAGACCGTATTTCTTGACTGTTGCTACTATTAGTAGTTGAAAGCAGGGCAGCTCTTAGCTCATCAAAAATTCTATTTAGAGTGCTCATACAATCACGAGTTATTTCATCCAGGTTCATAGTATCTAACAATTAAACCATTACTTTGCAGAAGTTGGTCACGGTAGTATCAGAAGGAAGCTAAATTTAACACTTAGGCCAACGAAAATGTAAAAACTGAATTATTTCATTAAGATAATTTAAAAAAGACAATATGCAGAAAAGAAATGCAGAATAAACTTTACTAAGAAGATGGAATCATTCAGGGTAAACGCTTGTATCTCTCAACCAACTATAGATGCATTAGTTGCCAGGAAGCAAACTGACGAGATTCAATTTCATTTAAATTTTAAAATTTGAGCTTAACTTCTAATATTTGAGCAAAGGTTAAAAAATAAAAGTGGCTTAGATCAGCAGAGCAATTAGAGAAACCGAACACCGGAACTGTATGCCTACTACTGATTTAATTTTTACTGTTCTGGCTAAAATTCAACAGAGCAGACACAATGAAAATTCTTGCAACTGATAACAAATATTTAAAACACGTTGCAAAACGTTGGTTAAAGCATAATACCGCTAACCGAACGGGCTTTATTTTGGTATCGGCTACACGTTTGAATCAGTTATTTTCTATCGCTGAAAAAATGTCTTAGAACATTTAAATTGCATCATCGTTATACATTAAGAGCAATGTCTTCAAAACTAAAAATTGAAAGAGAAATAATGGAAAGATAGCAGGTCGAAACAAAAACTGAAATCTATATTAGCAGTAGTCACACATTTGATGAATCTGTATTCATAACTTTTGCAAATTTCCTGAACCCAGGGCTGCCCAATATCTCACTCTGAACACCAAAATCCTGATCAAATGCAAAACGTTCCTCTTGCAGCGTTGAGATAGGATCATCAAATTCACTCCTAATTAAACTTAAAAAACTGTCATCATCGTCAAGAGATGAAGTTGACTCAAGGTAGAGACGAGTTCCAGCCCCATCTAAACAAGAAACTTTTAATTAACAGCCATCGTTGAGAACATTGTCTCATTTTACACCAGTGCACTTGCAAGCCAACACAGTTTAAAACAGTTACTTCTGAAAGCATTCAGGTTTCTTAGAGCGCTGGAAAAAATTTAATTCATACCAGACTGCCTTCCAAATGCGCTCAGGGACCTCAGCACCATAGCTAAACACTTCTTGAGGCCCATCTGCCATTTGTTAATAACATTGATAAGCAACGATTTTAAATCAGGTGACTGCACTGCTGATACCACGTCATGCCTCAGTTTTTCAAACCGCTCATCTAATTGCTTTCCAAAATTGACAACATCATTTTTGGTCTTACTCATATCGATCTAAAAAGACTGAATCTGATAGATAAAAGTAAGCTACAAAACCCTCATCTTGAGGATCAGCAATAAACGTAACAGAACACCTCTAAATGTTTCCATTGTTGAATGGACGAAAAACAGATTTCAGAAAATGAATTTTACCATAGCACGTTCGGATTCAGATCAAACTTGCAACAAATAGTGGAAAAAGAGATTAGAAAAACAAAAAATGTTTTCGATGAACTTGCATGTGTTATCAGGGATTGACTGAAGTTCTTTTTACTCAACCTCGACTCTGATCGGGTTGATGCATTCACCCTGCAATGAATGCTCTTGCGCTGCAAATGCCAAACTGACAGGAAAGTAGGAGACACATTTTTGCGAATTGCAGTCGAAGTCTTCCCGCAAGCCAACGTTAAATACACGACGAGTGTGTACGTTGAAGAGCTTCATTTTCCGATCAATCACATCTAATATTAAACAAAAAGCTCCAGTTCTCAGTTGCCAATCGAAGTCGCGTGTCAAAACAACCGGAGTGCCCATCTCAATGGGCAAAACGAAGTCAACAAGTGGCATTGGCAATCTGTAGGCTGCAGTTTGTAAATCTAAGCCGATGCAGAACCCATAATCGTAGTTACTGTCACTGGACAATTCATAACCTAAATCAATTCAAAGAAACAAAAAGAGCATAAGAGAAATCGGACCTTAACCAGAAGGTACCTTCGAAAGCAGCCAGACACAACAGGTTCAATTGTGCAGCATCAGCCTTATGCTTCACGCAGAGGCAGCAACGATTGTTTGTGGTAGTCGTCTAAAAAGTTGAAATGACATTGAACTATAGTCAAATCCTTGCAAGGATCAGATATTGCTGAACAACAATTGTTATGTCAAATCCTTACCGCGAACAGATATTGCAGCAGAGAATTCAGAGATTCGAAACCATTTGGTAAGATAAAACGCTTGTGAACAGCTTTGGATCTGTCTTCCATAGTTCTCCGTAATGTTCAGCTAGTAGTCTGATTTGGATTGCAGATTCGAATCAACTATAGCGCTTTCTAAAATTGTTAAAACCAATACAACACAAAAAACGGGAGACATTTTTGGAGCTAGACCAAACTAAAAAACATCATTGATAATAGACAATGACGTGTAATATAAGCAATTTGGCAAAAACCAGCACGCTATTTCCAGTGAAAACAAAGTAAAAAAAGTTTCAGCTAAAACGCTACTCTCTATGACCATAAGAATCATTAAAACAACGCCTGATTAAAACATTGGCGGCTAAACTATGTAATCGAACACCTACGTGACAAGCTTATCTAAATACTAACAACCTCAACATTTAATTCAAACATGTTGAAAACCTCAGCAAGAAATGAGCAGTTAAAATACAACAAACAGATATATAGCATCAATTTATTGTTTAAACAAAAATTCTCCTTTTAAAACGCGAAAATAGTTGAGTGATCAAAAGACCAACGACAGCTTCTGCATCTATATGAGACATTTCATCAAAAGGTGCCAATTCTTTGATAACGCGTTGTTTGCATTGGTTAGATCATAGTTCGTTTTTCCAGCGGTTATAGGTCATTCACTATCGCTGGATAATTTATCGTCCCTCCTAATATGAGCTTTCTTCGCATCATGTCCCCACCCCCCTAAAGCAAGCCATGTGGTTCCTCCAATAGGATGGAAACATCAAAACTAAAGATTCGAAAAATTTTCAAGATCTAAAGAATTGCACCGACCTCAAAGATCGAGTTTCTTTAAATACTTGATTGAATCCGAAAACATTAGGATGCAACTTTTTTAGGCCTCTTGCAAAAAATATATGAAACGAAAGAACACAAATATTAACAGCCATGGGAGAAATTCAGTGTAATGAGGAATTCAATATTTTTACAACCAAACAGTGCAAATAACAAAAAGTGCAACAAACCGAAGGGTCGAAAGTAACGCCGCCGAACAATTAGTTGATTAGTCTCACGCTTATTGGAATAAGCAGAGCTGAGCGCACTCAGACTGCTCAAACGGTCATTGACAGCTGAATTGTTGAGATTGGAAGCCAAACTGGAATTGTCGAGGTCACTTGCCGGCCGAGAGCACGCATGCTTGTATGTAAATAGTTGACGACTGTGGTTGTCGGAATCGTTTGCAAAAGAACTGTCACAGAAATCACTTCCAATGTCATCAATAGGCGAGCGGAAAGGACTGGCATCATCATCGACAGTGTTATCGGCAAAAATATTGTCCACAGCAGAGCTTTTTTCGATTGACTTTGAAGATAACTTGCATTCCTCAATTGCTGAAATAGCAGGTATACAAAATCGAAATGACTCTTTATTCATTAAAAAGGTTTGAAAGAAACAAACTCTTCTCAGTGTGATTGGTTCTGGTTGTTTTTAGCACTTCAGTTCCCTGCTCAATGGATTTCGAAGAGGGATTGTTCCCAAACCCTAAAAACACAAGAGTATCATAAAAACGATTAGATTAAAGAAAACCAAATTCATCACCTCTTTTTGATGCCTGAGTTGCAATACCAAATACGTCGCTTTGATAGTTTGCCAAATTTGAAGAACGTCTTGTGAATTTGGCAACTGAGCATGATCCTTAAACAATGTATGCAACTCACTATAAAACACAGGAAACGCTTAAAAAAACAACGGTTTGAATGGAATACACCCCTTTTGATTTTTGATGTAGATTTTTTCTGACTCCAGCATTTTTTCGGTTGCTCGACTTGCTCAACCTATCGCTAATACCAAACTTGCCAGCTAGTTCCGAATTGTCAGCATTAACATGGAGTTTTATAAACTTCAGGAATCCGGAGTTTACGTTACATATCTCTACTTTGCAGGATCGCAAAGATGCTGAAATCTGACTTCTCAGATCTTGAAGTTCTTTGCAGTCCCTAATTCCCAGAATAAATGCTTCCAGTCTAAGTTCAGCTGAAACCGATGAAGTTGCCATACTCGCAATTTGACTACCAATATAGTTTTCGAACCGCTTCAACGCTCAATCTATATCTTTCTCGGCAGCTTCAAATTTATCAATTATGGTTTTTGAGTGCTGTGGAGCCATTAGCAATATATCTAAAAGTCAACAATGGGTCAACCTAAAAGTCACACCGAAGATACTTTAATTTTTTCCTGAGACAAAGATTAACAAACGTCAGAGAGACCTCCACAAATAAAGTCATAATCAAGCTGCTCTGATGCCAAGCCTAACTCACTAATGCTTCCAAGTTGCAACAAAGACGCAATTGTTCAGAACTGTTTTCAGGAACTCAAATCAAACTTATTTTCCTCAAAGAGATCAAGAACAGCCCAACTGTTAGTGTCCCAGCTCAATTGGAATAATGCAATATTATGGTGGACAGGAATAAAATCAAACGATGAGTCATGCACTGCTCAGAAGTTAAACAGAATCGAGGAGATCATTTCAGAAACAAAAAAAAACTTTTCAGGAAAATTTTCCTACATAATTTCCTAAGTTCAATTGCCACACCTCATGGATGGGCTATGGCGAAACTTTTAAGCTCTTAATTGTTTTCCAAATGCATAAAAGGCATAATAACAGACTAATCACAATATAATAATCACAACTCTTCTTGCTCTCATTTACCTTGCTATGAAACGAATGTAGTATCTCATAGCAGTAAAACATTAAAAGTTGCCTTATTCATAGCTCGGAAGTCATAAAAGAACGGGAGTACTTTTTCTGAAAGGACGAATTTTCTATTCAGGGGAACTTAGTTTTTTTGTAATTTCTGAAACTTGTGCTTCATGGACCAGCTCTAAAGCACTTAAGGGACGAGCTCTGCAGGACTTTGTAAACAAATTTCTTTTGCTGAATAAACAGTTAATCATCACCCTCAAGAGTCACCATTGATAGTGCACTGAAATCAGTTGAAGGTGGCAAAAGCAAAAAACTTTGATATAATTAAAACGTTTATACAAGAGTTGTGCATTCGTAAAATGTAAATGAAACAATGGGAGTAAGATTTTTCAGAAGCGAAAAAAGCGTGGTGATTGGGGAGCAATGCTGTTAATTTTTTTCAAATATGTGAAAGGCAAGTGATAAGCTAATGCGAGTAGTTCAGCACAAAACCCAACAACTTCATTATACTTAGTGAACGGTCACGCATAAATGAATCAATCGTATTATTGTTTTCCCTTCATTCGCTATAAAACAAGAGATATTTTATTTAGGACAGCTGTTAATTTATTTTCCAAGTTGTGAAATCCATTGTTCACGGACGAGCTCTGCAGGACTTCGTAAACAAATGTCTTTTGCTGAATAAACAGTTAGTCATTATCCTCAAGAGTCACCATTGATAGTGCACTGAAATCAGTTGAAGGTGGCGAAAGCAAAAAACTTTGACATAAACAGAACGTTTATAGAAGAGTTGTGCATTAAAAAAGGTAAATGAAACAACGGGAGTAAAGTTTTTCAGAAGCCACAAAAACTGGCCATTGGTGAGGAAAGCTGTTAATTTTTTTCAAATGTGTGAAAGACAAACAATGAGCCAAAGCGAGTAGTTCAGCACAAAACCCAACAACTTCATTATATTTATTGATCATTCACGCATAAATGAATCAATCGTGTTATTGTTTTCCCTTCACTCGCTATAAAAGATATTTTATTTAGGACAGCTGTTAATTTATTTTCCAAGTTGTGAAATCCATTGTTCATGGACGAGCTCTGCAGGACTTTGTAAACAAATTTCTTTTGCTGAATAAACAGTTAATCATTATCCTCAAGAGTCGCCATTGATAGTGCACTGAAATCAGTTGAAGGTGGCGAAAGCAAAAAACTTTGATATGAACAGAACGTTTATAGAAGAGTTGTGCATTAATAAAAGGTGAATGAAACAATGAAGTAAAGTTTTTCAGAAACCACAAAAAACTGGCCATTGGCGCGGAAAGCTGTTAATTTTTTTCAAATGTGTGAAAGACAAACAATAAGCTAAAGCGAGTAGTTCAGCACAAAACCCAACAACTTCATTATATTTAGTGATCATTCACGCATAAATGAATCAATCGTATTATTGTTTTCCCTTCATTCGCTATAAAACAAGAGATATTTTATTTAGGACAGCTGTTAATTTATTTTCCAAGTTGTAAAATCAATTGTTCATGGACGATCTCTGCAGGACTTTGTAAACAAACTTCTTTTGCTGAATAAACAGTTAATCATTATCCTCAAGAGTCACCGTTGATAGTGCAATGAATTCAGTTGAAGGTGGCGAAAGCAAAAAACTTTGATATAAACAGAACGTTTATGGAAGAGTTGTGCATTCGTAAAATGTAAATGAAAGAATGGGAGTAAAGTTTTTCAGAAACCACAAAAAACTGGCCATTGTTGAGGAAAGCTGTTATTTTTTTCAAATGTGTGAAAGACAAACAAAAAGCTAAAACGAGTAGTTCAGCACAAAACCCAACAACTTCATTATATTTAGTGATCATTCACGCATAAATGAATCAATCGTATAATTGTTTTCCCTTCATTCGCTATAAAATAAGAGATATTTTATTTAGGACAGCTGTTAATTTATTTTCCAAGTTGCGAAATCCATTGTTTATGGACGAGCTCTGCAGGACTTCGTAAACAAATGTCTTCTGCTGAATAAACAGTTAATCATTATCCTCAAGAGTCACCATTGATAGTGCACTGAAATCAGTTGAAGGTTGCGAAAGCAAAAAATTTTGATATAAAAAGAACGTTTATAGAAGAGTTGTGCATTCGTAAAATGTAAATGAAACAATGGGAGTAAGATTTTTCAGAAGCGAAAAAAGCGTGGTGATTGGGGAGCAATACTGTTAATTTTTTTTCAAATATGTGAAAGGCAAGTGATAAGCTAATGCGAGTAGTTCAGCACAAAACCCAACAACTTCATTATACTTAGTGAACGGTCACGCATAAATGAATCAATCGTATTATTGTTTTCCCTTCATTCGCTATAAAACAAGAGATATTTTATTTAGGACAGCTGTTAATTTATTTTCCAAGTTGTGAAATCCATTGTTAATGGACGAGCTCTGCAGGACTTCGTAAATAAATGTCTTTTGCTGAATAAACAGTTAGTCATTATCCTCAAGAGTCACCATTGATAGTGCACTGAAATCAGTTGAAGGTGGCGAAAGCAAAAAACTTTGACATAAACAGAACGTTTATAGAAGAGTTGTGCATTAAAAAAGGTAAATGAAACAACGGGAGTAAAGTTTTTCAGAAGCCACAAAAACTGGCCATTGGTGAGGAAAGCTGTTAATTTTTTTCAAATGTGTGAAAGACAAACAATAAGCCAAAGCGAGTAGTTCAGCACAAAACCCAACAACTTCATTATATTTATTGATCATTCACGCATAAATGAATCAATCGTGTTATTGTTTTCCCTTCACTCGCTATAAAAGATATTTTATTTAGGACAGCTGTTAATTTATTTTCCAAGTTGTGAAATCCATTGTTCATGGACGAGCTCTGCAGGACTTTGTAAACAAATTTCTTTTGCTGAATAAACAGTTAATCATTATCCTCAAGAGTCACCATTGATAGTGCACTGAAATCAGTTGAAGGTGGCGAAAGCAAAAAACTTTGATATGAACAGAACGTTTATAGAAGAGTTGTGCATTAATAAAAGGTGAATGAAACAATGAAGTAAAGTTTTTCAGAAACCACAAAAAACTGGCCATTGGCGAGGAAAGCTGTTAATTTTTTTCAAATGTGTGAAAGACAAACAATAAGCTAAAGCGAGTAGTTCAGCACAAAACCCAACAACTTCATTATATTTAGTGATCATTCACGCATAAATGAATCAATCGTATTATTGTTTTCCCTTCATTCGCTATAAAACAAGAGATATTTTATTTAGGACAGCTGTTAATTTATTTTCCAAGTTGTAAAATCAATTGTTCATGGACGATCTCTGCAGGACTTTGTAAACAAACTTCTTTTGCTGAATAAACAGTTAATCATTATCCTCAAGAGTCACCGTTGATAGTGCAATGAATTCAGTTGAAGGTGGCGAAAGCAAAAAACTTTGATATAAACAGAACGTTTATGGAAGAGTTGTGCATTCGTAAAATGTAAATGAAAGAATGGGAGTAAAGTTTTTCAGAAACCACAAAAAACTGGCCATTGTTGAGGAAAGCTGTTATTTTTTTCAAATGTGTGAAAGACAAACAAAAAGCTAAAACGAGTAGTTCAGCACAAAACACAACAACTTCATCATATTTAGTGATCATTCACGCATAAATGAATCAATCGTATAATTGTTTTCCCTTCATCCGCTATAAAACAAGAGATATTTTATTTAGGACAGCTGTTAATTTTTTTTCCAAGTTGTGAATTCCATTGTTCATGGACGAGCTCTTCAGGACTTCGTAAACAAATGTCTTCTGCTGAATAAACAGTTAATCATTATCCTCAAGAGTCACCATTGATAGTGCACTGAAATCAGTTGAAGGTGGCGAAAGCAAAAAACTTTGATATAAAAAGAACGTTTATAGAAGAGTTGTGCATTCGTAAAATGTAAATGAAAGAATGGGAGTAAAGTTTCTCAGAAGCCAAAACGAATTGATGATTGGGGAGAAAAGCTGTTAATTTTTTTCAAATGTGTGAAGGGCAAATGATAAGCTAAAGCGAGTAGTCATCACAAAAACGCAACAACTTTATTTTGCTTAGTGAACAAACAAGCATAAATGAATCACAAGTTATATTGTTTCTACTTCAATTGCTATAAATCAAGAGATATTTTATTTAGGACAGCTGTTAATTTATTTTCCAGGTTGTGAAATCCCTTGCTCATGGACGAGCTCTGCAGGACTTCGTAAACAAACTTCTTTTGTTGAATAAACAGTTAATCATCATCCTCAAGAGTCACCATTGATAGTGCACTGAAATCAGTTGAAGGTGGCAAAAGCAAAAAACTTTGATATGAACAGAACGTTTATAGAAGAGTTGTGCGTTAATAAAAGGTGAATGAAACAATGGAGTAAAGTTTTTCAGAAAACACAAAAAACTGGCCATTGTTGAGGAAAGCTGTTATTTTTTTCAAATGTGTGAAAGACAAACAAAAAGCTAAAACGAGTAGTTCAGCACAAAACCCAACAACTTCATTATATTTAGTGATCATTCACGCATAAATGAATCAATCGTATTATTGTTTTCCCTTCATTCGCTATAAAACAAGAGATATTTTATTTAGGACAGCTGTTAATTTATTTTCCAAGTTGTAAAATCAATTGTTCATGGACGATCTCTGCAGGACTTTGTAAACAAACTTCTTTTGCTGAATAAACAGTTAATCATTATCCTCAAGAGTCACCGTTGATAGTGCAATGAATTCAGTTGAAGGTGGCGAAAGCAAAAAACTTTGATATAAACAGAACGTTTATAGAAGAGTTGTGCATTCGAAAAATGTAAATAAAAGAATGGGAGTAAAGTTTTTCAGAAGCCAAAACGAATTGATGATTGGGGAGAAAAGCTGTTAATTTTTTTTCAAATGTGTGAAGGGCAAATGATAAGCTAAAGCGAGTAGTCATCACAAAAACGCAACAACTTTATTTTGCTTAGTGAACAGTCAAGCATAAATGAATCACAAATTATATTGTTTCTACTTCAATTGCTATAAATCAAGAGATATTTTGTTTAGGACAGCTGTTAATTTATTTTCCATCTGAAATCCATTGTTCATGGACGAGCTGTGCAGGAGTTCGTAAACAAACTTCTTTTGTTGAATAAACAGTTAATCATCATCCTCAAAAGTCACCATTGATAGTGCACTGAAATCAGTGGAAGGTGGCGAAAGCAAAAAACTTTGATATGAACAGAACGTTTATAGAAGAGTTGTGCATTAATAAAAGGTGAATGAAACAATGGAGTAAAGTTTTTCAGAAACCACAAAAAACTGGCCATTGGCGAGGAAAGCTGTTAATTTTTTTCAAATGTGTGAAAGACAAACAAGAAGCTAAAGCAAGTAGTTCAGCACAAAACCCAACATTTTCATTATATTTAGTGATCATTCACGCATAAATGAATCAATCGTATTATTGTTTTCCCTTCATTCGCTATAAAACAAGAGATATTTTATTTAGGACAGCTGTTAATTTATTTTTCAAGTTGTAAAATCAATTGTTCATGGACAAGCTCTGCAGGACTTTGTAAACAAACTTCTTTTGCTGAATAAACAGTTAATCATCATCCTCAAGAGTCACCGTTGATAGTGCAATGAATTCAGTTGAAGGTGGCGAAAGCAAAAAACTTTGATATAAACAGAACGTTTATAGAAGAGTTGTGCATTCGTAAAATGTAAATGAAACAATGGCAGTAAGATTTTTCAGAAGCCAAAAAGGATTGGTGATTGGGGAGCAAAACTGATTTTTTTTCAAATGTGTGAAAGGCAAGTGATAAGCTAATGCGAGTAGTTCAGCACAAAACCCAATAACTTCATTATATTTAGTGAACGTTCACGCATAAATGAATCAATCATATTATTGTTTTCCCTTCATTCGCTTTAAAACAAGAGATATTTTATTTAGGACAGCTGTTAATTTATTTTCAAGTTGTGAAATCCATTTTTCATGGACGAGCTCTGCAGGACTTCGTAAACAAACTTCTTTTTTTGAATAAACTGTTAATCATCATCCTCAAGAGTCACAATTGATAGTGCACTGAATTCAGTTGAAGGCGGCGAAAGCAAAAAACTTTGATATAAACAGAACGTTTATAGAAGAGTTGTGCATTCGTAAAATGTAAATGAAACAATGGCAGTAAGATTTTTCAGAAGCCAAAAAGGATTGGTGATTGGGGAGCAAAACTGTTAATTTTTTTCAAATGAGTGAAAGGCAAGTGATAAGCTAATGCGAGTAGTTCAGCAAAAAACCCAACAACTTCATTATATTTAGTGAACGTTCACGCATAAATGAATCAATCATATTATTGTTTTCCCTTCATTCGCTTTAAAACAAGAGATATTTTATTTAGGACAGCTGTTAATTTATTTTCAAGTTGTGAAATCCATTTTTCATGGACGAGCTCTGCAGGACTTCGTAAACAAACTTCTTTTGTTGAATAAACAGTTAATCATCATCCTCAAGAGTCACCATTGATAGTGCACTGAAATCAGTTGAAGGTGGCGAAAGCAAAAAACTTTGATATGAACAGAACGTTTATAGAAGAGTTGTGCATTAATAAAAGGTGAGTGAAACAATGGAGTAAAGTTTTTCAGAAACCACAAAAAACTGGCCATTGTTGAGGAAAGCTGTTATTTTTTCAAATGTGTGAAAGACAAACAAAAAGCTAAAGCGAGTAGTTCAGCACAAAACCCAACAACTTCATAATATTTAGTGATCATTCACGCAAAAATGAATCAATCGTATTATTGTTTTCCCTTCATTCGCTATAAAACAAGAGATATTTTATTTAGGACAGCTGTTTATTTATTTTCCAAGTTGTGAAATCCATTGTTCATGAACGAGCTCTGCAGGACTTTGTAAACAAATGTCTTCTGCTGAATAAACAGTTAATCATTATCCTCAAGAGTCACCATTGATAGTGCACTGAAATCAGTTGAAGGTGGCGAAAGCAAAAAACTTTGATATAAGCAGAACGTTTATAGAAGAGTTGTGCATTCGTAAAATGTAAATGAAAGAATGGGAGTAAAGTTTTTCAGAAGCCAAAACGAATCGATGATTGGGGAGAAAAGCTGTTAGTTTTTTTTTCAAATGCTTCAAATGTGTGAAGGGCAAATGATAAGCTAAATCGAGTAGTCATCACAAAAACGCAACAACTTTATTTTGCTTAGTGAACAGTCAATCATAAATGAATCACAAGTTATATTGTTTCTACTTCAATTGCTATAATTCAAGAGATATTTTATTTAGGACAGCTAATAATTTATTTTCCAAGTTGTGAAATCCATTGTTTATGGACGAGCTCTGCAGGACTTCGTAAACAAAATTCTTTTGTTGAATAAACAGTTAATCATCATCCTCAAGAGTCACCATTGATAGTGAACTGAAATCAGTTGAAGGTGGCGAAAGCAAAAAACATTGATATGAACAGAACGTTTATAGAAGAGTTGTGCATTAATAAAAGGTGAGTGAAACAATGGAGTAAAGTTTTTCAGAAACCACAAAAAACTGGCCATTGTTGAGGAAAGCTGTTATTTTTTCCAAATGTGTGAAAGACAAACAAAAAGCTAAAGCGAGTAGTTCAGCACAAAACCCAAGAACTTCATTATATTTAGTGATCATTCACGCAAAAATGAATCAGTCGTATTATTGTTTTCCCTTCTTTCGCTATAAAACAAGAGATATTTTATTTAGGACAGCTGTTAATTTATTTTCCAAGTTGTGAAATCCATTGTTCATGAACGAGCTCTGCAGAACTTCGTAAACAAATGTCTTCTGCTGAATAAACAGTTAATCATTATCCTCAAGAGTCACCATTGATAGTGCACTGAAATCAGTTGAAGGTGGCGAAAGCAAAAAACTTTGATATAAACAGAACGTTTATAGAAGAGTTGTGCATTCGTAAAATGTAAATGAAAGAATGGGAGTAAAGTTTTTCAGAAGCCAAAACGAATCGATGATTGGGGAGAAAAGCTGTTAATTTTTTTTTTCAAATGTGTGAAGGGCAAATGATAAGCTAAATCGAGTAGTCATCACAAAAACGCAACAACTTTATTTTGCTTAGTGAACAGTCAAGCATAAATGAATCACAAGTTATATTGTTTCTACTTCAATTGCTATAAATCAAGAGATAATTTATTTAGGACAGCTGTTAATTTATTTTCCATGTTGTGAAATCCATTGTTCATGGACGAGCTCTGCAGGACTTCGTAAACAAACTTCTTTTGTTGAATAAACAGTTAATCATCATCCTCAAGAGTCACCATTGATAGTGCACTGAAATCAGTTGAAGGTGGCGAAAGCAAAAAATTTTGATATGAACAGAACGTTTATAGAAGAGTTGTGCATTAATAAAAGGTGAATGAAACAATGGAGTAAAGTTTTTCAGAAACCACAAAAAACTGGCCATTGGCGAGGAAAGCTGTTAATTTTTTTCAAATGTGTGAAAGACAAACAATAGGCTAAAGCAAGTAGTTCAGCACAAAACCCAACAACTTCATTATATTTAGTGATCATTCACGCATAAATGAATCAATCGTATTATTGTTTTCCCTTCATTCGCTATAAAACAAGAGATATTTTATTTAGGACAGCTGTTAATTTATTTTCCAACTTGTAAAATCAATTGTTCATGGACGAGCTCTGCAGGACTTTGTAAACAAATTTCTTTTGCTGAATAAACAGTTAATCATCATCCTCAAGAGTCACCGTTGATAGTGCAATGAATTCAGTTGAAGGTGGCGAAAGCAAAAAACTTTGATATAAACAGAACGTTTATAGAAGAGTTGTGCATTCGTAAAATGTAAATGAAACAATGGCAGTAAGATTTTTCAGAAGCCATAATAGATTGGTGATTGGGGAGCAAAACTGATTTTTTTTCAAATGTGTGAAAGGCAAGTGATAAGCTAATGCGAGTAGTTCAGCACAAAACCCAACAACTTCATTATATTTAGTGAACGTTCACGCATAAATGAATCAATCGTATTATTGTTTTCCCTTCATTCGCTATAAAACAAGAGATATTTTATTTAGGACAGCTGTTAATTTATTTTCCAAGTTGTAAAATCAATTGTTCATGGACGAGCTCTGCAGGACTTTGTAAACAAACTTTTCCTGAATAAACTGTTAATCATTATCCTCAAGAGTCACCATTGATAGTGCACTGAAATCAGTTGAAGGTGGCGAAAGCAAAAAACTTTGATATAAACAGAACGTTTATAGAAGAGTTGTGCATTCGTAAAATGTAAATGAAAGAATGGGAGTAAAGTTTTTCAGAAGCCAAAACGAATTGATGATTGGGGAGAAAAGCTGTTAATTTTTTTTTCAAATGTGTGAAGGGCAAATGATAAGCTAAAGCGAGTAGTCATCACAAAAACGCAACAACTTTATTTTGCTTAGCGAACAGTCAAGCATAAATGAATCACAAGTTATATTGTTTCTACTTCAATTGCTATAAATCAAGAGCCATTTTATTTAGGTCAGCTGATAACTTGTTTTTCAAGTTGTGAAATCCATTTTTCATGGACGAGCTCTGCAGGACTTCGTAAACAAATATCTTTTGCTGAATAAACAGTTAGTCATTATCCTCAAGAGTCACCATTCATAGTGCACTCAAATCAGTTGAAGGTGGCGAAAGCAAAAAACTTTGATATAAACAGAACGTTTATAGAAGAGTTGTGCATTCGTAAAATGTAAATGAAAGAATGGGAGTAAAGTTTTTCAGAAGCCAAAACGAATTGATGATTGGGGAGAAAAGCTGTTAATTTTTTTTCAAATGTGTGGAGGGCAAGTGATAAGCTAAAGCGAGTAGTCATCACAAAAACGCAACAACTTTATTTTGCTTAGCGAACAGTCAAGCATAAATGAATCACAAGTTATATTGTTTCTACTTCAATTGCTATAAATCAAGAGCCATTTTATTTAGGTCAGCTGATAAATTGTTTTTCAAGTTGTGAAATCCATTGTTCATGGACGAGCTCTGCAGGACTTTGTAAACAAATTTCTTTTGCTGAATAAACAGTTAATCATGACCCTGAAGAGTCACCATTGATAGTGCACTCAAATCAGTTGAAGGTGGCGAACGCAAAAAACTTTGATATAAACAGAACGTTTATAGAAGAGTTGTGCATTCGTAAAATGTAAATGAAAGAATGGGAGTAAAGTTTTTCAGAAGCCAAAACGAATTGATGATTGGGAAGAAAAGCTGTTAATTTTTTTTCAAATGTGTGGAGGGCAAATGATAAGCTAAAGCGAGTAGTCATCACAAAAACGCAACAACTTTAATTTGCTTAGCGAACAGTCAAGCATAAATAAATGACAAGTTATATTGTTTCTAATTCAATTGCTATAAATCAAGAGCAATTTTATTTAGGTCAGCTGATAACTTGTTTTTCAAGTTGTGAAATCCATTGTTCATGGACGAGCTCTGAAGGACTTCGTAAACAAATGTCTTCTGCTGAATAAACAGTTAATCATTATCCTCAAGAGTCACCATTGATAGTGCACTGAAATCAGTTGAAGGTGGCAAAAGCAAAAAACATTGATATGAACAGAACATTTATAGAAGAGTTGTGCATCAGTAAAAGGTGAATGAAACAATGAAGTAAAGTTTTTCAGAAACCACAAAAAACAGGCCATTGGTGAGGAAAGCTGTTATTTTTTTCAAATGTGTGAAAGACAAACAATAAGCTAAAGCGATTAGTTCAGCACAAAACCCAACAACTTCATCATATTTAGTAATCATTCACGCATAAATGAATCAATCGTATTATTGTTTTGCCTTCATTCGCTATAAAACAAGAGATATTTTATTTAGGACAGCTGTTAATTTATTTTCCAAGTTGTGAAATCAGTTGTTCATGGACGAGCTCTACAGGACTTTGTAAACAAATTTCTTTTGCTGAATAAACAGTTAATCATCATCCTCAAGAGTCACCATTGATAGTGCACTGAATTCAGTTGAAGGTGGCGAAAGCAAAAAACTTTGAAATAAACAGAACGTTTATAGAAGAGTTGTGCATTCGTGAAATGTAAATGAAACAATGGGAGTAAGATTTTTCAGAAGCCAAAAAGGATTGGTGATTGGGGAGCAAAACTGATTTTTTTCCAATGTGTGAAAGGCAAGTGATAAGCTAATACGAGTAGTTCAGCACAAAACCCAACAACTTCATTATATTTAGTGAACGTTCACGCATAAATGAATCAATCGTATTATTGTTTTCCCTTCGTTCGCTATGAAACAAGTGATATTTTTTTAGGACAGCTGTTAATTTATTTTCCAATTTGTGAAATCCATTGTTCATGGACGAGCTCTGCAGACTTCATAAGCAGAATTCTTTTGCTGAATAAAAAGTTAATGATCATCCTCAAGAGTCACCATTGCTAGTGCACTAAAATCATTTGAAGGATGGCGAAGGCAAAAAACTTTGATATAAACAGAATGTTTATAGCAGAGTTGTGTATTAATAAAGGGTAAAAGAAACAATGGGAGTAAAGTTTTTCAGAAGCCAAAAAGGATTGGTGATTGGTGAGCAAAACTTTTTTTTTTTCAAATGTGTGAAAGGCAAGTGATAAGCTAATGCGAGTAGTTCAGCACAAAACCCAACAACTTCATTATATTTAGTGAACGGTCACGCATAAATGAATCAATCGTATCATTGTTTTCCCTTCATTCGCTATAAACCAAGAGATCTTTTTTTAGGACAGCTGTTAATTTGTTTTCCAAGTTGTGAAATCCATTGTTCATGGACGAGCTCTGCAGGACTTCGTAAACAAAATTCGTTTGCTGAATAAACAGTTAATCATTATCCTCAAGAGTCACCATTGACAGTGCACAAATCAGTTGAAGGTGGCGAAAGCAAAAAACTTTGATATAAACAGAACGTTTATAGAAGAGTTGTGCATTCTTAAAATGTAAATGAAACAACGGGAGTAAGATTTTTCAGAAGCCAAAAAGGATTGGTGATTGGGGAGCAAAACTGATTTTTTTTCAAATGTGTGAAAGGCAAGTGATAAGCTAATGCGAGTAGTTCAGCACAAAACCCAACAACTTCGTTATATTTAGTGAACGGTCACGCATAATTGAATCAATCGTATTATTGTTCTCCCTTTATTCGCTATAAACCAAGAGATATTTTTTTAGGACAGCTGTTAATTTATTTTCCAAGTTGTGAAATCCATTGTTCATGGACGAGCTCTGCAGACTTCATAAGCAGAATTCTTTTGCTGAATGAACAGTTCATGATCATCCTCAAGAGTCACCATTGCTAGTGCACTAAAATCATTTGAAGGATGGCGAAAGCAAAAAACTTCGATATAAACAGAATGTTTATAGCAGAGTTGTGTATTAATAAAGGGTAAAAGAAACAATGGGAGTAAAGTTTTTCAGAAGCCAAAAAGGATTGGTGATTGGGGAGCAAAACTTATTTTTTTTCAAATGTGTGAAAGGCAAGTGATAAGCTAATCCGAGTAGTTCAGCACAAAACCCAACAACTTCATTATATTTAGTGAACGGTCACGCATAAATGAACCGTATTATTGTTTTCCCTTCATTCGCTATAAACCAAGAGATATTTTTTTAGGACAGCTGTTAAATTATTTTCCAAGTTGTGAAATCCATTGTTCATGGACGAGCTCTGCAGGACTTCGTAACCAAAATTCGTTTGCTGAATAAACAGTTAATAATTATCCTCAAGAGTCACCATTGATAGTGCACTGAAATCAGTTGAAGGTGGCGAACGCAAAAAACTTTGATATAAACAGAACGTTTATAGCAGAGTTGTGCTTTCTTAAAATGTAAATGAAACAACGGGAGTAAGATTTTTCAGAAGCCAAAAAGGATTGGTGATTGGGGAGCAAAACTGATTTTTTTTTCAAATGTGTGAAAGGCAAGTGATAAGCTAATGCGAGTAGTTCAGCACAAAACCCAACAACTTCGTTATATTTAGTGAACGGTCACGCATAAATGAATCAATCGTATTATTGTTTTCCCTTCATTCGCTATAAACCAAGAGATATTTTTTAAGGACAGCTGTTAATTTATTTTCCAAGCTGTGAAATCCATTGTTCATGGACGACCTCTGCAGGACTTCGTAAACAAAATTCGTTTGCTGAATAAACAGTTAATCATTATCCTCAAGAGTCACCATTGATAGTGCTCTGAAATCAGTTGAAGGTGGCGAAAGCAAAAAACTTTGATATAAACAGAACGTTTATAGCAGAGTTGTGTATTAATAAAGGGTAAAAGAAACAATGGGAGTAAAGTTTTTCAGAAGCCAAAAAGAATTGGTGATTGGTGAGCAAAACTTATTTTTTTTCAAATGTGTGAAAGGCAAGTGATAAGCTAATGCGAGTAGTTCAGCACAAAACCCAACAACTTCATTATATTTAGTGAACGGTCACGCATAAATGAATCAATCGTATTATTGTTTTCCCTTCAGTCGCTATAAAACAAGAGATCTTTTTTTAGGACAGCTGTTAATTTATTTTCCAAGTTGTGAAATCCATTGTTCATGGACGAGCTCTGCAGGACTTCGTAAACAAAATTCGTTTGCTGAATAAAGAGTTAATCATTATCCTCAAGAGTCACCATTGATAGTGCACAAATCAGTTGAAGGTGGCGAAAGCAAAAAAACTTTGATATAAACAGAACGTTTATAGAAGAGTTGTGCATTCTTAAAATGTAAATGAAACAACGGGAGTAAGATTTTTCAGAAGCCAAAAAGGATTGGTGATTGGTGAGCAAAACTGATTTTTTTCAAATGTGTGAAAGGCAAGTGATAAGCTAATGCGAGTAGTTCAGCACAAAACCCAACAACTTCGTTACATTTAGTGAACGGCCACGCATAAATGAATCAATCGTATTATTGTTTTCCCTTCATTCGCTATAAAACAAGAGATCTTTTTTTAGGACAGCTGTTAATTTATTTTCCAAGTTGTGAAATCCATTGTACATGGACGAGCTCTGCAGGACTTCGTAAACAAAATTCGTTTGCTGAATAAACAGTTAATCATTATCCTCAAGAGTCACCATTGATAGTGCACAAGTCAGCTGAAGGTGGCGAAAGCAAAAAACCTTTGATATAAACAGAACGTTTATAGAAGAGTTGTGCATTCTTAAAATGTAAATGAAACAACGGGAGTAAGATTTTTCAGAATCCAAAAAGGATTGGTGATTGGGGAGCAAAACTGATTTTTTTTCAAATGTGTGAAAGGCAAGTGATAAGCTAATGCGAGTAGTTCAGCACAAAACCCAACAACTTCGTTATATTTAGTGAACGGTCACGCATAAATGAATCAATAGTATTATTGTTTTCCCTTCATTCGCTATAAACCAAGAATTATTTTTTAGGAAAGCTGTTAATTTATTCTCCAAGTTGTGAAATCCATTGTTCATGGACGAGCTCTGCAGACTTCATGAGCAGAATTCTTTTGCTGAATAAACAGTTAATGATCATCATCAAGAGTCACCATTGCTAGTGCACTAAAATCATTTGAAGGATGGCGAAAGCAAAAAAGTTCGATAGAAACAGAATGCTTATAGCAGAGTTGTGTATTAATTAAGGGTAAAAGAAACAATGGGAGTAAAGTTTTTCAGAAGCCAAAAAGGATTGGTGATTGGGGAGCAAAACTTATTTTTTTTCAAATGTGTGAAAGGCAAATGATAAGCTAATCCGAGTAGTTCAGCACAAAACCCAACAACTTCATTATATTTGGTGAACGGTCACGCATAAATGAATCAATCGTATTAATGTTTTCCCTTCATGCGCTATAAAACAAGAGATATTTTATTTAGGACAGCTATTAATTTATTTTCCAAGTTGTGAAATCCATTGTTCATGGACGAGCTCTGCAGACTTCATAAGCAGAATTCTTTTGCTGAATAAACAGTTAATGATCATCCTCAAGAGTCACCATTGCTAGTGCACTAAAATCATTTGAAGGATGGCGAAAGCAAAAAACTTTGATATAAACAGAATATTTATAGCAGAGTTGTGTATTAATAAAGGGTAAAAGAAACAATGGGAGTAAAGTTTTTCAGAAGCCAAAAAGGATTGGTGATTGGGGAGCAAAACTTATTTTTTTTTCAAATGTGTGAAAGGCAAGTGATAAGCTAATCCGAGTAGTTCAGCACAAAACCCAACAACTTCATTATATTTAGTGAACGGTCACGCATAAATGAATCAATCGTATTATTTTTTCCCTTCATTCGCTATAAAACAAGAGATATTTTTTAGGACAGCTATTAATTTATTTTCCAAGTTGTGAAATCCATTGTTTATGGACGAGCTCTGCAGACTTCGTAAACAAATTTCTTTTGCTGAAGAAACAGTTAATCATTATCCTCAAGAGTCACCATTGATAGTGCACTGAAATCAGTTGAAGGTGGCGAAAGCAAAAAAAACTTTGATATAAACAGAACGTTTATAGAAGAGTTGTGCATTCGTAAAAAGTAAATGAAACAATGGGAGTAAGATATTTCAGAAGCCAAAAAGGATTGGTGATTGGGGAGCAAAACTGTTTATTTTTTTTCCAAATGTGTGAAGGGCAAGTGATAAGCTGAAGCAAGTAGTTCATCACAAAAACGCAACAAGTTTGTATTGCTTAGTGAACAGTCAAGCATAAATGAATCACAAATTATAATGTTTCCACTTTAATTGCTATAAATCAAGAGCTATTTTATTTAGGTCAGCTGTTAACTTGTTTTTCAAGTTGTGAAATCCATTGTTCATGGACGAGCTCTGCAAGACTTCGTAAACAAACTTCTTTTGCTGAATAAACAGTTAATCATTATCCTCAAGAGTCACCATTGATAGTGCACTGAAATCAGTTGAAGGCGGCGAAAGCAAAAAACTTTGATATAAACAGAACGTTTATAGATGAGTTGTGCATTCGTAAAATGTAAATAAAACAATGAGAGTAAGATATTTCAGAAGCCAAACAGGATTGATGATTGGGGAGCCAAAATGTTTACTTTTCTTCAAATGTGTGAAAGGCAAGTGATAAGCTAATGCGAGTAGTTCAGCAAAAAACTCAACAACTTCATGATGTTTAGTGAACGGTCACGCATAAATGAATCAATCGTATTATTTTTTCCCTTCAGTCGCTATAAAACAAGAGATATTTTATTTAGGTCAGCTGTTAATTTATTTTCCAAGTTGTGAAATCCATTGCTCATGGACGAGCTCTGCAGGACTTCGTAAACAAATTTCTTTTGCTTAATAAACAGTTAATCATTATCCTCAGGAGTCACCATTGATAGTGCACTGAAATCAGTTGAAGGTGGCAAAAGCAAAAAACTTTGATCTAAACAGAACGTTCAAAGCAGAGTTGTGGATTAATAAAGGGTAAAAGAAACAATGGGAGTAAAGTTTTTCAGAAGCCAAAAAGGGTTGGTGATTGGGGAGCAAAACTTATTTTTTTTTCAAATGCGTGAAAGGCAAGTGATAAGCTAATCCGAGTAGTTCAGCACAAAACCCAACAACTTCATTATATTTGGTGAACGGTCACGCATAAATGAATCAATCGTATTAATGTTTTTCCTTCATGCGCTATAAAACAAGAGATATTTTATTTAGGACAGCTATTAATTTATTTTCCAAGTTGTGAAATCCATTGTTCATGGACGAGCTCTGCACACTTCGTAAACAAATTTCTTTTGCTTAATAAACAGTTAATCATTATCCTCAGGAGTCACCATTGATAGTGCACTGAAATCAGTTGAAGGTGGCAAAAGCAAAAAACTTTGATCTAAACAGAACGTTCAAAGCAGAGTTGTGGATTAATAAAGGGTAAAAGAAACAATGGGAGTAAAGTTTTTCAGAAGCCAAAAAGGATTGGTGATTGGGGAGCAAAACTTATTTTTTTTTTCAAATGTGTGAAAGGCAAGTGATAAGCTAATCCGAGTAGTTCAGCACAAAACCCAACAACTTCATTATATTTAGTGAACGGTCACGCATAAATGAATCAATCGTATTATTGTTTTCCCTTCATTCGCTATAAAACAAGAGATATTTTTTTAGGACAGCTGTTAATTTATTTTCCAAGTTGTGAACTCCATTGTTCATGGACGAGCTCTGCAGGACTTCGTAAACAAAATTCTTTTGCTGAATAAACAGTTAATCATTATCCTCAAGAGTCACCATTGATAGTGCACTGAAATCAGTTGAAGGTGGCGAAAGCAAAAAACTTTGATATGAACAGAACGTTTGTAGAAGAGTTGTGCATTTATAAACGGTGAATGAAACAATGGGAGTAAAGTTTTTCAGAAGCCACAAAAAACTGGCCATTGGTGAGGAAAGCTGTTTTTTTTGTCAAATGTATGAAAGACAAACAATGAGCTAAAGCGAGTAGTTCAGCAAAAAATCCAACAACTTCATTATATTTAGTGATCATTCACGCATAAATGAATCAATCGTTTTATTGTTTTCCCTTCAATCGCTATAAAACAAGAGATATTTCTTTAGGACAGCTGTTAATTTATTTTCCAAGTTGTGAAATCCATTGTTCATGGACGAGCTCTGCAGACTTCAACAGCAGAATTCTTTTGCTGAATAAACAGTTAATGATCATCCTCAAGAGTCACCATTGCTAGTGCACTAAAATCATTTGAAGGATGGCGAAAGCAAAAAAGTTCGATATAAACAGAATGTTTATAGCAGAGTTGTGTATTAATAAAGGGTAAAAGAAACAATGGGAGTAAAGTTTTTCAGAAGCCAAAAAGGATTGGTGGTTGGGGAGCAAAACTTATTTTTTTTTCAAATGTGTGAAAGGCAAGTGATAAGCTAATCCGAGTAGTTCAGCACAAAACCCAACAACTTCATTATATTTAGTGAACGGTCACGCATAAATGAATCAATCGTATTAATGTTTTCCCTTCATTCGCTATAAAACAAGAGATATTTTTTTAGGACAGCTATTAATTTATTTTCCAAGTTGTGAAATCCATTGTTCATGGACGAGCTCTGCAGACTTCGTAAACAAATTTCTTTTGCTGAATAAACAGTTAATCATTATCCTCAAAAGGCACCATTGATAGTGCACTGAAATGAGTTGAAGGTCGCGAAAGCAAAAAACTTTGATATAAACAGAACGTTTATAGCCGAGTTGTGTATTAATAAAGGGTAAAAGAAACAATGGGAGTAAAGTTTTTCAGAAGCCAAAAAGGATTGGTGATTGGGGAGCAAAACTGTTAATTTTTTTTTCAAATGTGTGAAAGGCAAGTGATAAGCTAATGCGAGTAGTTCAGCAAAAAACTCAACAACTTCATGATATTTAGTGAACGGTCACGCATAAATGAATCAATCGTATTATTTTTTCCCTTCATTCGCTATAAAACAAGAGATATTTTATTTAGGACAGCTGTTAATTTATTTTCCAAGTTGTGAAATCCATTGCTCATGGACGAGCTCTGCAGGACTTCGTAAACAAATTTCTTTTGCTGAATAAACAGTTAATCATTATCCTCAAGAGGCACCATTGATAGTGCACTGAAATCAGTTGAAGGTGGCGAAAGCAAAAAACTTTGATATAAACAGAACGTTTATAGAAGAGTTGTGCATTCGTAACATGTAAATGAAACAATGGGAGTAAGATTTTTCAGAAACCAAAAAGGATTGATGATTGGGGAGCAAAACTGTTTACTTTTTTTCAAAAGTGTGAAGGGCAAGTGATAAGTTAATGCGAGTAGTTCAGCACGAAACCCAACAACTTCATTATATTTAGTCAACGGTCACGCATAAATGAATCAATCGTATTATTTTTTCCCTTCATTCGCTATAAAACAAGAGATATTTTATTTAGGACAGCTGTTAATTTATTTTCCAAGTTGTGAAATCCATTGCTCATGGACGAGCTCTGCAGGACTTCGTGAACAAATTTCTTTTGCTGAATAAACAGTTAATCATTATCCTCAAGAGGCACCATTGATAGTGCACTGAAATCAGTTGAAGGTGGCAAAAGCAAAAAACTTTGATATAAACAGAACGTTTATAGAAGAGTTGTGCATTCGTAACATGTAAATGAAACAATGGGAGTAAGATTTTTCAGAATCCAAAAAGGATTGATGATTGGGGAGCAAAACTGTTTACTTTTTTTCAAATGTGTGAAGGGCAAGTGATAAGTTAATGCGAGTAGTTCAGCACAAAACCCAACAAATTCATTATATTTAGTGAACGTTCACGCATAAATGAATCAATCGTATTAATGTTTTCCCTTCATTCGCTATAAAACAAGAGATATTTTATTTAGGACAGCTAATAATTTATTTTCCAAGTTGTGAAATCCATTGTTTATGGACGAGCTCTGCAGACATCGTAAACAAATTTCTTTTGCTGAAGAAACAGTTAATCATTATCCTCAAGAGTCACCATTGATAGTGCACTAAAATCAGTTGAAGGTGGCGAAAGCAAAAAAACTTTGATATAAACAGAACGTTTATAGAAGAGTTGTGCATTCGTAAAATGTAAATAAAACAATGAGAGTAAGATATTTCAGAAGCCAAACAGGATTGATGATTGGGGAGCAAAACTGTTTACTTTTCTTCAAATGTGTGAAAGGCAAGTGATAAGCTAATGCGAGTAGTTCAGCAAAAAACTCAACAACTTCATGATATTTAGTGAACGGTCACGCATAAATGAATCAATCGTATTTTTTCCCTTCATTCGCTATAAAACAAGAGATATTTTATTTAGGACAGCTGTTAATTTATTTTCCAAGTTGTGAAATCCATTGCTCATGGACGAGCTCTGCAGGACTTCGTAAACAAATTTCTTTTGCTGAATAAACAGTTAATCATTATCCTCAAAAGGCACCACTGATAGTGCACTGAAATCAGTTGAAGGTGGCGAAAGCAAAAAACTTTGATATAAACAAAACGTTTATAGAAGAGTTGTGCATTCATAACATGTAAATGAAACAATGGGAGTAAGATTTTCCAGAAGCCAAAAAAGATTGATGATTGGGGAGCAAAACTGTTTACTTTTTTTCAAATGTGTGAAGGGCAAGTGATAAGTTGATGCGAGTAGTTCAGCACAAAACCCAACAACTTCATTATATTTAGTGAACGGTCACGCATAAATGAATCAATCGTATTAATGTTTTCCCTTCATTCGCTATAAAACAAGAGATATTTTTTTAGGACAGCTATTAATTTATTTTCCAAGTTGTGAAATCCATTGTTCATGGACGAGCTTTGCAGACTTCGTAAACAAATTTTTTTTGCTGAATAAACAGTTAATCATTATCCTCAAAAGGCACCATTGATAGTGCACTGAAATCAGTTGAGGGTGGCGAAAGCAAAAAACTTTGATATAAGCAGAACGTTTATAGAAGAGTTGTGCATTCGTAACATGTAAATGAAACAATGGGAGTAAGATTTTTCAGAAGCCAAAAAAGATTGATGATTGGGGAGCAAAACTGTTTACTTTTTTTCAAATGTGTGAAGGGCAAGTGATAAGTTGATGAGAGTAGTTCAGCACAAAACCCAACAACTTCATTATTTTTAGTGAACGGTCACGCATAAATGAATCAATCGTATTAATGTTTTCCCTTCATTCGCTATAAAACAAGAGATATTTTGTTTAGGACAGCTATTAATTTATTTTCCAAGTTGTGAAATCCATTGTTAATGGACGAGCTCTGCAGACATCGTAAACAAATTTATTTTGCTGAAGAAACAGTTAATCATTATCCTCAAGAGTCACCATTGATAGTGCACTGGAATCAGTTGAAGGTGGCGAAAGCAAAAAAACTTTGATATAAACAGAACGTTTATAGATGAGTTGTGCATTCGTAAAATGTAAATAAAACAATGAGAGTAAGATATTTCAGAAGCCAAACAGGATTGATGATTGGGGAGCCAAAATGTTTACTTTTCTTCAAATGTGTGAAAGGCAAGTGATAAGCTAATGCGAGTAGTTCAGCAAAAAACTCAACAACTTCATGATGTTTAGTGAACGGTCACGCATAAATGAATCAATCGTATTATTTTTTCCCTTCAGTCGCTATAAAACAAGAGATATTTTATTTAGGTCAGCTGTTAATTTATTTTCCAAGTTGTGAAATCCATTGCTCATGGACGAGCTCTGCAGGACTTCGTAAACAAATTTCTTTTGCTGAATAAACAGTTAATCATTATCCTCAAAAGGCACCATTGATAGTGCACTGAAATCAGTTGAAGGTGGCGAAAGCAAAAACTTTGATATAAACAGAACGTTTATAGAAGAGTTGTGCATTCGCAACATGTAAATGAAACAATGGGAGTAAGATTTTTCAGAAGCCAAAAAAGATTGATGATTGGGGAGCAAAACTGTTTACTTTTTTTCAAATGTGAGAAGGGCAAGTGATAAGTTAATGCGAGTAGTTCAGCACAAAACCCAACAACTTCATTAAATTTAGTGAACGGTCACGCATAAATGAATCAATCGTATTAATGTTTTCCCTTCATTCGCTATAAAACAAGAGATATTTTATTTAGGACAGCTATTAATTTATTTTCCAAGTTGTGAAATCCATTGTTCATGGACGAGCTCTGCAGACTTCGTAAACAAATTTCTTTTGCTGAATAAACAGTTAATCATTATCCTCAAGAGTCACCATTGATAGTGCACTAAGATCAGTTGAAGGTGGCGAAAGCAAAAAAACTTTGATATAAACAGAACGTTTATAGAAGAGTTGTGCATTCGTAACATGTAAATGAAACAATGTGAGTAAGATTTTTCAGAAGCCAAAAAAATTGATGATTGGGGAGCAAAACTGTTTACTTTTTTTCAAATGTGTGAAGGGCAAGTGATAAGTTATTGCGAGTAGTTCAGCACAAAACCCAACAACTTCATTATATTTAGTGAACGGTCACGCATAAATGAATCAATCGTATTAATGTTTTCCCTTCATTCGCTATAAAACAAGAGATATTTCATTTAGGACAGCTATTAATTTATTTTCCAATTTGTGAAATCCATTGTTCATGGATGAGCTCTGCAGACTTCGTAAACAAATTTCTTTTGCTGAATAAACAGTTAATCATTATCGTCAAGAGTCACCATTGATAGTGCACTGAGATCAGTTGAAGGTGGCGAAAGCAAAAAAAATTTGATATAAACAGAACGTTTATAGAAAAGTTGTGCATTCGTAAAATGTAAATAAAACAATGGGAGTAAGATATTTCAGAAGCCAAAAAGGATTGATGATTGGGGAGCAAAACTGTTTATTTTTTTTTCAAATGTGTGAAGGGCAAGTGATAAGCTAATGCAATCAGTTCAGCACAAAACCCAACAACTTCATTATATTTAGTGAACGGTCACGCATAAATGAATCAATCGTATTATTGTTTTCCCTTCATTCGCTATAAAACAAGAGATACTTTATAGGACAGCTGTTAACTTGTTTTTCAAGTTGTGAAATCCATTGTTCATGGACAAGCTCTGCAGGACTTTCTAAACAAATTTCTTTTGCTGAATAAACAGTTAATCATCATCCTCAAGAGTCACCCTTGATAGTGCACTGAAATCAGCTGGAGGTGGCGAAAGCAAAAAACTTTGATATAAACAGAACGTTCATAGCAGAGTTGTGGATTAATAAAAGGTAAAAGAAACAATGGGAGTAAAGTTTTTCAGAAGCCAAAACAAATTGATGATTGGGGAGAAAAGCTGTTAATTTTTTTTCAAATGTGTGAAGGGCAAGTGATAAGCTGAAGCGAGTAGTTCATCACAAAAACGCAACAAGTTTATTTTGCTTAGTGAACAGTCAAGCATAATGAATCACAAATTATATTGTTTCCACTTTAATTGCTATAAATCAAGAGCTATTTTATTTAAGTCAGCTGTTAACTTGTTTTTCAAGTTGTGATCCATTGTTCATGGACGAGCTTTGCAGGACTTTCTAAACAAATTTCTTTTGCTGAATAAACAGTTAACCATCATCCTCAAGAGTCACCATTGATAGTTCACTGAAATCAGCTGAAGGATGACGAAAGCCAAAAAAATTTGATAACAGAACGTTTACAGAGGAGTTGTGTATTAATAAAAGGTAAATGAAACAATGGGAGTAAAGTTTTTCAGAAGCCACAAAGAACTGGTGATTGGGGAGGAAAGATGTTAATTTTTTTCAAATGTGTTTAAAAAAATGATAAGCTGAAACCAGTAGTTCAGCACAAAACCCAGAAACTTCATTTTGTTTAGTGAACAGTCAAGCGTAAATGAACCACAAGTTTTATTGTTTTCGCTTCATTTGCTATAAATCATGAGCTATTTTATTTAGGTCAGCTGTTAATTTATTTTTTCAAGTTGTGAAATCCATTGTTCATGGACAAGCTCTGCAGGACTTTCTAAACAATTTTTTTTTGCTGAATAAACAGTTAATCATCATCCTCAAGAGACACCATTGATAGTCCACTGAAATCAGTTGAAGGTGGCGAAGCAAAAAACTTTGATATGAATAGAACGTTTATAGAAGAGTTGTGCATTTATAAACGGTGAATGAAACAATGGGAGTAAAGTTTTTCAGAAGCCGCAAAAAACTGGCCATTGGTGAGGGAAGCTGTTTTTTTGTCAAATGTGTGAAAGACAAACAATGAGCTAAAGCGAGTAGTTCAGCAAAAAACCTAACAACTTCATTATATTTAGTGATCATTCACGCATAAATGAATCAATCGTTTTATTGTTTTCCCTTCAATCGCTATAAAACAAGAGATATTTTATTTAGGACAGCTGTTAATTGTTTTTCCAAGTTGTGAAATCCATTGTTCATGGACGAGCTCTGCAGGACTTCGTAAACAAATTTCTTTTGCTGAATAAACAGTTAATCAACATCCTCAAGAGTCACCATTGATAGTGCACTGAAATCAGTTGAAGGTGGCGAAAACAAAAAAACTTTGATATAAACAGAACGTTTATAGAAGAGTTGTGCATTCGTAAAAAGTAAATGAAACAATGGGAGTAAGATATTTCAGAAGCAAAAAAGGATTGGTGATTGGGGAGCAAAACTGTTTATTTTTTTTCCAAATGTGTGAAGGGCAAGTGATAAGCTGAAGCAAGTAGTTCATCACAAAAACGCAACAAGTTTGTATTGCTTAGTGAACAGTCAAGCATAAATGAATCACAAATTAAAATGTTTCCACTTTAATTGCTATAAATCAAGAGCTATTTTATTTAGGTCAGCTGTTAACTTGTTTTTCAAGTTGTGAAATCCATTGTTCTTGGACGAGCTCTGCAAGACTTTGTAAACAAATTTCTTTTACTGACTAAACAGTTAATCAACATCCTCAAGAGTCACCATTCATAGTGCACTGAAATCAGTTGACGGTGGCGAAAACAAAAAACTTTGATATAAACAGAACGTTTATAGAAGAGTTGTGCATTCGTAAAAAGCAAATGAAACAATGGGAGTAAGATATTTCAGAAGCCAAAAAGGATTGGTGATTGGGGCGCAAAACTGTTAATTTTTTTCAAATGGGTGAAAGGCAAGTGATACGCCAATGCGAGTAGTTCAGCACAAAACCCAACAACTTCATTTTGCTGAGTAAAATGTCAAGATAAACTGCTATTTTATTTTCGTGAAATCCATTGTTCATGGACGAGCTCTGCAGACTTAATAAAATTTCTTTTGCTGAATAAACAGCTTATCATTATTCTCAGGAGTCACCATTGTTAGTGCACTGAAATCAGTTGAAGGACGGCGAAAGCAAAAAACTTTGATATAAAGAGAACGTTTATAGAAGAGTTGTGCATTCGTAAAAGGTAAATAAAATAATGTAAGTAAGATTCTCCAGAAGCCAAAAAGGCTCACTTTTAAATTCTCACGAGAACTGCCATACATAAATGCATCGTAAAATGAACTCATGAATTGAAGAGAAATTCATCTAAGAACGCTTTTTTAGAGAATAAGAGAAATTGTTTTAAAAAAAATACGCTGGCTATAACTCAGAATTCCATGCAGTTATTGAGACAACTAATCGCAAAGGAAAGTCTTTACTTAACTTTTAGTGATATGCACTGCGCACACGCCGTCTCACAAATTCATTGAATTGAGCTTTCTAGGATTGCTACGTGAAATAGTTTGAAATCTCATAGGAAGTTCTTTAAAAGTGTCAGCCAGGCTCAATAATTATAAAGCAAAAACCAACTTGAAAGCTGTTGAGGCCTGTTTCCAATGATGACTTCTTCAAGTTAAAAAATTCCTCGTGACGGTACAGTTCTATGACCATTCGGATAGAAAGAGTTAGAACAAATGCTTAATTTCAGACCAGGAAATGCCTTAAATGAACAAATTAGGTTTGAAGTTACAGAAACATAAAAATTTTAAACTAATTTAGAGCAAATACTGGATTTTCAAGGTTTGTTTACAGCCTAGCATTTTACAACTAGATATCTCACTCCATTATCTCGCCTTCTTCCAAATCCAAATCAGGCAAATCCACCTCCATTTCAGCACTGTCGATCACTTCACACTCTTTGGATAAACGTTTTTCTATAGATCCACTCCCATTTTCCTTAGAATAGCTGCACAAAGGGCCCATCACTTTGTTGCCAGACACTTTTACAGCTTCAGTAATGAGTGCTTTAGGCTCATCTGGATTACCGTCGTCTGACTGTGACATGGTAGCCTCAATCTCTTTCATTTCCTCGGTTGTATACGTTTCAGATCTGCTATTAGACGCTTTCTTCTTGGCAGGGTTATCGTTGCCCCTCCTCTTTGAAACCTAATTGAAATCACTGTTATACTCGCGAAACATTACACAATGACATTAAGAGAACTTACCCTAGCCTTATCGTCACTGGCGCAGTTCCTTTTCTTCACGGGCTTTTCGTTCGTCGAACCAGGTTCCGCCTTCTTGACAACTGCTGTCTTCACCGAAACGGTGCTTGTGTTCGTCACCGGCGTCTGACTGACTGTCTCCGCCTCCTTGAAGACCTTCGCTGTTTTGTTAGAAAGAGTCTCGCCACAATCCTTTGCCGTTTTGCTTTTCCTACGTCTCAAGAGAGCTGATAGTTCATCTCTTGAGCCCGTAACCAGGTCATGCAGTCTGGGGTTTAAGGGATCAACGTTAATCCCAATAAAGAACAAGGCGGAGGCATTGAACTTCACAACCAATTTCTTGACATCGGTAAAACTGTCGAAAATCCTCTTTCGGAGCTCCTGAACTTCAGCCTGGTTGATACCGTCGCCAGCAGCCCGTACAAAATGATTAACTGCCAGATCAACATCTTTTTCTACGTTATCAAAAGTTTTCTTGAAGTGCCCTTGCAAGCTGGCGGCCGCCGATGCTGTGTTTAACATTGATAACTGAAAGCGAATCGAAGTTAGCCACTACTCAATGGTAATTATACGTTGTTATCAAACATTGAATATTGCATGACAACTCTCTGGATATAAAGTAGACTCAAAAAGGATTCTAAAGAAACAACCAGTCGAAATCAAATATGACCTGCCAGTTAGTGCGTTCGAAAGACTTGAGGAGAGCAACTTCACGAATGTATGTATGTATTTTCACTCGAATAACAGGTATGCTGAACGGGGAGGTTTTTCATGACAATAGCCAGCTTCCACTTTCAATAAACGAAGCAAAAGTTTCACCAAAAAGAGCAAAGTCAAGGTCGGGCTCCGTTCAAACAGCCATTTGTCTCACATTTAGTATACACAAACACAGTCCATGAGAGAAGATGAAGGCGGCGGAAGAAAGAGCAAAAAACGCTTAATAAGTGGCTAAAATAACGCTTAACAGCACAGGCGCAAAAGGGGTTTACATAACCAGCCTCTAGGGATAAAAAGTTGTCCTATCTGGGCCCCCGTGGCCCAGCCCTTTATTCTTGGTGCAGACAGCCACAATTTACCACACACCCGGGTTCAAACCTCGCATATGGCGCTCAAAATGCATGCATAACGCTAGGCTGCATGTTTAAGGGACGCTAAAACATGTGAAGATTAGGAGCTTAAACATGGTGACATAGCATTCGAGTTACGTTTAATATATAGATTGCATGAACGAATGAACAAAAAGTGGTTGTGACGTCATATGGTCGCAACAAAAATCATGACGATGAAATTAAAAAAACCAAGAGAAGGCCAATAATAGCCCCAGCTATCGCTGTGCGGCTATTAATCAAAATTATAGAAAACTGATTTCAAAATGCCGCACTTCAACCAAAAATCTACTCTTCGAGCTTTTTCTCATACTAATGCTTGAATAAAAAGTCACTATTTTCTCTTTCTCCTCTGTCTTTTGTACAGCAGATCAACGTAAACACTTGTTTTCACATGCCACGTTGAGTTTTACATCCTCTTTCAGTCACTCAGCCGATCAAAATTGAACCATAACTACTCTTCGAGTCATAAAATAGACTGTACCCCCAATAAAATTAAAATCCTTTGAATAGTAAAAAAAGTCTACAAGAATATAGCTTTCCTCGCCTTACAGCTTTGCAGCTATAATAAATTTTAATGTCTATTTTGGCACGTATACTGGTTGACACGACACATCTTGTATACAAAACGAGGTCAATTAATGCTGCTCAATTTTCCATGTCACAAAAAAGAACATCAAGAAATGTTATCTAATTTAATACTACGTATTTCGTAATACAACGTTATTCCTACCAATTCTCATTTCCATACTATAATTTCCAAACTATAGGTCGCATTTAATAATTGACCATTCAGATTTATAAACTTAATTCAAAAGACAGATTTTCAACATCTAAATTAATCTACGATAAACAATTTCAGATATGTGTTAATACATACAATCTACAGATGGAATGAACACAAAATAGCATCGAGTTTTTTTATAATGGGCACAAAATCAGAACCGTTTCCACACAAATGACAACCAAATCTTGAACGAGTATCTGACCGATTGAGTTGTAGTGATAATATCCGGGTATATTCTCTCCCCCCCCCCCCAAATCACGAAGGGAGAAGAATAAAAGAACAACACGTGAGAAGTATAACACCTGCAAGTTTGAAAATGCACAAAGTTTATCGAAGTCGCTACGTATATAGATTTTTTTGGCATTTTGAATTCTTTCACTGTAGACTTTCCGCATTTTATAACTTGCACATGCGTGCTTTAAGTAATGGCTACTGAGAACTTTTGGCGTTTATCGAGAACCGCGAAGCGTTTCGAGATATTAAGTCAGAATTTCGAAGTGACTTCTGCAGAGTCACTTAACCATGCTTAAAACATGAAACGCGCACGTTTTAAAATGACGAAAGCCAACGGAAGTCAACTTCTGGCTAAGTAGCAACTTCCGGCATTTTAACTTCTGGCACTGCAGACTTTCCGCATTTCAAAATGCGCACATGAGTGTTTTAACATCAATTTCAACTGCCAGAAAATGAGTTGGAAACAGATCTGCTGTAAATTTTACTGTGACGTCATCGTAGTTTTGACTCTTGGAGACTGTAGGTAGATTCTGTCCAATATTTCTTTCATTTTCAGATCGGGAAATATGACCAATAGCAACTCTTCAAATATGGCCACTATCAGTCTTCTGTTGAGCTGTTCGTCTTGGAACAGTTTTACTAGCCTGAAGACTCCCCTTCTTGTTACTTCCTGAGTTACAAATGGAAGTGACTTGATTTCACCTATAAAAATAACAATAATAAATTCCTTTTCCGCAGGTGCTCGGCAACAAAATAAAAATTATTACTGACAAAATGCATCAAGAACATCCCACGGAGGCTGAAGGCGTTGAAGGCTTATCGCCAGTTTTAAAGCGCCACCAAAAATACTGAAAAAACTTTTGGAAAATCCGCATTGAGAAGAAAGTATCGACGACATCGAATGAATAGATTTAGTTTGATATTCGACCAAAAAGTCTTCATATTGTGCACGTCATACTTGCTTTCTTTAAAAGAAGAACCAAAATTTTTCTTTTCTCCTAAAAAACAACACTGGCCTCGACCATTAACAACCTCAAAGTAAAATTTAGCGGCTTAAAAAGATTCATGCATCTAATTATACACTAACAGATAAAATTTCGGTCAAACTGTCGAAATAACTGCCAGAAACATTTTCCAAAACTCTTAGATAGCAAAAGAAACACAAAATTGACAATTAACCCAAGCAAATGGGGCACATTTGGTAAAGTCCAGAGCCCTGAAAAAGATTGATTTTTTGAGCACTTGAAAAACTTTTATCAGTAGTAGCAGCTTTAATTACATTAACTTTAATCTGAATAAAAGGAACCTGAAACCATCAAGTGCGCCCTCGTGATATCATAAATTAGAGGGAATAAAAATGAAAAATGAATAAAGCAGGTCATTCATTATAAAACAACTGATCATTCAATTATGAAAAATCAAGAAAGCTTATGCAGATCAATGTCGTACAACGGCAGCAGAAAAGATTTATTAAAACGAGCTTTTTTAGAAATTTGAAGCGCAACTAATCTCGAAATAAATTGAGCGGCTAGTGACAAAAAAACCATAAAAAAGATAAACTTCCCAAAACTTTATTAGTAGTGAGAACACGAAAACTAAAAGGGAAATTGCCTATGTCCCTTCGTGTCAGCATAACCGACTAACTAGCAAAAAAACTGCAAGAAAAGTTACATGAAAATGACTGCCACTCTTTTTGCATCAAGCGTGAAATGAAGAAGATGATTGGGTAATTAAACAAAAAAACTTACTTTATTTCTGCAATTTTTTTATATGAAAGCGAAAAACACCAAATTGGAAATATGACTTGCAGGCTAAAATTTTACTGATTGATACCGACTATCATAAAAGGCACCCGATGGATTGAGGCAGGAGAAGTCGTAAAAACCAACCCAACGAATTTAATAAACCAATGACCTAACTATTAAAATTTTTCAGAGACAACAAACTTTAAAAAAAAACAAATGAAAAACCATACACGAATAGAAAATAAAAACCAAGAAGATAACGTAACTTTCCAAAACCTATTGGTGTCGAAATTAACATCATAGCTGGCAGATTTCCAGAAAACCACAATAGCTTTATAGATCTCCAGTGTCAAAAAAGTTATGTTTTGATTTAAGAATCAATAAGTTATTGCCACTTCTATCAGCTGCTCTCAAATAACCTTCATTTAGAGTGACACACATTTACTTGACCTTATCACTTTGAATTAAAATAAATAAAAGTTAATTCCAATGTGATGAAGTCATTTTTGAGACTGAGGCAAGTCACGTGTGACCAAAAATTTAATCACACAAATGAACAAAGGACTCGCTCTACTAAGAGAGAAAAATGACGTCACGCACGTACTTCAAATTACGTTGAAACTGCATGAACGATTGAACAGAAAACAGATTTGAAGTGGTTGTGACGTCATATGATCGTAACAAAAATCTTGACGACGAAATAAAAAAAAACCCAAGAGATGGTCTATAATAGCCCCAGCAATCGCTGTGCGGCTATTAAAAAATAACCGACAAACATCGGAAGAATTGCTCTCGAACGACAACCGGGGGGGACAATTAAATTTAGGGGTTCAGCTTGAATATTTTTATGGGTGCAAAAACTCCAAACTCCAGGATAGCATACTGACATCCCACCCACTAAGCTAAAATGGATTTGATCGTCAATCGCTCACAATCGCTTTCACAATAGCAACAGCAAACAATGAGAGCAATTGAGATCACTCAAAAATTATGAAGTGAAACGTGAATAAGTCACTTAAGAAGTCCAAGAATGTTCTAGAACAGAAGTACAAAATCGGTCGAGCGAACATTTTGCATAAAAAGACCAACACGTTTACAATAATTGCTTCACACTTCGTTCGAGAGCAATTAAAAACAATTTTTTTACAAACAAATGTCAAAATGAGTGCTATTTCAATTCGATTTCATAGTTAGGCGCACTCCTGTTTTTTATTAATGAGAAGATACGGGGATGAGTATCAATACCAATAAACATTAGAAGTGGTAAATAAGAGCAATTAGAACGAAGTTCAAAAACCGGCCATCTACAATTGGTATTATTATGGTTTTATCCCGTTTCTATTTTTGAGATCGTTTTTCATTACAGACTCAGTTCGTTATAGATTACTTTACAGAACAACTGCTATTTAAAATCCCTATGAGCAGAATGAGTGAGTAAAAAAACTAGCCTAGATAAATCAAAAACATCAGATTTTTTTTGCAAATGTTGAAAAAGCAGCAAAGTGAAAGCAATGAAAGCCGTTGAGGGAAAACCGAAAAAAGGACTCATGGTATAATTAGAGCTTACTATAGATTAAAGATTTAATTTTGAGAAAAAAAAATCGGCGATCTCTGATTTGAGTAACCACAGCCAGTGTTCGACTCGGTTGTGCAAAATTCTGAATGGGAGATTCAGACAAAGCAAAAATCAAGAAGGCAAGAATAAAAGAGATCAACCGAACTAAAATAATTGCTTAAATTAAAAAAAACATAGCTGGCAGACTGCCAGAAAATAGCCGCAATAGATTGGTGGATCGGCAGTCTTAAAAAAAAACAGTAAAAAAGACAAACCAAAAAATTCGTCTTTTCATTGAAGGCTGATCTGTTAAATTTTGATTAAAAATCTGTTTAAGTTATTGCTGCCTCTATTAGCTTATCTCAAATAACCTTCATTTAGAGTGACACACACCCATTTGACCTTATCTCTTTGAATTAAAGTAAATAAAAGTCAATTTCAAATTGAGGAAGTCATTTTTGAGAGTGAGGTAAGTCAAGTGTGACCAAAAATTTAATCACGCGCATGAACGAAAAAACTCGCTCCACTAAGATCGAAAAATGACGTCACACATGCAATTCAGTTGAAATTGCATGAACGAATGAACAAAAAGTGGCTGTGACGTCATATGGTCGTAACAAAAATCATGACGACGAAATAAAAAAACATAGCAGGACAAGTCCTGACGTACAATTCAAAGAATTTTCATTGACTAAACAGAAAACTAGACCTAGAACGGACTATGAATGGATTGGAAAAACCATTAAGAAAAAAATCCGATCCAAAAAATCGAAAAAACAGTAAAAATCAAAGTGAAATTGCCGCATGTGAACAAAAAACCACTACCGATAAAGCGAATTTTTGTTCAAACACCCTATTCTCACTCTACTTTAAAATTAGAGCGAAAAAATTTCACGCCGCAAAACCACTCGCTTTTTCGCTCCATTTCCTGTTTCGGCGTGACCAAAATCACTCCTCCAATTTGACTTCAAAAATCATGAAAATGTGTGAACAGATCTTAAAAAAAAGACAGCGCCCCAATACAATTCAAATTCTTTGAATTGTAAAAAACCAAGAGAAGGCCAATAATAGACCCAGCTATCGCTGTGCGGCTATTAATAAAACAAATGTCACGAATATAAGTGCTTTGGTTCATGGGAAATTAATATTCGTTAATTCTCCGTATAAGTGCTTTCGAATTTACTGAAATCTATTCCGAAACACTGTATTCCTCACGAGAAGAGTTTGACTGCAACTAAAACTAAACTTACAGAGAGTAGAAAAGTGAAACTTACTGGATATGCTGCCGTATAGCTTGACCTTGGCCATGAATTTGGTCCTGTATCTGTCCTGAATAGATTTGGGCTCTGGTGCCACTGTGCGATGTCCCTGTGGCCAGAAGCTTTCTCGCAGATTGCCAATGTACCCACATATTGCATCCTCCGTCATGTAACTACTTACTAGTTTCACGATCTTCCTAAAAGTAAACCCAATGAGGGGGGAGATATCATAAATTGATTTCGTTTTATGTAAGTTGAGGAGGGGGCGGGGCATCAACAAAAACTTCTGCCACAAACACAAATGGAGGGCGTTTTGATTTTGCCACGTACTATTACAGATGCGATTCTGGCCGCTAAACTGATCAGTAGGCCTAAACTGTTTCACAAATTACCGCAACAAGGCTAAAATTGACCTTGATTTAACCTTTCCGCAGTCAACAAATTACATCAGTACTGTTGTACTGTTACTGTTTTGTTTCTTGTTTTGTTGTTACTGTTTTGCTTCTTGTTTTGTTGTTGTACTGTTACGTTATTTTGTTGTTCTGAATAGTTTGTCTCGGTGCATAATAATTTATTGTCTGGCCTTTTATTTTTTTCCTAATTGTAAACATAAAAGAACCAGCTAGTTTGGGAAAAAAAGTAAACGTTTATGAGTTAGTGTAAATTCTTTTAGTTATCTCTAGTCAATATAATCTTTCCATTATTCACGTCGGAGACGAAATGGAACATGACCAAGATAACAATGCAAAATTGGAACAGGGAAAGGATCATGAGCGGAACAAAAGAATGAAATTGTGAAAAACAAGTAAAAGACAATCTAAAACATAACCGACTAACGTCGGGCGAATTGCTCTCAAACGACCGGCGAGCGGTTGGCTTGGTCAGTAGCTAGCCACGGGAGGGGGGGGGGTGGAGCCAATAGTGGGGTGGGGGTCAACAAAGGGGAAGGGGTGTCAACCTCTAAGAACCGCCCCTCACACCATAAGTATAAGTATCCAAGACAGTTTGAGCTGAAACAGACCTGAAAGGCTCTAAGAGCACATAATGCCCGCTGGGCGCTACCTGTTTATCCCGTTTTTGAGGACGAAAAGTCAATAGCGTCAGACGAAAAATCGGTCAAGCGAAAAATCGCATAAAAAAAGACCGACAGGACTAATATAATTGCTACAAACTTCGTTTGAGAGCAATTAAACGTTCAGGAGCCTACAATGAGAACAGGAGGCCAAAACTTCAGACCATTCTGCAAACCAATAAAACGAAACCCAAAAGAAACAGAATAATTCTGGGTGGGGATCCACCAAGCCAAACGAACTATAGTCTCAGGAGAACAACTTGGCGCATTTCTGAAGATGCTAAAGACATGCCGGTAGTTGAGCGCTGGAAAATGGAGGATCTACTTGAGCAACATAGCCAAATGCCGACGAAACGAAGGAAAAGAAAAAAGGATCAGAAGAAAGCGGCAATGGTTCTTTCGAAAAAACGAACTGAAGAAGAACCAAGAAATTGCTTTGGTGCAATCTTAAGTGAGTGAAATCGAATAGGAATGTGCAGGCAACGGGAATTCGCAGATCCAAATGAAACGAGGAAGATTCCCGAAGCAGTAAGATCAGAGGAAAGTGAATGACAACCAAAATGACAACCACCTGAGCAGAATCACAAGGGAGGAACTTAAACTACTAATTAACCATCTGCAAACGAACGCCAGAAGGGAATTGAACCTATTTGAGGACGAGAACATCTAAAAAGATAGTTTGAGAATGCTGATTTGGATCAATTTTTACCAAAGGACCCAGATGACCGCTTGTATGAAAAATTCATGATGTGAAGGAGTGTGTGCCAAGCGCGATATCCAGCAGGGCGAATTTTTTGCATTATATTGGTGCAAAAAGATTACTGGAGATGAGTTCTGCAGAACGTCAGAAGCAGGAAACGCTGAAAATTTGTTTTTAAACAAAAATTGTAATAAGCATACCGATGGTTAAGATTCCGATGGGATCGCAAGGTCGATGAATGATTGCGGCCGTTGAAAAAGTCTAATGCTTTCACCTGAGTTCATACAGACGACGCAAGGCAAAAACATCAAATTCATTGCGCTAGTGTCAATAGCGAAAGACGAGGAAGTTGCGTATAATTATGGAGGTGTTGACTTGCCGTGGTGAGGAATTGAAAAAAGCAGTGCGTCAAAGCAATCGCTTCTGCTCTTCCACGAATGAGAAAAGCACCATCGAGTACGCTCAGTGCCGAAACAAACAAAAAATGCGAGTGCTAACTTTGCAAGTCGTAAAGTGCATTTTTGATTTTGTTTCGTTTTATTGTCTGGCCTTTTATTTTTTTTTAATTATAAACATAAAAGAACCATCCAGTTTAGGAAAAAAAGTAAATGTTTATAAGTTAGTGTAAATTCTTCTTTTAGTTATCTCTAGTCATTATCAACTTTCCATTATTCAGGTCGAAGACGAAATGGAACATGACCAAAATGACAATGCAAAATGCGAACAGGGAAACAATCACGAGCGGAACAAAAGAATAAAATTCTGAAAAACAAGGAAAAGACAATCTAAAACGTTCAGGAGCCTACAATGAGAACAAGAGGCTAAAATTTCAGACAATTCTGCAAACCAATAAAACGGAACCCAAAAGAAACAGAAGTAATAATTCTGGATGGTGATCCACCAAGCCAAACGAAATATATTCTCAGGAGAACAACTTGACGCATTTCTCAACATGCTAAAGACATGCCGGTAGTTGAGCGCTGGAAAATGGAGGATCTACTTGAGCAACATAGCCAAATGCCGACCAAACGAATGAAAAGACAAAAAGGATCAGAAGACATCGGTAATGGTTCTTTCGAAAAAAACGAACTGAAGAAGAACCAAGAAATTGGTTTGCTACAATCTTAAGTGAGTGAAATCGAATAGGAATGTGCAGGCAACGGGAACTCGCAGACCCAAAATGAAACGAGGAAGATTCCCGAAGCAGTTCAAGATCAGAGGAAAGTGAATGACAAACAAAATGACAACCAACTCAGCAGAATCACAAGGGAGGAACTGAAACTATTAATTAACCATCTGCAAAAGAACGCGAGAAGGGAACTGAACCAATTTGAGGACGAGAACATCTACGAAAAACGTTTGAATGCTGATTTGGATCAATTTTTACCAAAGGACCCAGATGATCGCTTGTATGAAAAATTCATAAGATGTGAAGGGGGAGTGTGTGCCAAGCGCGATATCCAACAGGGCGAATTTCTTGCATTATATTGGTGCAAAAAGATTACTGGAGATGAGTTCTGCAGAATGTCAGATGCAGGCAACGCTGAATAATTGTTCTTTAACAAAAATTGTAATAAGCATATCGATGACAAAGATTCCGATGTGATCGCAAGGTCGATGGATGATTGCGGCCTGTTGAAAAAGTCTAAGGCTTTCACCCGAGTTCATACAGACGACGCAAGGCAAAAACATCAAACTCATTGCGTTAGTGTCAATAGCGAAAGGTGAGGAAGTGGCGTATAATTATGGAAGTGTTGACTTGCCGTGGAGAGGAATTGAAAAAGCAGTGCTTCCAAGCAATCGCTTCCATTCTTCCACCACTGAGAAAAGCACCATCGAGTACGCTCAGTGCCGAAACAAACAAAAAAAACGCCAGTGCTAACTTTGCAAGTCGTAAAAAGCATTTTTGTTTTTTTTTTCGTTTTATTGTCTGCCCTTTTATTTTTTTCCTAATTGTAAACAAAGAACCATCCATTTTAGGAAAAAAGTAAATGTTTATGAGTTAGTGTAAATTTTTCTTTTAGTTATCTCTAGTCATTGTCAACTTTCCATTATTCAGGTCGAAGACGAAATGGAACATGACCAAGATGACAATGCAAAATGCGAACAGGGAAACAATCAGGAGCCGAACAAAAGAATGAAATTCTGAAAAACAAGGAAAAGACAATATAAAACGTTCAGGAGCCTACAATGAGAACAAGAGGCTAAAATTTCAGACAATTCTGCAAACCAATAAAACGAAACCCAAAAGAAACAGAAGTAATAATTCTGGATGGGAATCTACCAAGCCAAACGAACTATAGTCTCAGGAGAACAACTTGGCGCATTTCTCAAGATGCTAAAGACATGCCGGTAGTTGAGCGCTGGAAAATGGAGGATCTACTTCAGCAACATAGCCAAATGCCGACCAAACGAATGAAAAGACAAAAAGGATCAGAAGACATCGGTAATGGTTCTTTCGAAAAAAACGAACTGAAGAAGAACCAAGAAATTGGTTTGGTACAATCTTAAGTGAGTGAAATCGAATAGGAATGTGCAGGCAACGGGAACTCGCAGACCCAAAATGAAACGAGGAAGATTCCCGAAGCAGTTCAAGATCAGAGGAAAGTGAATGACAAACAAAATGACAACCAACTCAGCAGAATCACAAGGGAGGAACTGAAACTATTAATTAACCATCTGCAAAAGAACGCGAGAAGGGAACTGAACCAATTTGAGGACGAGAACATCTACGAAAAACGTTTGAATGCTGATTTGGATCAATTTTTACCAAAGGACCCAGATGATCGCTTGTATGAAAAATTCATAAGATGTGAAGGGGGAGTGTGTGCCAAGCGCGATATCCAACAGGGCGAATTTCTTGCATTATATTGGTGCAAAAAGATTACTGGAGATGAGTTCTGCAGAATGTCAGATGCAGGCAACGCTGAATAATTGTTCTTTAACAAAAATTGTAATAAGCATATCGATGACAAAGATTCCGATGTGATCGCAAGGTCGATGGATGATTGCGGCCTGTTGAAAAAGTCTAAGGCTTTCACCCGAGTTCATACAGACGACGCAAGGCAAAAACATCAAACTCATTGCGTTAGTGTCAATAGCGAAAGGTGAGGAAGTGGCGTATAATTATGGAAGTGTTGACTTGCCGTGGAGAGGAATTGAAAAAGCAGTGCTTCCAAGCAATCGCTTCCATTCTTCCACCACTGAGAAAAGCACCATCGAGTACGCTCAGTGCCGAAACAAACAAAAAAAACGCCAGTGCTAACTTTGCAAGTCGTAAAAAGCATTTTTGTTTTTTTTTTCGTTTTATTGTCTGCCCTTTTATTTTTTTCCTAATTGTAAACAAAGAACCATCCATTTTAGGAAAAAAGTAAATGTTTATGAGTTAGTGTAAATTTTTCTTTTAGTTATCTCTAGTCATTGTCAACTTTCCATTATTCAGGTCGAAGACGAAATGGAACATGACCAAGATGACAATGCAAAATGCGAACAGGGAAACAATCAGGAGCCGAACAAAAGAATGAAATTCTGAAAAACAAGGAAAAGACAATATAAAACGTTCAGGAGCCTACAATGAGAACAAGAGGCTAAAATTTCAGACAATTCTGCAAACCAATAAAACGAAACCCAAAAGAAACAGAAGTAATAATTCTGGATGGGAATCTACCAAGCCAAACGAACTATAGTCTCAGGAGAACAACTTGGCGCATTTCTCAAGATGCTAAAGACATGCCGGTAGTTGAGCGCTGGAAAATGGAGGATCTACTTCAGCAACATAGCCAAATGCCGACCAAACGAATGAAAAGACAAAAAGGATCAGAAGACATCGGTAATGGTTCTTTCGAAAAAAACGAACTGAAGAAGAACCAAGAAATTGGTTTGGTACAATCTTAAGTGAGTGAAATCGAATAGGAATGTGCAGGCAACGGGAACTCGCAGACCCAAAATGAAACGAGGAAGATTCCCGAAGCAGTTCAAGATCAGAGGAAAGTGAATGACAAACAAAATGACAACCAACTCAGCAGAATCACAAGGGAGGAACTGAAACTATTAATTAACCATCTGCAAAAGAACGCGAGAAGGGAACTGAACCAATTTGAGGACGAGAACATCTACGAAAAACGTTTGAATGCTGATTTGGATCAATTTTTACCAAAGGACCCAGATGATCGCTTGTATGAAAAATTCATAAGATGTGAAGGGGGAGTGTGTGCCAAGCGCGATATCCAACAGGGCGAATTTCTTGCATTATATTGGTGCAAAAAGATTACTGGAGATGAGTTCTGCAGAATGTCAGATGCAGGCAACGCTGAATAATTGTTCTTTAACAAAAATTGTAATAAGCATATCGATGACAAAGATTCCGATGTGATCGCAAGGTCGATGGATGATTGCGGCCTGTTGAAAAAGTCTAAGGCTTTCACCCGAGTTCATACAGACGACGCAAGGCAAAAACATCAAACTCATTGCGTTAGTGTCAATAGCGAAAGGTGAGGAAGTGGCGTATAATTATGGAAGTGTTGACTTGCCGTGGAGAGGAATTGAAAAAGCAGTGCTTCCAAGCAATCGCTTCCATTCTTCCACCACTGAGAAAAGCACCATCGAGTACGCTCAGTGCCGAAACAAACAAAAAAAACGCCAGTGCTAACTTTGCAAGTCGTAAAAAGCATTTTTGTTTTTTTTTTTCGTTTTATTGTCTGCCCTTTTATTTTTTTCCTAATTGTAAACAAAGAACCATCCATTTTAGGAAAAAAGTAAATGTTTATGAGTTAGTGTAAATTTTTCTTTTAGTTATCTCTAGTCATTGTCAACTTTCCATTATTCAGGTCGAAGACGAAATGGAACATGACCAAGATGACAATGCAAAATGCGAACAGGGAAACAATCAGGAGCCGAACAAAAGAATGAAATTCTGAAAAACAAGGAAAAGACAATATAAAACGTTCAGGAGCCTACAATGAGAACAAGAGGCTAAAATTTCAGACAATTCTGCAAACCAATAAAACGAAACCCAAAAGAAACAGAAGTAATAATTCTGGATGGGAATCTACCAAGCCAAACGAACTATAGTCTCAGGAGAACAACTTGGCGCATTTCTCAAGATGCTAAAGACATGCCGGTAGTTGAGCGCTGGAAAATGGAGGATCTACTTCAGCAACATAGCCAAATGCCGACGAATCGACGGAAAAAGACAAAAAGGATACAGAAGACAGCAGGTTCTATCGAAAAAAAGAACTGAAGAAGAACCAAGAAATTGTTTTGTTGCAAACTTAAGTAAGTGAAATCGAATAGGAATGTGCAGGCAACGAGAATTCGCAGGTCCAAAATGAAGCGAGGAAGATTCCCAAAGCAGTTCAAGATCAGAGGAAAATGAATGACAACCAAAACGAACCACCTGAGCAGAATCACATGAGAGGAACTGAAACTATTTATTAACCATCTGAAAAAGAACGCGAGAAGGGAACCAAATCAATTTGCCGACGAGAACATATACGAAGAAGTTTGAGAATGCAAATTTGAATAATTTTTACAAAAGGACCCAGATGAACTATTGAAAGAAAAATTCATAAAAAGATGTGAAGGGGATGGGAGTGAGTGCCAAGCGCAATATCCAGCAGGGCGAATTTCTTGCATTTTATCGGGGCAAAGCGATTTCTGAAGACAAGTTCTGCAGGAAACGCTGAAATTTTGTTCTTTAACAAAAATTGGAATAAGTATATTGACGGTAAAGACTACGATGGGATCGCAAGGTCGATGAATGATTGCGGCCTGTTGAAAAAGCCTAGCGCTATCGCCCGAGTTCATACAGACAACGCAAGGCAAAAACAAATCAAACTCATTGTGCTAGTAACAACAGCGAAAGACAAGGAGGTTGCGTATAATTATGGAGGTTTGACTTGCCGTGGAGGGATATTGCAAAAAGCAGTGCATCCAAGCAACCGCGGCCATTCTTCCACCACTGAGAAAAGCACCATCGAGTACGCTCAGTGCCGAAAAAAACAAAAAAATGCCAGTGCTAACTTTGCAAGTCGTAAAGTGCATTTTTGTTTCGTTTTATTGTCTGGCCTTTTATTTTCTTCCTAATTGTAAACATAAAAGAACCATCCAATTTGGGAAAAAAGTAAACGTTTATCAGTTAGCGTAAATTGTTTTAGTTATCTCTAGTCAATATCATCTTTCCATTATTCACGTCGAAGACGAAATGGAATATGACCAAGATGACAATGCAAAATGCGAACAGGGAAACAATCACGAGCGGAACAAAAGAATAAAATTCTCAAAAACAAGGAAAAGACAATCTAAAACGTTCAGGAGCCTACAATGAGAACAAGAGGCCAAAATTTCAGACAATTCTGCAAACCAATAAAAGGAAACCCAAAAGAAACAGAAGTAATAATTCTGGATGGGGATCCACCAAGCCAAACGAACTATAGTCTCAGGAGAATAACTTGGCGCATTTCTCAAGATTCTAAAGACATGCCGGTAGTTGAGCGCTGGAAAATGGAGGATCTACTTGAGCAACATAGCCAAATGCCAACGAAACGAAGGAAAAGACAAAAAGGATCAGAAGACAGCGGTAATGGTTTCTAAAAAAAACGAACTGAAGAAGAACCAAGAAATTGTTTTTGAAAAATCTTAAGTGAGTGAAATCGAATAGGAAAGTGCAGGCAACGGGAACTCGCAGGTCCAAAATGAAGCGAGGAAGATTCCCGAAGCAGTTCAAGATCAGAGGAAAATGAATGACAACCAAAACGAACCACCTGGGCAGAATCACATGAGAGGAACTGGAACTATTAATTAACCATCTGAAAAAGAACGCGAGAAGGGAACCAAATCAATTTGCCGACGAGAACACATACGAAGAAGTTTGAGAATGCTAATTTGAATAATTTTAACAAAAGGACCCAGATGAACGATTGTAAGAAAAATTTAAGAAAAATTTATAAAAGATGTGAAGGGGATGGGAGTGAGTGGCAAGCGCAATATCCAGCAGGGCGAATTTCTTGCATTTTATCGGGGCAAAGCGATTTCTGAAGACAAGTTCTGCAGGAAACGCTGAAAATTTGTTCTTTAACAAAAATTGGAATAAGTATATTGACGGTAAAGACTACGATGGGATCGCAAGGTCGATGAATGATTGCGGCCTGTTGAAAAAGCCTAGCGCTATCGCCCGAGTTCATACAGACAACGCAAGGCAAAAACAAATAAAACTCATTGTGCTAGTAACAACAGCGAAAGACAAGGAGGTTGCGTATAATTATGGAGGTTTGACTTGCCGTGGAGGGATATTGCAAAAAGCAGTGCATCCAAGCAACCGCGGCCATTCTTCCACCACTGAGAAAAGCACCATCGAGTACGCTCAGTGCCGAAAAAAACAAAAAAATGCCAGTGCTAACTTTGCAAGTCGTAAAGTGCATTTTTGTTTCGTTTTATTGTCTGGCCTTTTATTTTCTTCCTAATTGTAAACATAAAAGAACCATCCAATTTGGGAAAAAAGTAAACGTTTATCAGTTAGCGTAAATTGTTTTAGTTATCTCTAGTCAATATCATCTTTCCATTATTCACGTCGAAGACGAAATGGAATATGACCAAGATGACAATGCAAAATGCGAACAGGGAAACAATCACGAGCGGAACAAAAGAATAAAATTCTCAAAAACAAGGAAAAGACAATCTAAAACGTTCAGGAGCCTACAATGAGAACAAGAGGCCAAAATTTCAGACAATTCTGCAAACCAATAAAACGAAACCCAAAAGAAACAGAAGTAATAATTCTGGATGGGGATCCACCAAGCCAAACGAACTATAGTCTCAGGAGAATAGTTGGCGCATTTCTCAAGATTCTAAAGACATGCCGGTAGTTGAGCGCTGGAAAATGGAGGATCTACTTGAGCAACATAGCCAAATGCCGACGAAACGAAGGAAAAGACAAAAAGGATCAGAAGACAGCGGTAATGGTTTCCAAAAAAACGAACTGAAGAAGAACCAAGAAATTGTTTTTGAAAAATCTTAAGTGAGTGAAATCGAATAGGAAAGTGCAGGCAACGGGAACTCGCAGGTCCAAAATGAAGCGAGGAAGATTCCCGAAGCAGTTCAAGATCAGAGGAAAATGAATGACAACCAAAACGAACCACCTGAGCAGAATCACATGAGAGGAACTGAAACTATTAATTAACCATCTGAAAAAGAACGCGAGAAGGGAACCAAATCAATTTGCCGACGAGAACATATACGAAGAAGTTTGAGAATGCTAATTTGAATAATTTTAACAAAAGGACCCAGATGAACGATTGTAAGAAAAATTTAAGAAAAATTTATAAAAGATGTGAAGGGGATGGGAGTGAGTGGCAAGCGCAATATCCAGCAGGGCGAATTTCTTGCATTTTATCGGGGCAAAGCGATTTCTGAAGACAAGTTCTGCAGGAAACGCTGAAAATTTTTTCTTTAACAAAAATTGGAATAAGTATATTGACGGTAAAGACTACGATGGGATCGCAAGGTCGATGAATGATTGCGGCCTGTTGAAAAAGCCTAGCGCTATCGCCCGAGTTCATACAGACAACGCAAGGCAAAAACAAATCAAACTCATTGTGCTAGTAACAACAGCGAAAGACAAGGGGGTTGCGTATAATTATGGAGGTTTGACTTGCCGTGGAGAGATATTGCAAAAAGCAGTGCATCCAAGCAACCGCGGCCATTCTTCCACCACTGAGAAAAGCACCATCGAGTACGCTCAGTGCCGAAACAAACAAAAAAATGCCAGTGCTAACTTTGCAAGTCGTAATGTGCATTTTTGATTTTGTTTCGTTTTATTGTCTGGCCTTTTATTTTTTTCCTAATTGTAAACATAAAAGAACCATCCAATTTAGGAAAAAGTGAACGTTTACGAGTTAGCGTAAATTCTTTTAGTTATCTCTAGTCAATATCATCTTTCCATTATTCACGTCGAAGACGAAATGGAACATGACCAAGATGACAATGCAAAATGGGAACAGGGAAACGGTCACGAGCGGAACAAAAGAATGAAATTGTGAAAAATAAGGAAAAGACAATCTAAAACGTTCAGGAGCCTACAATGAGAACAAGAGGCCAAAATTTCAGACAATTCTGCAAACCAATAAAACGAAACCCAAAAGAAACAGAAGTAATAATTCTCGATGGGGATCCACCAAGCCAAATGAACTATAGTCTCAGGAGAATAACGTGGCGCATTTCTCAAGATTCTAAAGACATGCCGGTAGTTGAGCGCTGGAAAACGGAGGATCTGCTTCAGCAACATAGCCAAATGCCGACGAATCGACGGAAAAAGACAAAAAGGATACAGTAGACAGCAGGTTCCGTCGAAAGAACGCACTGAAGAAAAAGAACCAAGAAATTGTTTTGTTGCAAACTTAAGTGAGTGAAATCGAATAGGAATGTGCAGGCAACGAGAATTCGCAGGTCCAAAATGAAACGAGGAAGATTTCCGAAGCAGTTCAAGATCAGAGGAAAACGAAAGACAACCAAAACGAACCACCTGAGCAGAATCACATGGGAGGAACTGAAACTATTAATTAACCATCTGAAAAATAACGCGAGAAGGGAACCACATCAATTTGCCGACGAGAACATATACGAAGAAGTTTGAGAATGCTAATTTGAATAATTTTTACAAAAGGACCCAGATGAACGATTGTAAGAAAAATTCATAAAAGATGTGAAGGGGATGGGAGTGAGTGTCAAGCGCAATATCCAGCAGGGCGAATTTCTTGCATTTTATCGGGGCAAAGCGATTTCTGAAGACAAGTTCTGCAGGAAACGCTGAAAATTTGTTCTTTAACAAAAATTGGAATAAGTATATTGATGGTAAAGACTACGATGGGATCGCAAGGTCGATGAATGATTGCGGCCTGTTGAAAAAGCCTAGCGCTATCGCCCGAGTTCATACAGACAACGCAAGGCAAAAACAAATAAAACTCATTGTGCTAGTAACAACAGCAAAAAACAAGGAGGTTGCGTATAATTATGGAGGTTTGACTTGCCGTGGAGAAATATTGCAAAAAGCAGTGCATCCAAGCAACCGCGGCCATTCTTCCACCACTGAGAAAAGCACCATCGAGTACGCTCAGTGCCGAAACAAACAAAAAAATGCCAGTGCTAACTTTGCAAGTCGTAAAGTGCATTTTTGTTTTTGTTTCGTTTTATTGTCTGGCCTTTTATTTTCTTCCTAATTGTAAACATAAAAGAACCATCCAATTTGGGAAAAAGTAAACGTTTACGAGTCAGCGTAAATTCTTTTAGTTATCTCTAGTCAGACTAATATCATCTTTCCATTATTTACGTCGAAGACAAAATGGAACATGACCAAGATGAAAATGCAAAATGGGAACAGGGAAACGATCACGAGCTGAACAAAAGAATGAAAATGTGAAAAATAAGGAAAAGACAATCTAAAACGTTCAGGAGCCTACAATGAGAACAAGAGGCCAAAATTTCAGACAATTCTGCAAACCAATAAAACGAAACCCAAAAGAAACAGAAGTAATAATTCTGGATGGGGATCCACCAAGCCAAACGAACTATAGTCTCAGGAGAATAACTTGGCGCATTTCTCAAGATTCTAAAGACATGCCGGTAGTTGAGCGCTGGAAAATGGAGGATCTACTTCAGCAACATAGCCAAATGCCGACGAAGCGACGGAAAAAGACAAAAAGGATACAGAAGACAGCAGGTTCCGTCAAAAAAACGCTCTGAAGAAGAACCAAGAAATTGTTTTGTTACAAACTTAAGTAAGTGAAATCGAATAGGAATGTGCAGGCAACGAGAATTCGCAGGTCCAAAATGAAGCGAGGTAGATTCTCGAAGCAGTTCAAGATCAGAGGAAAATGAATGACAACCAAAACGAACCACCTGAGCAGAATCACATGAGAGGAACTGAAACTATTAATTAACCATCTGAAAAAGAACGCGAGAAGGGAACCAAATCAATTTGCCGACGAGAACATATACGAAGAAGTTTGAGAATGCTAATTTGAATAATTTTTAAAGGACCCAGATGAACGATTGTAAGAAAAATTCATAAAAGATGTGAAGGGGATGGGAGTGAGTGCCAAGCGCAATATCCAGCAGGGCGAATTTCTTGCATTTTATCGGGGCAAAGCGATTTCTGAAGACAAGTTCTGCAGGAAACGCTGAAATTTTGTTCTTTAACAAAAATTGGAATAAGTATATTGATGATAAAGACTACGATGGGATCGCAAGGTCGATGAATGATTGCGGCCTGTTGAAAAAGCCTAGCGCTATCGCCCGAGTTCATACAGACAACGCAAGGCAAAAACAAATCAAACTCATTGTGCTAATAACAACAGCGAAAGACAAGGAGGTTGCGTATAACTATGGAGGTTTGACTTGCCGCGGAGAGATGTTGCAAAAAACAGTGCATCCAAGCAACCGCAGCCATTCGTCCACCACTGAGAAAAGCACCATCGAGTACGCTCAGTGCCGAAACAAACAAAAAAATGCCAGTGCTAACTTTGCAAGTCGTAAAGTGCATTTTTGTTTCGTTTTATTGTCTGGCGTTTTATTTTCTTCCTAATTGTAAACATAAAAGAACCATCCAATTTGGGAAAAACTAAACGTTTACGAGTTAGCGTAAATTCTTTTAGTTATCTCTAGTCAATATCATCTTTCCATTATTCACTTCGAAGACGAAATGGAACATGACCAAGATGACAATGCAAAATGGGAACAGGGAAACGATCACGAGCGGAACAAAAGAATGAAATTGTGAAAAATAAGGAACAGACAATCTAAAACGTTCAGGAGCCTACAATGAGAACAAGAGGCCAAAATTTCAGACAATTCTGCAAACCAATAAAACGAAACCCAAAAGAAACAGAAGTAATAATTCTGGATGGGGATCCACCAAGCCAAACGAACTATAGTCTCAGGAGAACAACTTGGCGCATTTCTCGAGATGCTAAAGACATGCCGGTAGTTAAGCGCTGGAAAATGGAGGATCTACTTGAGCAACATAGCCAAATGCCGACGAAACGACGGAAAAAGACAAAAAGGATACAGAACACAGCAAGTTCCGTCAAAAAAACGCACTGAAGAAGAAGAACCAAGAAACTGCTTTTTTGCAAACTTAAGTGAGTGAAATCGAATAGGAATGTGCAGGCAACGAGAATTCGCAGGTCCAAAATGAAACGAGGAAGATTTCCGAAGCAGTTCAAGATCAGAGGAAAACGAAAGACAACCAAAACGAACCACCTGAGCAGAATCACATGGGAGGAACTGAAACTATTAATTAACCATCTGAAAAATACTGCGAGAAGGGAACCACATCAATTTGCCGACGAGAACATATACGAAGAAGTTTGAGAATGCTAATTTGAATAATTTTTACAAAAGGACCCAGATGAACGATTGTAAGAAAAATTCATAAAAGATGTAAAGGGGATGGGAGTGAGTGCCAATTGCAGTATCCAGCAGGGCGAATTTCTTGCATTTTATCGGGGCAAAGCGATTTCTGAAGCCAAGTTCTGCAGGAAACGCTGAAAATTTGTTCTTTAACAAAAATTGGAATAAGTATATTGATGATAAAGACTACGATGGGATCGCAAGGTCGATGAATGATTGCGGCCTGTTGAAAAAGCCTAGCGCTATCGCCCGAGTTCATACAGACAACGCAAGGCAAAAACAAATCAAACTCATTGTGCTAATAACAACAGCGAAAGACAAGGAGGTTGCGTATAACTATGGAGGTTTGACTTGCCGTGGAGAGATATTGCAAAAAACAGTGCATCCAAGCAACCGCGGGCATTCGTCCACCACTGCGAAAAGCACCATCGAGTACGCTCAGTGCCGAAACAAACAAAAAAATGCCAGTGCTAACTTTGCAAGTCGTAAAGTGCATTTTTGTTTTTGTTTCGTTTTATTGTCTGGCGTTTTATTTTCTTCTTAATTGTAAACATGAAAAAACCATCCAATTTGGGAAAAACTAAACGTTTACGAGTTAGCGTAAATTCTTTTAGTTATCTCTAGTCAATATCATCTTTCCATTATTCACTTCGAAGACGAAATGGAACATGACCAAGATGACAATGCAAAATGGGAACAGGGAAACGATCACGAGCGGAACAAAAGAAAGAAATTGTGAAAAATAAGGAACAGACAATCTAAAACGTTCAGGAGCCTACAATGAGAACAAGAGGCCAAAATTTCAGACAATTCTGCAAGCCAATAAAACGAAACCCAAAAGAAACAGAAGTAATAATTCTGGATGGGGATCCACCAAGCCAAACGAACTATAGTCTCAGGAGAATAACTTGGCGCATTTCTTAAGATTCTAAAGACATGTCGGTAGTTGAGCGCTGGAAAATGGAGGATCTACTTCAGCAACAAAGCCAAATGCCGACGAATCGACGGAAAAAGACAAAAAGGATACAGAAGACAACCGGTTCCGTCGAAAGAACGCACTGAAGAAGAAGAACCAAGAAATTGTTTTGTTGCAAACTTAAGTAAGTGAAATCGAATAAGAATGTTCAGGCGACGAGAATTCGCAGGTCCAAAATGAAGCGAGGAAGATTCCCGAAGCAGTTCAAGATCAGAGGAAAATGAATGACAACCAAAACGAACCACCTGAGCAGAATCACATGAGAGGAACTGAAACTATTAATTAACCATCTGAAAAAGAACGCTAGAAGGAAACCAAATCAATTTGCCGACGAGAACATATGCCAAGAAGTTTGAGAATGCTAATTCGAATAATTTTTACAGAAGGACCCAGATGAACAATTGTAAGAAAAAATCATAAAAGATGTGAAGAGGATGGCAGTGAGTGCCAAGCGCAATATCCAGCAGGGCGAATTTCTTGCATTTTATCGGGGCAAAGCGATTTCTGAAGAAGTTCTGCAGGAAACGCTGAAAATTTGATCTTTAACAAAAATTGGAATAAGTATATTGATGGTAAAGACTACGATGGGATCGCAAGGTCGATGAATGATTGCGGCCTGTTGAAAAAGCCTAACGCTATCGTCCGAGTTCCTACAGAAAACGCAAGGCAAAAACAAATCTAACTCATTGTGATAGTAACAATAGCGAAAGACAAGGAGGTTGCGTATAATTATGGAGGTTTGACTTGCCGTGGAGAGATATTGCAAAAAGCAGTGCATCCAAGCAATCGCGGCCATTCTTCCACAATTGAGAAAAGCACCATCGAGTACGCTCAGTGCCGAAACAAACAAAAAATGCCAGTGCTTACTTTGCAAGTCGTAAAGTGCATTTTTGTTTCTTCGTTTTATTGTCTGGCCTTTTATTTTTTCCTAATTGTAAACATAAAAGAACGATCCAGTTTGCGGAAAAAGTAAATGTTTATGAGTTAGTGTAAATTCTTTTATTTATCTCTAGTCAATATCATCTTTCCATTATTCACGTCGAAGACGAAATGGAACATGACCAAGATGACAATGCAAAATGGGATCAGGGAAACGATCACGAGCGGAACAAAAGAATGAAATTGTGAAAAATAAGGAAAAGACAATCTAAAACGTTCAGGAGCCTACAATGAGAACAAGAGGCCAAAATTTCAGACAATTCTGCAAACCAATAAAACGAAACCCAAAAGAAACAAGTAATAATTCTGGATGGGGATCCACCAAGCCAAACGAACTATAGTCTCAGGAGAACAACTTGGCGATTTTCTCAAGATGCTATTTCTCAAGATGCTAAAGACATGCCGGTAGTTGAGCGCTGGAAAATGGAGGATCTACTTGAGCAACATAGACAAATGCCGACGAAACGGAGGAAAAGACAAAAAGGATCAGAAGACAGCGGTAATGGTTTTCGAAAAAACGAACTGAAGAAGAACCAAGAAACTGTTATTTAAAAATCTTAAGTGAGTGAAATACAATAGGAAAGTGCAGGCAACGGGAACTCGCAGATACAAAATAAAACGAGGAAGATTCCCGAAGCAGTTCAAGATCAGAGGAAAGTGAATGACAACCAAAATGACAACCAACTCAGCAGAATCACAAGGGAGGAACTGAAACTAACAATTAACCATCTGCAAAAGAACGCGAGAAGAAGGGAACTGAAACAATTTGAGGACGAGAACATCTACGAAGAACGTTTGAAAATGCTGATTTGGATCAATTTTTACCAAAGGACCCAGATGATCGCTTGAATGAAAAATTCACAAGATGTGGAAGGGGAGTGTGTGCCAAGCGGGATATACAGCAGGGCGAATTTCCTGCATTATATTGGTGCAAAAAGATTACTGGAGATGAGTTCTGCAGAATGTCAGATGCAGGAAACGCTGAATAATTGTTCTTTAACAGAAATTGTAATAAGCATATCGATGATAAAGATTCCGATGGGATCGCAAGGTCGATGAATGATTGCGGCCTAGTTAAAGACTCTAAGGCTTTCACCCGAGTTCATACAGACGACGCAAGGCAAAACATCAGCTTCATTGCACTAGTGTCAATAGCGAAAGATGAGGAAGTGGCGTATAATTATGGAGGTGTTGACTTGCCGTGGAGATGAATTGAAAAAAGCAGTGCGTCCAAGCAATCGCTTCCATTCTTCCACCACTGAGAAAAGCACCATCGAGTATGCTCAGTGCCGAAACAAACAAAAAATGCCAGTGCTAACTTTGCAAGTCGTAAAGCGCATTTTTGTTTTTGTTTCGTTTTATTGTCTGGCCTTTTATTTTTTTCCTAATTATAAATAAACATAAAAGAACCATCCAGTTTAGGAAAAAAGTAAACGTTTATGAGTTAGTGTAAATTCTTCTTTCAGTTATCTAGTCATTATCAACTTTCCATTATTCCCGTCGAAGGAGAGGAAATGGAACATGACCCAGAGGCCAAAATTTCAGACGATTCTGCAAACGAATAAAACGAAACCCAAAAGAAACAGAAGTAATAATTCTGGATGGGGATCCACCAAGCCAAACGAACTATAGTCTCAGGAGAACAACTTGGCGCATTTCTCCAGATGCTAAAGACATGCCGGTAGTTGAGCGCTGGAAAATGGAGGATCTACTTGAGCAACATAGCCAAATGCCGACGAAACGACGGAAAAAGACAAAAAGGATACAGAACACAGCAGGTTCCGTCGAAAAAACGCACTGAAGAAGAAGAACCAAGAAATTGCTTTTTTGAAAGACGATGACAAGCGGAGGAACTGAAACTATTAATTAACCATCTGAAAAATAACGCGAGAAGGGAACCACATCAATTTGCCGACGAGAACATATACGAAGAAGTTTGAGAACGCTGATTTGAATCAATTTTTTACAAAAGGACCCAGATAAATGCTTGTATGAAAAATTCATAAAAGATGTGAAGGGGATGGGAGTGTGTGCCAAGCGCAATAACCAGCAGGGAGAATTTTTTGCATTTTATTGGGGCAAAGCGATTACTGAAGACGAGCTCTGCAGAATGTTAGCAGCAGAAAAAGCTAAATATGATGGGATCGCAAGGTGAATGAACGATTGTGGCCTGTTGAAAAAGCCCAACGCTATCGCCCGAGTTCAACAAACAACGCAAAGCAAAAGCATATCAAATTGATTGCGCTAGTGTCAATAGCGAAAACAAAGAGGTTTTGTAAAATTATGGAGGTGTTGACTTTCCGTGGAGAGTAAGTGAAGAAAAACAGCAGTGTGCCCAAGCAATTGCTGCCAAGTCTTTTAACACTGAAAAAAGCACCATCTAGTACGTTCAGTGCAGAAACAAACACATCAATACCAGTGCTAACTTTGCAGCAGCCTCGAACTGAGTCGAACACAATGGAGAGACCACAAAGGAATGCAAAGAAGAAGAAGCCCAACAAGAACAACCAGAAAGCGGAGATCAGAATTCTCTTTCGGAGACTTATGGTACAAACGACGACAGCCCGAGCAGTGGAGATGAGCTAAAAATTCCTATAAGGCCAACTGTGATAAAACTTGTGAAACCAGCCACCGATGCCCAAGGTTATGTGTTGCTGGACTTCAATTTGAAAATGCAACCAAAACAGCGCAAGCCAAAAACAAAAAGTCAAAACAAAATTGTTACAGCCAGCTCGAACCAGTCTGTCTCTTCGAATGGTGAATATCGGCAACCAGCGAAGAACCCGATTGAGAGGAAAGCTTCAGTCCGTAGCTCAATTAGCAATACTAATCAAATTTTTCACATCAAATCAAAAGTTTTCCATGTTTACGTTTTAATAAGTTCTGGTGTAACCTTAGCCATCGACTATTCTAAGACTATATACAACCCTCTTTGACCTTTTATTCAGAATTCACTTTTGAAAAAATCCTTGAAATTCTTGTGATATGTTTGAGCTTTAAAATAATATAGCTGCACAACTATTCTTTTACCATTTTGATTTCAAATTCGTGCTGGCGGCCCAAAATACTAGATCGCTGCAAACTTTTAGGTCATAAAGTGCATTTTTGTTTTTGTTTCGTTTTGTTGTCTGGCCTTTCCATTTTTGTCCTAATTGTAAAAATAAATGAACCATCCAGTTTGGGAAAAAAGTACACGTTTATGGGTTAGTGTAAATTCTTCTTTCAGTTGTCTCTAGTCATTATAATCTTTCCATTATTCCCGTCGAAGAACAGGAAATGGAACACGACCCAGAGGCCAAAATTTCAGACGACTCCGCATACCAAAAAAGAAAACGAAACCCAAAAGAAACAAAAACAAAATCTCTGGATGGGGATTCAGCAAGCCCAGCCATCTATAAAGTCTCACGAGATAAATTTGACCCATTTCTCCAGATTTTAGAAGACATGCCGGTTGATGAGCACTATAACTCAGAGGTTCTACTTGAGCAACATCGATAATGCCGAAAGACAAAGAAATGAAGGAAAAAGAGAAAAAGGATGCAAAAGACAGCGGTAATGGTTTTGTCGAAAAAAAGGAATGAAGACAAAACAAGAAATTGTTTTGTTCCAATCATTAGTGAGTGAAATCGAAGAGGAATGTGCAGGTAACACGAATTCGCAGGTCCAAAATGAAAGGAGGAAGATCCTCGAAGCAGTTCAAGATTACATGAAAGTGAAAGACAACAAAAACGATCCACCTAAACAGAATCGCAAAGAAGGAACTGAAACTATCAATCAACCATCAGAAAAGAACGCGAGGAGAAAAGAGCTGAATCAATTTGTCAACGAGAACATCTACGAAGAAAGTTTGGGATTGCTGATTTGGATCAATTTTTACAATAGGACCCAGATGAACGCTTAAATGAAAAATTCATAAATGATGTGAAGGGGATGGGAGTGTGTGCCATGGGCGATATCCAGCAGGCCGACTTTCTTGCATTTTATCGAGGTAAAGAAATTTCTGAAGACAAATCCTGAAGATTTTCAGAAGCAGGAAACGCTGAATATGTGTTCTTTAACAAAACTTGGAACAAGTATATTGATGGCAAGGTTCCGATGGGATCGCAAGGTCGATGATTGATTGCGGCCTTTGAAAAAGCCCAACACTACCGCCCAAGTTCATACAGACAACGCAAAGCAAAAACATATCAAATTCATTGTTATAGTGTCAATAGCGAAAACAAGGAAGCTGTGTATTATGGACGTGTTGACTTGCCGTGGAAAATAATTGAAAAGAACAGCAGTGTGCCCAAGCAGTCGCTGCCAAGTCTTCCAACACTGAAAACGAGTATGTTCAGTGCAGAAACAAAGACATCAATGCCAGTGCTAACTTTGCAGCAGCCTCGAATTGAGTCGAACACAATGAACAGACCATAAAAAAATGCAAAGAGGAGAAAAAGCCCAAGAAGAATTACCAAAAAGCGGAGATCTCTATCGGCGACTAATGGTACGAACGACAACACGAGCAAAAGAGATGAGCTAACAAATCCTACAGATCCAAGTGTAATAAATTATGAGAAACCAGCCACCAATGCCCAAGGTAATGTGTTGCTGGACTTCAATTTGAAAACGCAAGCCAATAACGAAAATTCGTTATAAAAGTGTTACAGCCAACTCAAAACAGTCTGACTCTTCGAATGAGGAAAATTGGCCACCAGCAAAAAAACCAATTGAAAGGAAAGCTCTAGTCCTTAGCAACTCTAATCAAAAATCAAAGGTTAAAGTGCCCTTGAAAGTCATCCAGCCAGCGAACCAAGAGTACATGGAATAAATCTGTGAAAGATAATTGCAGCAAACATGAAATCAAGTACAACTCAGGAAACACAAGTGTTCAACAAAAAAACGAGAAGGGTCAGCGCTGAGGACAGCGATTGCTTTTGCCTGTTTCATGATGAACCTTTTTTCAGCGTCGATGACAAAACCACAAGTGTTTCTTTAAGGTCAATCTCACAAATTGAGGCCACTCTATAAAGATAGTTTACAATTTCACTACCAAGTGGTTTGTGACACATGCAACCGAAATTGATCCGAACTTATTTCACGCAGATGAAAGATCATTTCAAAACAGCTTATAACAAAATAGAGATAGAACCAGGAAATGAGTTTATATTCATCAAAGCAATTGTCGAAACCGAACAAATAACAGCAAGAATATCAGAGAACTATCCTGAACCAAATGTTTCAATTGAGAGGAAATTTACTCCTCCACCAGCTAAGAAGCCAAGACGGCGAAAACCAAGCAAAACTGAACCCAACTCTAGCGCGAGCGAATCAGCGTCAGACAATGAAGAGAGAGGGACTGCTCCAGGGACTGAAAAAGAATGCACGACAAAGCTGACGGAAATCAATATGAGTTAACACATTTCTGTAATGACCAGTTCAATCGCTGTGAATCGCTGAAGAAGCATTTGGAACATCATAAAATTGCAAACAAACAGAATATTAAAGTGACTCACAAACCCCACCTAATGACTCGTGGGAAAAAAGCAGAAAAACGAAATTTCTGTGTCTGGAATGTCACGAATTACTGGATAGAAAATACAGACATCAATACATTCCATTACGACCATGAAGCAGTTAGGTAGAAACACGCTATTACTTCAGTTGCCGGTTTGCCCAACTTTATTTTGGATCAAGTCGATAAAGGTGAACAATTTACCGACGAGAACATCTACAAAGAAAGTTAGAGAATGCTGATCTCGATCAAATTTTACAAAAGGACCCAGATGATCGCTTGTGTGAAAAATTCATAAATGATGTGAAGAGGATGGGAATGTTTGGCGAGCGTGATATCCAGCAAGGCGGATTTCTTGCGTTTTATCGGGGCGAAAAGATTACTGAAGACGGGCTCTGTGGAATGACAGAAGCAGGAAACGCTGAATGTGTTCTGTAACAAAAATTGGAATAAGTATATTGATGGTAAAGAATACGACCGGATCGCAAGGTCGATGAATGATTGCGGCCTGTTGAAAAAGCCCAACGCTGTCGCCCGAGTTCCACAAACAACGCAAAACAAAAACATAAATTCATTGCGCTAGTGTCAATAGCGAAAACGAGGAAGTTGTGTACAAATAAAGAGGTGTTGATTTGTCGTGGAGAGTAATTGAAAAAAACAGCAGTGTGCCCAAGCAACCGCTGCAAAGCTTTCCACCACTGAAAAAAAGTACCATCGAGTAAGTTCAGTGCAGAAAAAAACACATCAACGCCAGTGTTAACTTTGCGAGCCGAACAAAAAAGACTGGAAAAAAAAGAAGGCAAAGGAGAAAAAGCCCAACAAGAATTACCAGAAAGCGGAAGTCAGAATTCTCTTTCGGTGACTAATGGTACCAACGACGACAGCCCGAGCAGTGGAGATGAGCTAAAATTTCCTACAGAGAAAAATTCTATAATTTATGTGAAACCAGCCACCAATGCCTAAAATTGTGTTGCTGGACTTCAAATTGAAAAAACCAACAAAACAACGCAAGCCAAATACGAAAATTCATAAAAGTGTTACAGCCAATTCAAAACAGTCTGACTCTTCGAAGTGAAAATCGGCCACCAGCAAAAAAAGCGATTGAGAGGAAAGCTTCAGTCCTTGGATCAAATAGCAATTCTAATCAAAAATCAAAGGTTAACGTGCCCTTGAAAGTCATCCAGCCATAGAACCAAGAGTACATGGAAAAAATCTGTGAAAGATAATTGCAGCAAACATGAAATCAAGTACAATTCAGGAAACAAGCGTTCAACAAAAAACGAGAAAGCTCAGCGCTGAGGACAGCAATTGCTTTTGCCTGTTTCAGGTTGAACCTTTTTTCAGCGTCGATGACAAAACCACATCAAGTGTTTCTTTCAGGTCAATCATACAAATTGAGGCCACTCTATAAAGATAGTTTACATTTTCACTACCAAGTGGTTTGTGACAAATGCAACCGAATTTGAACCGAATTTATTTCACGCAGATGAAAGATCAATTTAAAACAGCTTATAACAAAAGAGAGATAGTACCAGGAAATGAGTTTATATTCATCAAAGCAATTGTCGAAACTGAACAAATAACAGCAAGAATATCAGAAAACTATCCTGAACCAAATGTTTCAATTGAAAGGAAATTTACTCCTCCACCAGCTAAGAAGCCAAGACGGAGAAACCCAAGCACAACTGAATCCAACTCTAGCGCGAGCGAATCAGCGTCAGACAATGAAGAGGGAGCGGAAATGACTGCTCCAGGGACTGAAAAAGAAAGCACGACAAATCTGACGGAAATCAATATGAGTTAACGCATTTCTGTAATGACCAGTTCAATCGCTGTGAATCGCTGAAGAAGCATTTGGAACATCATAAAATTGCAAACAAGCAGAATATTAAAGTAATTCACAAACCACACCTAATGACTCGTGGGAAAAAAGCAGGAAAACCAAATTTTCTGAGTCTGGAAAGTCACGAAGTACTGGATAGAAAATACAGACATCAATACATTCCATTACGACCATGAAGCAGTTTGGAAGAAACCCGCTATTACTTCAGTTGCCGATTTGACTTTATTTTGGATCAAGTCGATAAAGGTGAACAATTTTCTGACGAGAACATCTACAAAGAAAGTTTGAGAATGCTGATCTCGATCAAATTTTACAAGAGGACCCAGATGATCGCTTGTGTGAAAAATTCATAAATGATGTGAAGGGGATGGGAGTGTTTGCTAAGCGTGATATCCATCAGGGCGACTTTCTTGCGTTTTATCGGGGCGAAAAGATAACTGAAGACGGGCTCTGCGGAATGTCAGAAGCAGGAAACGCTGAATGTGTTCTGTAACAAAAATTAGAATAAGTATACCGATGGTAAAGATTCTGATTGGTTCGCAAGGTGGAAAAGTGATTGCCGTCTGTTGAAAAAACCCAACGCTGTCGCCCGTGTTCGACAAACAACGAAAAGCAAACCAAATTCATTGCGCTAGTGTCAATAGCGAAAATGAGGACGTTGTGTACAAATAAGGAGGTGTTGACTTGTCTGGGAGAGTAATTGAAAAAAAACAGCAGTGTGCCCAAGCAATCGCTAAAAAGCCTTACCACTGAAAAAAAGCACCATCGAGTAAGTTCAGTGCAGAAACAAACACATCAGCGCCAGTGTTAACTTTGCGAGTCGAACACAAAAGACTGGAAAAAAAATGAATGCAAGGAGAAAAAGCCCAACAAGAATTACCAGAAAGCGGAGATCAAAATTCTCTTTTGGTGACCAATGGTGCAAACGACGCCAGCCCGAGCAGTGGAGATGAGCTAACAATTTCTACAGAGCCACCTTTGAAACTTTATGTGAAACCAGCCACCGATGCCCAAGGTTGTGTTTCTGGACTTAAATTTGAAAAAGCCAACAGAACAACGCAAGCCAAATACGAAAATTCATAAAAACGTTACAGCCAATTCAAAACAATCTGACTCTTCGAACAGTGAAAATAGGCCAACAGCAAAAAATCCGATTGAAAGGAAAGCTTCAGTGCTTAGCTCAAATAGCAATTCTAATCAAAAATCAAAGGTTAACGTACCCTTGAAAGTCATCCAGCCATCGAACCAAGAGTACATGGACAAAATATTTAGAAGATAATTGCAGCAAACATGAAATCAAGTACAATTCAGGAAACACAAGCGTTCAACAAAAAAACGAGAAAAGTCAGCGCTGAGGACAGCGATTGCTTTTGCCTGTTTCATGATGAACCTTTTTTCAGCGTCGATGACAAAACCACATCAAGTGTTTCTTTCAGATTAATCTCACAAGTTTAGGTCACTCTATAAAGATGGTTTACATTTTCACTAACAAGTGGTTTGTGAAACACGCAACCAAATTTATTTTCACGCAGATGAAAGATCATTTTAAAACAGCTTATGACAAAAGAGATAGTACCATGACATCGGTTTAAAAACATCAAAGCAATTGTCGAAACCGAACAAATAACAGCAAGAATATCACAGAACTATCCTGAACCCAATGTTTCGATTGAAAGGAATATTACTCCTCCACCAGCTCAGAAGCCAAGACGGAGAAACCCAAGCACAACCGAATCCAACTCTAGCGCGAGCGAATCAGCGTCAGACAATGAAGAGGGAGCGGAAATGAATGCTCCATGGACTGAAAAAGAAAGCACGACAAATCTGACCGAAATCAATAGGAGTTAACACATTTCTGTAATGACCAGTTCATTCGCTGTGGATCGCTGAAGAAGCATTTTTAACAAGTTCATAAAAGTGCAAACCAACAGACTATTAAAGTGATTCACGACTCCCACCTAATGCTTCGTGAGAAGAAAGCAAGAAATCGATGTTTTCTGTGCCTGGAATGTCACGAAGTACTGGATAGAAAATACAGACATCAATATAGTCCATTAACTTCCGACCATGAAGCAGTTCGGTAAAAACACGCTATTATTTCAGTTGCCGATTTGCCCAGCTTTATTTTGAATCAAGTCGATAAAGGTGAACCCAATGACCAGCTGAAAAATCGCTACATGATACAGGACACAGAAAAGTGAGTTTAAACTCAATAATGAAATAGTACAAAACTTTTATTACGAGAGAAATCAAAGAAGGGAGACAACGTGACTAGAAACTAAGAAACACGTCGAGGAAAATCGAAAGATTCAGAAGTACCATTGAAGACACTAAGAAACATGTCGGGGAAAATCGAAAAAATCAGAAGTGCCAGAAATTGTCTCGTTGCAATGCTTAGTGAGTGAAATCGAAGAGGAATGTGAACGCAACGAGAATTCGCAGGTCAACTGAAACGAGGAAGATTCCCGAAGCAGTTCAAGATCACAGGAAAGTGAAGGACATCCAAAACGAACCACCTACACAGAATTACAAGGGAGTAACAAACGATTAATCAACCATCTCAAAAAGAACGCAAAGGGAAGTCAAATGAAACAATTTGCCGAAGAGAAAGTCTACAAAGAAAGTTTGAGAATGCTGATCTTGATCAAATTTTACAAAAAGACCCAGATGATCGCTTGTATCAAAAATTCATAAATGATGTTAGGGGATGGGAGTGTTTGCCAAGTGCGATATCCAGCAGGCGAATTTCTTGCATTTTTTCGGGGCAAAGAAAGTACTGATGCCGGGTTCTGCAGAATGTCAGAAGCAGGAAACGCTGCATATGTAATCAATTGGAATAAGTATATGGATGGTGAAGATTCCGACGGGATCGCACGGTTGATGAATGATTGCGGTCTGTTGAAAAAGCCCAACGCTATCGCCCGAGTTCATACATACAAGGCAAACCAAAAACATATCAAATTCATTGCGCTAGTGTCTATAGCGAAAACGAGGAAGTTTTGTATAACTATGGAGGTGTGGACTTACCGTGGAGAATAATCGAAAAGAACAGCAGTGTGCCTAAAGCAATCCCTACCAAGTCTTCAACTACTGAGAAAAGCACCATCGAGCACGTTCAGTGCAGAAACAGACACATCAATGCCAGTGCTCCCTTTGCGAGTCTAACACAATGGACAGACCAAAAATGAATCCAAAAAGGAAAAAGCCCAAAAAGAATTACCAGAAAGCGGAATTCTCTTTCGGTGATTTATGGTACGAACGACGACAGACCGAGCAGTGGAGATGAGCTAACAATTCCTATAGAGCCAACTGAGATAAATTATGTGAAAGCAACCACCGATGCCCAATCTAAAAAAGCCAACAAAACAACGCAAGCCAAATACAAAAACTCATAAAAGTGTTACATCCAACTCAAAACAGTCTGATTATTCGAATAGCTAAAATCGGCAACCAGCGAAAAATCCCATTGAGAGGAAAGCTTCAGTCCGTCGCTCAAAGAGCAATTCTAATCAAAAATCAAAGGTTAACGGACCCTGGAAAGTCATCCTGCCATCGAACCAAGGGTACCAGGACAAAGGCTCAGTGAAAGATAATCGCAGCAAACATGAAATCAGGTCCAATTCAGGAAACACAAGCGTTCAACAAAAAAAAACGAAAACAGTCAGCGCTGATGACATTGATTGCAATTGCCTGTTTTGCGATGAAATTTTCAGCGTCGATGAAGCAATACCACGTCAAGTATTTTGTTCAGCACAATCTCACAAATTTAGGCCACTCTATAAAGATGGTCTACATCTTCACTCCCAAGTGGTTTGTGACACATGCAATCGAATTTGAACCAAATTTATTTCACGCAGATGAAAGATCATTTAAAAACGGTTCATAACAAAAGAGAGCAAGTACCAGCAACTGATTTTATATTACTCAAAGCAACTGTTGAAGCCAAACAAATGACAGCAAGAATATCAGATAACTATCCTTAACCAAATGTTTCAATTGAAAGAACATTCCACCAGCTAAGAAGCCAAGACGGAGAAACTCAAGCAGAACTGAATCCAACTCTAACGCGAGCGAATCAGCGTCAGACAATGAACAGGGAGAGGAAATGACTGCTCCAGGGGCTGCAAAAGAAAGCACGACAAATCGGCAGGAGATCAATATGAGTAAACACATGTGTTTACTCATATTGCAGTCCCGAGAGGTAAAGTGTGTGATTCACACGCCAATGATTGAGAGTTCAATCCCCTGCCTCCGTGAAGCTGTCTGTGTAAGGATGGGCTCTTACTTAACCATAGCTTGTCGAACCAGGTTGACCATAGCCTGACCAATGTTGGCTGCAATAATGGTACCACGTGAGTCTCGTACCACGTAAAAGAAAGTGACCATAGTCACCAAAAAAGAGCATTTATGCTCACCAAATGAACAGTTTGAGATGTGGGGAATAATTGAAAAAGAACATCGAGAACAGGCTACTGTTATTAAACTGCAGACTGAAAGCCTAATGGTGCTCCGCTGCGATTACGAAGACACATTAATTTATATGTTATTTCTGTAATGACAAGTTCATTCGCTGTGAATCGTTGAAGAAGCATTTGAAACGAGTTAAAAAATTGCAAACAAACACACTAATAAAGTGATTCTCAAATCCCACAATCACTCGTGGGAAAAAAGCAGGAAAACAAAATTTTCTGTGTCTGGAATGTCACGAATTACTGGATAGAAAATAAAAAAAGAACACGTAAATTCCTGAAATGATATATAAAATAAATCATGCAGGTTGTGCATGTAATTAATAAATAAACAGAAAAAGCTATTTTTGTATTGTGAACACCAAAAATAGAAATGGTAGACAAATAGATAGCTTAATAAGTACATAGGTAGGAACAGCACACTTCATGAACTAAATTTTGAATTCACGCCACGGTAATTGGCCAAACTGAAATTGGCCAGCATCCTTCTTGAATTGTTCTAAATAGTGAGCTTTGTATATTTTCTTGGCAGTTACAGAAGATTTTGACAAGGTTTAATTCGCCCTCAAAATTTCATTATGATATCTTACACCACTATTGATCACCCCCTGTTCAATGTATTTAGTTCTAGCAAAGATTTTATTTGCTAATTTTCTCGTCCGATTGTGAAAGTATAAGTTCGCCGTTGGTAATGGAATGCCCAGAAATACTTTTAAATGCTTGCTTTTTGTAATTAAAAATTTGTCTGGTGTATAGTGCAACCCTATATTGTATTAACACTCGAACAGCTAATGCGTTATTCATCAGTTTAAGATCGTGAGATGAATCAAACCTTTTAAGATTGTAGCAAGCTTTGACTGTCCAGTTTAATTGTTTTTCGAGAGTTGCTATAAGATTCTGAGATAATGAGCACAGAATTACTGCAGGTGACTTATAACAAGAGAGTTATAAAAAGTATTTTTTTGAAGCTTTCGAGAACGCAGTTCCGTAATGTATAGATTGAGTTTATGCCTTGTGCCAAACTTTGTAAAATATTTTTTACCTCGGATTTAATGTTTTTTTTATCAATAGTACCCCAAGATACTTTAATTACGTTTTTTCTTTAATTTTTTGTCCATCAATTGTAACTGACATATCTTTAGATTCAATAGAGCCAAAAACAAGGAATTCCGTTTTGTCAGCATTGAGCCTAAGAGAATTGCAATCAAAGTAATTAACCACTTTTTTTTACATCCTTTTCAAGAATTTCGAGAATATCTTGAACCTTTTTTCGGAGAAAATGACTGTGTCATCTACATATTGAACTATATTAGACTATATTGAATTGCAGGTCGTTAACGTAAATATTGAACAAAAGGGGACCGAGAACCGTACCTTGCGGAACCCCTCGGATTAATTTCAACCCAGTCCGATTCCACATTGTTTACTTTAAAACAGTGAAACCTATGATTAAGAAAACTTTTCATAATGTTCTCTGCTGAACCGGTAAAAACCAAAGTTTCAAGTTTTGCGAATAAATTCTCGTGGTCTATCGAATCAAACGCTTTTGATAAATCAAGGAAAATGGCTGCTATATGGTCTTTTTTTATCAAGTTTACATCGTATTGTTTCTGTTAAATATACCAGTGCGTCTATCGTGGAATAATTTTTCCGGAACCCAATTTGCGTTTTGTTGTAGATATTGGCTTTGCGAAGATATTCTTCAATTTGTTCGCAGTAGTTTTTCGAAAACTTTTGATAAGGCAAGCGTTAAAGAGATTAGGTTATAGTTTAATGGATTGTCAATATCACCCTTTTTAAATAGAGGAGTGATGTGAGCAAATTTTAGTTGCGAAGGAAATTGTTCGGCTTTCAAATATTCATTAAATAGAAAACACAACGGTTTAGCTAGTTCTGGTGCTCCTAATTTAAGTGCCCAAGCAGGCAAGTTAGAAGGACCCAGTGGTTAATTTTTGCTTAAGTCAAGAAGCACTCTTAGGCATTCATGGCTGGTTACAAATCTAAAAGAAAAATTGAGAGGAAGCGAGAGGTGGTTTTCAACCTGCTATTTTCTATCATTATTCTTAAACATAAAAGCCCCTAATTGATTAAAAACGTAGTTGAAGTGATGAAGTGATTAGCAATCTCTTGTTTATTTGTTATGAGTTTACCAAAGCTATTTTTTAAGCAGTCGACTCTAGTTGCTGTTCTTTTGAAGTTTCTAAATTCATTAATAACATTCCATTTTTTTCGACTGCTTCAGTTACTCTCAGTCAGTTGTTTCTGAAACGTTTCAAAATCTCTCTTGTAGTTGGAGTTCAATTGATTTCCTGTATTGCGTAGTTTGTCAAAAATTTCATTGTCAAGTAGATCTTCTTTCTTAATTTGTAACTGTCTAGTTGTTGCGCTAACAAGTTGTTGAGCTAAAGAAAAAAGGGGTTTATCTTTGCGTATATAGACTTTTCTCAAAGGAGCATGAATTCTTATTGCACTGAGAACAATATTTTCAAAAGTTTTGTATAGTGTTTATGTCTTTTATGGAGTAAAAAAATTCCAATCTGAGTTTTTAATTGTTTTCTGAAATGTTTTTATATCTGAATTTGTCTTATCCAAACCAAATATGTACTAACGGTTGATTTTTTAGTGAGTGTTAAATTTAGAATCGAGAGTGTTGCCATATGGTCAGTTTTGATCAAGGTATCAAAAACGTAAGTTTCCTTTATCGTTAATGATCCATCCGTTATAATATAATCAATTAATGTTCCTTTTTTGTTTCCTATTCTAGAGGCATGTGACAGGTTATTGATATTCAAATCGTAAGGAACAACATCTGTATCAATTTTTTTGAACGATCTGATTGGTCCCAATAGTTCAAATTATAGTCTCCCATTAAAATTACCGGCATATTTTGAGATACCGCTTGATCTATTCTTCTGGCTAAGTTTTCAAGGAACTCGTCAGCAAACTTTTTATTGGGACAGTAAGAAAAATTGATCATAAACTTTTGCCTGGTGTTTAGGTGAGTAAATTGTACCCACATGCTTTCACAATTTCCATTCATGTCTTCAAAGTCCGTACGCAACTTTGCGTTCAGTGTATTTGGTATTAGCAACATTAAACCACCACCTTTTTTCGCTTCGCCTTTGTCATTTCTCAATCAGGTCAAATCACTTTTCTGTATTTCAAATAGTGTCGGATTTGAAAACGTATTTAACCATGTTTCAGTGAAGCCATATATGCAATTAAGTCCGATGTCATTGACTAGATGTTTTAAATCTATGGATTTTGTATTTAAACTCCGACAGTTTAGATGTACTATTTTTAGATTTTTGGGATAGTCCCTCATGCATTTGTGAAAAATGTCACTGTATTTTTTGTATGGGTCGGGGTTCAGTTCAATGTCTCCACTATAGTAGAGAAGTAATAAAAAATAACCGCTAAAAATTGAGCAAATAGTTGGAAACAAAATAATTACATATTGACAACATAGATTTGAGTTGCATTCGTAGTTTTGAGTCGTAGACAACATAGATTTGATTTGCATAATACAGACGTCAATGCAGTCCATTAACTTCCGACCATGAAGCAGTTTGGCAGAAACACGCTATTACTTCAGTTGCCGATTTGCCCAACTTTAATTTGGTTCAAGTCGATAAAGGTGAACCCGATGACCAGCAGAAAAATCGCTACATGATAAGATCAGAAGGACACAAAAAAGTGAATTTCAACTCAATGCTGAATTCACTTTCAATGCTGAAAGTGAATTTCAACTCAATGGTCAGGGAGATAACGTGACTGGAAACTAAGAAATATGTCGGGGAGAATCGAAAGATTCAGAAGTGCCATAATTTGGACTAAAGGACTCAAGAATGCTTCAAAACCTAATGATTGGTTGGCCTCGTGCCCAAGTACGAGGACAGCTGCCCCTTGAAAAAAAATATTTTAAGTTTGCTCAAGGTGTTTCTCAGCGAACTTCTCTTACCAGCAATGGCTGAAAACTCGAAGCTAGTTAATTTTCCCGTGTTTATTGGTCATATTGCCAACATGATCAGAAGGGAGCACAAGAGCAAAAAAGCTCAAATTCAATTGGTCAAGAAAGCCACCGCAAATTTCTTGCCAAACAATCACAAGTGAAGGAGCTTAGAGAAAAAGTTGACAAATATTCGCGAGAAAAACTCTCAGAACCACTACAACCAAGGCCTGAAAACGAATTCAACCTCGTTCTTGTAAATGTTATTATGATGCTTGTGTTGAGAAATGCTTCACGCAGCGGAACTATATCTGCGATGAGGTCCGAATATATTTTGGAAGAGAATATTATTCACGGAAAAGTAAACTCAAACATTGTTGCAATTCAGTTCGCACCTGAGGAAGTACTTGGTGCCAGGAAGGGACCCGGTGAACGTGAAGGACTAGCGACAATTTTAAAGATACTCGGGCGGTCTCATAAAAACTTCCATTGTCAGGGTATAAAGTACAAGTAGTTGACAAATATCAATTGAAATTTTTGACACGACTCCGAGATCTTCGAACGAAATTGAATGAGGAGCCCGCCTATTTATTTGCACCCAAGGGCTCTCGCCCAGAGATGACATATGATGAGATCAGAGAAAAATGAAAAAAAAAATCCATCTTAAGTTAATTAAGCAGCATGAATTTCATGGGACGATTTTTAGCTCAACTGTATACAGAAAACTGGTTGCAACAGAAGTCAAAGAAAAGATTACAAACCCAAGGCAGCGTCAGATTGTTGCCCAAGCAATGGGCATCTTATTGACACAGAGCAACAATATTATAATTTGGAATGCACAACAATTAGTACAAAAGTGCCGCTTTCTCAAGCACGGTCATTGACAGAGTATTTGAAAGCGACGAGATGAGAGCAATCGAACACAACGGCCAAACGCAGGAAACTTCCTCCCAGAAAGAACAGAAAAATAATTTTGCGCATGTAAAACCTGAAGATTATCCATGGGACTCTGATGACGATTCCAAAAACGAGAATGATGAGAAGTAATCAACGGTCTCTTCCTTTCAAAGCTTCGAAACACGAGAATCAGAGCATATGTTTGTTCACGAACCCACGAAACAACAGATTCTCGATTTCCTGAAGAACAGATCAGAAGTTGAGAAAGCAAAAATACCAATTGTCAGAAGTGGATTACAAGTACATCGAGAAGATGTATCGTCTGTGGAACGACAAACAAAAACTTTTCGGAGTTATTTAGACAATCAGGACTCCCAATGAACCTGGACGCTTTGAAGGCAATTTTGAGGACCGTCAAGAAGCATTTTTCGGAAATCAGAAACGTTGTGAAATTTTATTACAAGATGATTGAATTGTCTTTAATGAAGTTAAATGCTGGATTATCCAAAAATGGCTTCTATAGGTATTCATTTTTTTCATTAATCAATTCATTTTAATTAAATAAATGAAAATTCAATTTGAAAGACCAATTTTGAGGACCGTCAAGAAGCATTTTTCAAACTAATCATTGGTAAATTTCTCAAACACACTGAAATCAGAAACGTTGTGAAACTTTAATACAAGCTGATTGAAATGTCTTTAATGAAGTAGAATGCTGGACTATCCAAAAATGGCTTCTATAGGTATTCATTTTATTCATTAATAAATTCATTTTGTTCAAAAAATGAAAATTCAATTTGAAAGACCAATTTTGAGGACCTTCAAGAAGCATTTTTCAAACTAATCATTGGTAAATTTCTCAAATAAATTGAAATCAGAAACGTTATGAAACTTTAATACAAGCTGATTGAAATGTCTTTAATGAAGTAGAATGCTGGACTATCCAAAAATGGCTTCTATAGGTATTCATTTTATTCATTAATAAATTCATTTTGTTCAAAAAATGAAAATTCAATTTGAAAGACCAATTTTGAGGACCTTCAAGAAGCGTTTCTCAAACTAATCATTGGAAAATTTCTCAAATAAACTGAAATCAGAAACGTTGTGAAACTTTATTACAGGCTGCTTGAATAGTCTTTTATGAACTAGAATGCCGGATTATCCAAAAATGGCTTCTATAAGTATTCATTTTTTCATTAATTAATTCATTTTGTTTAAATAAATGAAAATTCAATTTGAAAGTCCAATTTTGAGGACCTTCAAGAAGCATTTTTCAAACTAATCATTGGTAAATTTCTCAAATAAATTGAAATCAGAAACGTTATGAAACTTTAATACAAGCTGATTGAAATGTCTTTAATGAAGTAGAATGCTGGACTATCCAAAAATGGCTTCTATAGGTATTCATTTTATTCATTAATAAATTCATTTTGTTCAAAAAATGAAAATTCAATTTGAAAGACCAATTTTGTGGACATTCAAGAAGCGTTTCTTAAACTAATCATTGGAAAATTTCTCAAATAAAGTGAAATCAGAAACGTTGTGAAACTTTATTACAGGCTGCTTGAATAGTCTTTTATGAACTAGAATGCCGGATTATCCAAAAATGGCTTCTATAAGTATTCATTTTTTCATTAATTAATTCATTTTGTTTAAATAATTGAAAATTCAATTTGAAAGTCCAATTTTGGATATTCTGACGTCTGCTTTTTGTACCGTTATTTTTATTCAATTTTATTTTTTCTTTGTAAAATATGATACCGTTTTTGTCAGTTCAAAATCAAAGGTAAATAAAAACAAGAAAAAAGTTTAAAAAAAATAGAAAAAGAAAAAACCAAAAAGAGGGAGGGCAACTCCACCCTAGCCCGGTCCCATGTCCGGGATGTGAAATGAGGGTTAACCTTCCATAAGCGAGAAAATCAGAGGATGGACGACTAAAAGCCAGATTGATGGAGTTTCTGCTGTCTAATGCTATATGGCCATTTACAAAAAACTGATGTCTACATTTCATCAACTATTTGAATTGGACATGGTGAGCGAACCCCAAGCGAGTGGTCGACCGTAGGTTCTCCGGGAGATCTTCGACGAGGATGAGGAGAAACGACGAAGATGGGAGGGGAACTTCGGTTCATCGGGAGATCTTCGACGAGGATGAGGAAACACGACGAGATGGGAGGAGAACTGAGTTCGACCCAGGGCTTGGTAAGCTCAACGGCAGCATCGTCAAAAGCGGCCAAAAAGACATAGGCTTTTCGGCCAGTCAGTCACTCAGGCAGACAATCAGTCAACCAGTCAGTCAGCAAGTGAGTGAGTCACTCAGTCAGACATACAGTCTTTCAGCCAGTCAACCAGCTAGCCAGTCAGAAAATCAGTCAGTCAGCCAGAGAGTCAGTCAACCAGTCAGCCAGCCAGTCAGGTAAGCAGCCAGCCAGCCAGTCAGTCAATCAGCCAGTCAGCAAGTCAGTCGGCAAGTCAATCAGTCAGACAGCCAGCCAGTCAACGGTCAGTCAGACAGCCAGCCATTCAGGCAGTCAGTCATCCAGCCAGCCAGTCAAGTCAGTTGGACAGTCAGCCAGCCAACCAGTCAGTCAACAATTTAGTCAGCCAGCTAGTCATCCAGCCAGTCAGTCAGCCAGCTAGTCATCAAGCCAGTCAGTCAGCCAGCTAGCCAATTAGTCAGCCATTTAGGCAGACAGCCAGCCAGGCAGTCAATTAACCAGTCAGTCAGTCAGTCAGCAATCGAGTTAGTCCGACAGCCATTCACTCTGTCAGCAAGTCATTCAGTCGCGGACAACCAGCCAGTCAATAGTCAGTTGGATAGCCAGCCAGTCAGAGAGTCAGTCACCTAGCCGGCCGGCAAGCCAGTCAGCCAACCAGTCAGTCAGTCGGACAGTCAGGCTGTCAGCCAGCGAACCAGTCAGTCAGTCAGTCCGTCAACCAGCCAGTCGACGAGCCAGTCAGTTAGCCAGTCAGCCAATAAGTCAGTCAGCCAGACCGCCAGCTATTCAGTCATTCGGTCAATAATTCAGCTGCCTGTCAGTCAGCTAATGCAAATTTACAGAAAACTGATGCCAACAATTCATCAACTCTTTGGATTGGACACAGTGAGCGAACCCCAAGCGAGTGGTCGACGGTAGGTTCTCCGGGAGATCTTCGACGAGGATGAGGAGACATGACGAAGATGGGAGGGGAACTGAGTTGGACCCAGGGCTTGGTAAGCTCACCTGCAGCAATCGTCAAAATCTGCAAAAAAAGGCATAGTCAGTCAGTCATGCAGACAATCAGTCAGCCAGTCATCAATTAGCCAGTAAATCAGCCAGACACTCAAAGTCTTTCAGCCAGTCAACCATCCAGCCAGTAGGTCACAGCCAGCCAGCCAATCAGTAAGTCGGAGAGTCAGCCAGCCAGTCGGTCCAGTCAACCAACCAGCCAGTCAGTCAGTCACCCAGAGATTCAATCAACCAGTCAGCAAACCAGACAGTCAGTCAGCAAGTCAGTCAGTCAGTAAGCCAGTCAATCAGTCGGACAGCCAGCCGGTAGCACAGTCAGTCGAGCAGCCAGTCCGTCAGACAGTTAGTCAACCAGTCAACCAACCAGCCAGTCAGTCAGTCACCCAGAGATTCAATCAACCAGTCAGCAAACCAGTCAGTCAGTCAGCAAGTCAGTCAGTCAGTAAGCCAGTCAATCAGTCGGACAGCCAGCCGGTAGCACAGTCAGTCGAGCAGCCAGTCCGTCAGACAGTTAGTCAACCAGTCAGACAACCAGTCAGTCAGTCAGCCAGCCAACCAGTCAGTCAGTCAGTCAACCACTTAGTCAGCCAGTCGTCAGTCAAACATTCAGCCAGCCAGTCAGTCAGTCAACCATTCAGCCAGCCAGCTATTCGGTCAGCTAGACAGTCAGTGAACCAGCCAGCCAACAAGTCGGTTAGTGAGTCAGAAAGTCAGTCAGTCAGTCCGCCAGTCGGAGCCAGCCATACAGCCAGCAGGCCAGTCAACCAGACAGTCAATCAACCATCCAGTCATTCAGTCAGTCATTCGGACAGTCAGCCAGCCAACCAACCAGCCAGCAATTCAGTCAATTGAACAGTCAGCCAGTCAGGAAGACATCTAGCCAGTCATTCAGATGAATAGTCAACCAGACAGCAAAAGAGTCAGCCAGTCAGTCAGACAACAAAAAAGTTAGTCGGACAGTCAGTCAGTAAGAAAGCCAATCATTCAATCAATCAGCTGGCCAGTCAGTCAATCAAGAAGTCAGCCAGCAAGCCGGTCAACCAGCCAATCAGTCATTCATTCAGCCAGCCAATCAGCCATTCGGACAGACAGCCAGTCAACCATACATTCAGTGATTCAAATGGACAGTCAGCCAGACAGTAACATAGCCAGCAGATTGCCGGAATAGCTGCGAAAGAATAGACCTGCGTGCCATATATTAGAGATAGAAACAGATACAGATCTATATTGAAAAAAAAATTGACGCCGCTCAAAAAACTAGGTAAAAACATTCAGGGATAAATAAAAAAAGCTTGTTTAAATTCATTCCGCAGAAGCCTCTTATTAGGGACCTTTACTGCACAAATGAGTTCCTTTGACCTTAAATAAATTCAAACTAAACTTAAGTTTTAAAGTGCAAGTCATTTTATTGAGTGAGGTAAGTCACGTATGATCAAAATCTAATCACGCAAATAACCTAAAAACTTTTGCTACAGCGAGTGAGAAGTGACGTCACGCGCGCAAATGCCGTTATTTAGAGGAAAAAGTCATTCAGAAAATTTGACTTTTTCAGCTTTGCTGTGTGAACAAATGTAAAACGAAAAAAGAGCGTCAGACGACGAAACAAAAAAAACCAAGAGCACCGCAATATAGCTTCGCTCAGCTCACAGCTTCGCAGCTATAAAAAGAGTCAGTCAGTCAGACAGTCAGTGAGTCAGCCAGCCGATTAGTCAACCAGTCATCCAGGCAGTCAGTCAATCAGGCAGTCAGCCAGCAAGCCAGTCAGTCAACCAGCCAGTCAGTCAGCCAGTCACTCAGTCAGCCATTAATCCATTCATCAGCCATTGAGTCAGCCAGCCAGTCTGTCCGTCAGTCAGCCAGTGAGTCACCAATCCAGTTAGTCAATCGGACAGTCGAAGAGTCAGCCAGCCATTCAGTCAGTCAGTCAGTCAATCGGACAATCAAACAGCAAGTCAGTCAGCAAGACAGTCTTTTAGTCAGCCAGCGAGCCAGTTAGCCAATCAGTCTACCAGCCAACCAGTCAGTCAGCCAGAAAGTTAGTGAGTCTTTCAGTCAGTAGCTCAGCCAGTCATCGAGTCAGTCAGTCAACCAGCCAGACAGCCAGCCACTTAATCAGTCAGCCAGCCAGTGTCAGTGATCCGAAGAAAAACTGACCGAATGAGTGAAAAAATTCTGCCTTGGCTAATTCTGCCTTCACAGAGAGAAGGCAGGCCACCTGATGTCCCATGTATAAAAGGGATGTTTTGGCTGCTTCGATTGAAATTATTTGCTTGATAAAAAGGTGTCAACTCCGCCGTTGCCTGGTCCCCAGTCCAGGATGAGAAAGGAGGAGGGGCGCGAAACAGAAATAAATGTGGTGTTAACTTAACTGCTGCCTGGTCCCCAGTCCAGGATGAGAAAAGAAGAGGGGCACCAAATCATTCGATAGATGAAAAAGGTGGTAATACGCCGTTGCCTGGTCCCCAGTCCAGGATGAGAAGAGGATATATAAGAGGGTATATATATGTGTGTGTGTGTGTGTGTAATTTTTGAGGCGAATTTCTGTTATCTGTTTGCTCCTAGACCAAGCGCATTTTTGGGCGGATATTATAACAGAAATTTACTCGGCCTAGAAGCAGTGCCCCTACCTTAAATTAGTTCTGGCCACAAAGGAAAAAAACATTTTATAATTACCAATTAGTATAATTGTTGCTTTGCCGCCATATCCCACACTGTAAGGTCCTTTTTACATGCATTCAGATACAATTTGTGGCCTATTTCAATATACATATTGTCTAATTAAAGATGTAAAATGGACCAAGTGTTCCACTTCATTTGGCATGGGCGCTGGGTACCAATGGAACTCACTGCCTTGACGAAGGACTAAAACTTCTAATCCAATTGAATGGCACAAACCTGTTAATCCTATCGCCAAAAGTGGCTCTGAGCATTCTTGAAATAGCATGAGCCAGCTGATCTCTCACCACATTAGAGTCCCCTCCTCGTCCCGCTTTTACATCGAATATCTCGAAGAACAAGTCAATCAGCGGCTTCAATATCTCAGGTGCCAGCTCCTGTTCGGAGTTGGAGGAAGCAAATACGCTCGAAATGGAGCCAGTCGAATCTCTCTGAAATGAAGAAGTCCCTCCATTTAAATTGCCCGCGCTCTGCGTTCTATGATATTCCGTACAGAACCAAACAAAAATTCTAGAATTCTCCGAGTATATAAATACAACAACACTATACAACCCGGAAGAGTATCAAACTGTAAAATGGATCATACTTCACCTCACAGGCGTAAAAATTAACACAAAGGGAAATATACAAAAAAGTCACAAAATTTGGGCAAAATTGAACCCAAAATTTGTCCAAAAACCCAAGAAGGAGAAATAACAGAAAATGGTCACTTCTACATCAATGTGACATCTTTCAACAAGTTTCTTGGTCGCGCAGATACAAACATAAACCGACTAACGTCGGACGATTTGCTCTCGAACGACTGAGAGGCAAACATTTCAGAAGTGGGCATAGGCTAGGGGAACTTTCGACCCTCGAGCTCCCCTTGAAAAAAACACGTTTAAAATAATTGCTTCAAACTTTGTACGAGAGGAATTAATAAGTCCACAAATAATGATTGGCAACAAATTGATCTTTTGATACGCCAAATAATAGATCACGCCTCAAACACATTAATCGAAAACTATCCAATTTTCGGGAGATAGTTCGAGCCCAATCTCTCTGAAACAGTGTCCCGCTTTTTCACCCTTATTCATTTAAACCCAATTTATTCACCCCTGTATCATTTAACCCCTCTATCTTTTAACCCCGATTTTAATCTTTCTGTAAAATAAGGATTATCAAATTAGCAATATAATCATTTGGCAATGCCGCGCGGGCTATGGCCAAATGATTATATTGCTAATAAGTACGCCTATCTCAAATTGCCCTTGATTATATCACTCAAACAGGGAGTCTCAGTAATGAGCGCGCGCAGCATGATCTCATTGATCCAAATCTTGGCACAAACTGGACAATAGAATCTTACATCTTAGCTTCAAAAAGTTAAATATTAAGCATTTATCCTTTTTAACATAAAAATTCAACTAGAAATTAGAAATTCACTTTAAAAATCCTATTTGTATCTCGAAGTGCTTCGCTATTTTCAATTAATGACAGGTTTTATCACTGGCTTCATCAGAGTCACTTAAACTGTATACACAGAAGTTTGCAAACAAATTTCAAAAGTATTAATACTAAAGTATCAGAATTAATTAAAGAAATCTTATTTTAAAAAAAAGGATTATTTCACATTAGCTTCTCCCCGTTTCGTGGGCATTAAGTTTTCACCCTTCTTTGTGTTCAAAAACACAAAGAATAGAAATTTAGTCAAAACTTACAAATGAACGATTTCTGTACACAGATGCGACGATGCCTCTGTTACCAGCTCCAATTTCCACATTCTCATCCAAAGAGTTCAAGTCATTAGCCAGAGAGGATGTGGACATACTGGATTGGTACCTAAAATTAAATTCATTCCTTCACAAACTGGATATTGATAGAATAATGGTCATCTGTTATTTATTTTGCGCTCAAATCTCTAATTAATTGTAATATTCTCCATTAGGCCGTGTCGAATTTAACCCAGAGAGGGCCATAGCAAAGAAAAACTTTTCATTATGGGTGGAAAAAATCCGACTAGGGAGGGAATCGCACCCTCGCCCTCGTGCGTCTTAGACTGCAGCACTTAGTAATCGGCTATCAGGCTCTTATGCTCTCATAGCTTGTGCTATCAATCAGAGAAATTTCGACAAAGCAAACAAAAAATCAAAAAGTATGAAAAGGTCACTCGAGAATTGAAATCGAAAGAATGCTCTAGAAGAAAACGGTCAAGCCAAAAGTTTGCGTAAAAAGACACGTTTACAATAATTGCTTGAAACTTCGTTCAAGAGCAATAAAAATGAAAGCCTGTATCAGAAAAAATTTTTTGGAACATTACCCAACAAAGTGTTACTTCTTTTTGGAGCCTTGATAAACATTCAGCAAAATCGAGAACTGAAATTCTATTTATTCAAATTTCTTCATATTAAATTTTTCTCGACAAATTTATTTGAAGGAAGGGATGATTATTCAAAGAACATAGCCGGCAGATTTCCGGAAAATAGCCGCGATAGCCGCTTGAAGCTTTCCATGAATTGAAACAACTAAAGAAATAAGATAGACAGATCGACCATCAGTCCTTTAATAGACCACTAGAGTTTTGGGTTAGATTCGGACCGTCATTTTTATGAGACACGTACGCTCTATAAATAAAAAGCCCTAAAGGAGCTTAATAGTTATCATTTGAAATTAATTCAAAATCAAAAACTAAAGAATCACAAACTTTTGGCACTACTTAGATGCACACCATTGATCTTTAACTAGTAAATGTTCATAAAAGTTGAAGTTCATTGAGTTCACAGAAGTCATATTTTGGGTGAGAAAAGTCAAGCAATTGACCTAAAAGCAGAAATGACATCACGCACACAAATTTTAACTGCCAAGCAGTAGAAGTCACTGAAATCATTGAAAAAGTCAATTCGAAGAAGTCCTGACGTACAATTCAAAGAATTTTCATTGACTGAACAAAACACTAGACCTAGAACGGACTAGGAGTGAATTGGGGAAACCATTTCCAAAAAAAAACAGAGGCAAAAGATCGAAAAAACCTTAAAAAGCAAAGTGCAATTGCCGCATGTGAACAAAAAACCACTAGCGAGAAAACGAATTTTTGTTCAAATACCGTTTTCTCACTCTACTTTAAATTTGGAGCAAAAAAAATTCACGCCGCGAAACCACTCGCTTTTTCGCTCCATTTCCTGTTTCGGCGTGACCAAAATCACTACTCCAATCTGACTTCAAAAATCATGAAAATGTGTGAACAGATATTAAAAATGTGTGAACACGATGTCCCCAATAATTGTCGTTATTGCTTCGCGGCTATTAAAAAGAAAAAAAATTGATTGGAGAAAATGTTTTGAACCCGTAGGTCTGAAAATAGTAGGATTATATCACTTCACAAGAACAACTAAGCCTTTGAATTGTTTCTCAAGTAATTACAAGTAAAATTCGGGCAATAAAGTTCTAAGCTAAATACATGATTAAAATTGTGGAAATTTAATGAAATTTACTTTTTCGAAATTTGGTCCCGTAATGAAAAATTATTAAAAGCACTAATTAATCATAGTACCTAACAGATGAAGAGACACTAGCAGCAGAAACAGACCTCTCCAATTTTGAGTGTGACTCCTGAAGCATAAGACGTCGAAAGTTACAATATATACGAATTCAAACAAGTAGGGTTAAAAAAATCTTTGGTTGTTTCAAACCAGAAGCTATTATTTTGATATCAAACACAGTTCCCATTTGAGCAGGCTATAAACGAGAGGGCTATAAAATTTGAGCAGGCTATAAACGAGCTGGGGATAAAACTTCCCTGAGTTTTCACTTCGATAAATTTGAGATTTAATTGACATGAAATAGATAACTGGAATAAGAAATAATTTTTAACAGCACGTACCTTTGGTGCTTTTTCTGCAACGTAATCTTGACTGAGAAAGTTGTGCACAATTTGAAGCATGCCTGGGTTAGTTGAAATGATCTCAGGGCTGAGAATCTCCTAAAACACGGACACATATTTTGATTGGGGGTTACATGACAAAATAACCAATGCCAAAATACCCAATGTGCCAAAATACCCAATGCCATTATACCCAATTTATTCCCTTTGATCTTTTCGTTCAAAGGGCATTGGGTATTTTGTCCTGACACCATTTTGAGTTTTATGTATTCAACACACTATTATCCAACTCAACATAACTGATCGACGTAGCGATATGTACAACAAATTTTAAATTACTAATCAAAACTAACCACGCTATCATATCAAAACTAACCAAACTATGCTTAATTCACCATTCATAATCTAACTTAGGGCAATGTTGCCAATCGCATCTTTAAATATTGGCAATAAAAAAGTTGGTATGCGATACTTTTCAACAATCTGTACGTGATTGTCTATTAAGGGACTGTAAAAAATGACAAATTTTACGAATGGTCGAGTGACTTTACGGGAACGGGAGTGATTTCGTACCATCCAGACCACGATTGAAATACTGATTTCATTACCTTAATTAATAAGTTTGTTGGTTTCACTGATTTAAGAATGTTCAACGCTTTGTGTTTTGTCTCTCTTCTCCGACCAGTCGATTCTTGCGTAACTTTATACGCATTTATTCAATTTTTTAGGATGAAAGGTAAATCGAAATGTATAACCCTTAGGTTAAATATCCACATGTTTTTATCAACATTCACTAATTTCATAACAAAGCATAAACCGACTAACTACGGACAAATTACACTCGAACGACAGGTGGTGCCATTTAATACAGAGGGGGCTCTATAGCCTAGATAAATTAATATGAGAAAAAAATACAACTAGGGAAGTGTTAGAACCCCCGACCTCCGCCTTGCTGGACATAAGTTATTAACCTCTCCGCTATCAGAGACTTGTAATATACTATCTTACGATCGCTTATCTTTTAGCAGCAGACTTAATAAGAGCAATTAAGATGACGCAAAAATCAAGAACCAAAGCGCGAAAAAATGACTCGAAAAGTGAAACTGAAAGAGTATTCTAGAACAAAAGCACAAAAACTGTCAGGCAAAAATTTTGCATAAAAAACATTCCCGGTAGAATCGATGATTCGTGCAATATAATCTCTTAACTAACCGTATCTAAATGCGAAACACTGAACAAAGAAGAGGGAGAGGAGGGAGGGTAGCTAGCTGGGGGAGGGGGGGGGGGTAAGGTAGGTGTGGTGGAGAGGGGTGGGTTGGTGCGTGATGTCTTTCGTTTAGTTTGAAGAGCAGAGGAACTGCCCTATCAAAAGAAAACATCTCAAACTGACGTTTCGCACTTGAACATTACTCCTCCCAGTTTCTCATTACTATATATTAGAAACTAAGCTACTTTCAAAGTCCAATGTTCAAAAACGGGAGACAGTGTTCGAAAAGAAAGTCAAAATTCAAGTCATGAACAAACTTATTTCAGCTAAAAACAGCTGGTAAACTGGAAACAACTCCATAAATAGTGCAATAAAAATTCACAATACCCTTACCTAATTCAGAACTATCAAAAGAGGAATAAATTATTCAAAACTTTGTTACGAATTATTTCTACTTATAAATCTGGGTAGGTATGGGGGATATCTAGGCGGGGGTGGGGGCATCTAGGTGTGGGATGGAGAAGGTAGGTGGGGATGTAATTAGGAGCTGCGGCTTGCCGGTTAGTCCGGTAAGTGGGGTGTGTAGGCAGGGTTACAGGGGGAGGTAGGTGGAGGGTTGGTCTGTATTTTAGATACGAAGGAGGGACTTATATGGGATCAAAAATTCTCAAAACGATCTGTCCACCTTGACATTACCAGCAGTTCCCAATTAGTATACTTTAGAAATTAAGCTACAGTTAAAGTGCAATTTTCGCGGTAAATGGTCGAATAGACAGCAATCAGTATTCAAATCTTGAACAAACTTGCTTCAGCGAGTAGTAAAAACCAGTAAAACCAATAATCATCTTCGAGTCGTAAAATAACACGTTTGATTCGTTCGAGAGCAATTAAACAATTAAATCAATTGAGAGAGACTGTTCGCTTCCGCTTTCATATAAAAAAAACATAACCGACTAACGTCAGGCGAATTGCTCTCAAACGACCGGTGGGAGGGGGATCTTTGGATGCACGGGGCCCTTATGCCCTGAACGATGTGCAGAGGTGGGGATTTGGGGGAGCATGAAACAAGGGGGGCTGATGTGGGGGTGGGGGTTGTGTATTCAGGGTGGGGGGGGGTCAACCTCTACGAACCGCCCGTTACACCATAAGTATAAGTCTCCAAACAGTTTCCGTGAATCGCATACTCGGAGACTAGTGAGCTGAAAGGCTCGAAGAGAACTTAATACCCGCTGGGCGCTACCTGTTATCCCGTTTTTGAGGACAAAAAGTCAAATGGGTCAGACGAAAAATCGGACAAGCGAAAAATCGCATTAAAAATACCAACAGGACTAATATAATTGCTACAAACTTCGTTTGAGAGCAATTAATAAGTTTTAAATGCTCCTAATTTTAATATTACCTGTAAGAAAGCGCCCAGTTGATCTTTACGTTTAATCATCAGTTTCTCGCTCAAACTAGTCGTCATAGCCTTGGGAGGGAACTTCATTCCGTCCACTGAGCTGTACTTCTTCTTTAGCTCCTCGTACAACTTGGCAAAGTCGCTGTATCGTCTGTAAATCTTGAACACTTGAGGGGCGCCATCTGATTTGGTCCAATCACTCAAAAGAGAAGTCTCAACTTCCACCTCATAAACTCCGTGACGTTTGCCTTCGTCTCGGATTTCTGCAATTAATGTTCTAACCGTAGTTTTCTGAATGTTTGTTAACTTTTATGCATCTAATTTCAGACACTTTTCTAATCGGGCGTTATTTGGAATAATGAATTTCTTCATTTCTGCCTCAAGTAATCTAAGTTCAATTCATTTTTTAAATGCTGTCACGAGTACTTATGATAAATGTTTAAAACATAACAGGCGGATTGCCAGAAAAAAGCTGCCATAGCTCTGAGCCAGCCCAGATTTCAAATAAAATTTTGTTTAACTTGTGTTCTTTATGTCAATTAAAGTATACCCAGCATGTTGTTGAAAAATAACCGCTATTCATTCCCATAACTCTCATTGGAAAGGCGAGTTATTTTGATTAGAACTAAGTTCAAATATGGGACCTCTAAAACTGGATTTTATGGGTTTATCCCGATTCTAATTTTGATTTCGTTTTTCGATCGTGAATCTGTTCCTTTTAGATTGCTTTGCTAAGTAGCTGCTGTTTAAAAGCACTTTGAGCAGAATGAGAGAATAACGAAACTAGCTCAGAAAAGACAAAAATTTAGGCAAAATTTTGAACAAGCTGTGGAACAAGGTATATTGATTTTTTTTTCGGCTAGGTGAAAAAATATGGGACAAGTCCTGAATTACAAGTCAAAAAAATTTAATTCAGTAAACAAAAAACCGACCTAAAAATGACTAAGAACTACTTTAAAGCCTTTTAGTGAAAAACCAAAAATGAAAAAAAAAGCAGAAAACAAACTGCCGCACGTGAACATAAAACCCCAATCGAGACAGTAAATTTTGTTCAAACACCATTTCCTCACTCCAGTTAAGAATTGGAATAAAACGCTAAATCATTAAAAAACAATAGATTTTGTAGCTTCACTTTCTCTTTCGGCGTGACATTCATCATTACCGTTTGACTAAAAAATTATCAAAATGTGCGAACACGGATCTTTAATACAAGACAGCAACCCAATACAATTTGTATTATGTGAATCGTAAAAACAGTCATGCAACAATAGCCCGCTGAGAACATGGGCAGATTATTAAAAGCCATCATTTAGAGTGAGGTGTCCGTAGTTGACCATAACGCAGACGGAAAATCAATGTCAAAAGGCCGCATGTGAACAAAAAACCACTAGCTAGAAATGAAAATTTAATTCAAACAAAAACTAGGTATAAAATGAGCTGTGAATGGATTGGGAAAACCATTTAGAAAAAAAATCCGGTCCAAAAAATCGAAAAAAAAGTAAAAATCAGAGTGAAATTGCCGCATGTGAACAAAAAACCACTACCGAGAAACCGAATTTTTATTCAAACACCGTTTTCTCACTCTACTTTAAATTTAGAGCGAAAAAAATTCACGCTGCAAAACCACTCGCTTTTTCGCTCTATTTCCTGTTTCGGCGTGACCAAAATCACCACTCCAATTTGACTTCAAAAATCATGAAAATGTGTGAACAGATCTTTAAAAAAAGACAGCGCCCCAATACAATTCAAATTCTTTGAATTGTAAAAATTCTTTGAATTGTAAAAAAACTCGCACCAATAAGAGTGAAAATGACGTCACGCATGCAACAAAGCCAAATTGTATGAATGGAAAAAAGGCAGATTAGAAGTGCCTGGACCTCATATAGCGGTAACAAAAATCTTGTTGACGAATTAAAAAACAAGAGAAGACCAATAATAGCTCCGCTCAGGTAGCGATATTGCAGCTATTAATAACACTCTTAATATGCTTCATCCTACCTCGTCTTGACGGCATCAAAAATTACTTAGAAATGTTTCATTATCCGTACATCCACTTAGAGCACCTAAGGTATTACTATCCTCTTAAATTCTCAATATCTCGAACGCGCCCAATTTCCAAATTGACTGCCTTCAGTGCTTAAATTTGCACACAAAAGTAAAAATAAAAGGTCGTGAGAGACAGAACGAAACATACTAACGGTAATTGACGATGTTAGCAGACAATCCGCACGAAGCAGAGACCTCTTCTCCCAGATGAGCGTTGAAAACATCACCGTCATATTTCTAAAAATATAATACTAACTCCCTATACATCACTGGCAATAACTTTGCATGCACTGGGTGGCCTTTTGCATTTAAACTATTGCCATCTCACGACCAGAGCATTATCTGTTTAATTTCCCTATTCGCGTTCGCAAAATATGCGTCACATTGAAATTGGATCTTGAAGTCAATTTATCAGGAAAATAAGTGGAGAACTTCGTCTCAGCAGTACATACAATTTAGCTAGTCAGTACTTATGTGGGTTCCCTCAAATATGATTTAGATGCTACTAAAAATGGCAAAACTTCCAATCTATCAAAAAAAGGCAAATTAAAAAAGCTAAAACTTAGAATATTCTTTTGTCCCTCCTATCAACTTCTTAGGTTTTCTATCAACCTAAGTAGCCAAAACCTTACCAATGTTGAAATCGATGACGTTATTTCATCAGTCTCTGAGTGGTCTGGACTCTTCATCAAGTTTTCATTCGATGAACTCGACGAGTAAAATCCAGCAGCCGCCCTTGACCCCTCTCTGGGGTTCAGGATCATCTGTCTATAACTCCTACTGACCACGAAAGATGGGTACAGCTTCTTATGGGTTCGCATGAAGTTGTAGGCCTGCTCAGACATCCGATCAAACCAGTCAAATTGGGGTTCGAGAGACTTGTTTTGGATCTTCTGCTTCAAATCCCTCACAGAGGACGCATCCACTTTGAAGTTGTATGCAATCGAATTCTAAACCAGTTCATTAATGGTATAAATTGAAAAGTTCTACTTCTTTTCGTCCGGATTCATTTAACCCCGCAAATCTTATCCCCATATCATTTGACCTTAATTAATCAACCTCTCTATCCCAACAAATAGCATCCGACTTTAAAGGCATGTTTTGTCATATTTAAATGGGCAATTTAATCCCACGTTCGGTAGTGATAGTTTCATATCAAGCTGGGTTACGGGTGAAATGATGTGCAGGGTTGGGTATTGGGGGAGGGGGGATTGCGTGGGGTGTGTCAAACTCTCATAAGAAGAAAACTCTCATAAGAGTGCGTGGGGTGTGTCACCCTAAGAACAGCTCTTCGCACAATTAATGCATGTCTCCAAGAGTTTTGATGAATCGAATACTTAGAGTCTAGTAAGCCGAAAGGCTGAAAGCCTCCGATCGTTACCTTTTATCCTGTTTTTAAGGACAAAAAGTCAAAAAGGTCTGACGAAAATTTGGTAAAGCAGAAAATCGAAAAAAAGACAGCCGGACTAATATTATTGCGACAAACTTCTTTTGAGAGCAATTGAAAATTGTTTTTAAAAACGAAACCAGGATATATCTCTCCGGGAGTCGTAAAAAGAGCAGTACAATGATAATCTCACAAGAATGATAGACCTTTCTTGTGCACAAGAATGATAGACCTTTCTTGTGCATAAGCAAAGAGCTTCCTGAATTCCAATAAAAGCTAACTAATTCGCAAAATTTTTCAAACATACCCGGCAGATTGCCGGAAAATAGCCCCCGTTGATTCCAATGAGCATGATTGGGATTGAAAGAATAGATATTGAAAAAAAAAGATTTTTGTACAAAAACATTTTTTAAGTCCGATTTACTTTGATGGCATTTCGTAGTTGAACATACTTCTGTTTCTTAGAGGGAGGCTACAGGGGCCACAATCAATACCAATAGGCATTAGAGATGGTAACTAAGACTTATAGGAACGACGTTCAAATAGCGGGCAACTACAATTGGGCTTTATGGGTTTATCCCGTTTCTATTTTTTATACTGACTCTGTTCATTTTGAATTGCTTTGCTGAGCAATTGATGTTCAAAATCACTATTAGCAGAATGAGAGAAGAGAGAAACTAGCCTAGAGAAGTCAAAAAGATTTCACGCAATATGTTGAAAAAGCGGCAAAATGAGGTAAAGCGAAACATTTTTTGTTCGAAGAAGTAAAAAAACATAGCAGGACAAGTCCTGAAATACAATCCAAGTAATTGAATGAAAGACTGACCTAATGAACCTGACCAGCGGATCAATTGAACAATCCCAGCCAACCAGACAAAATCTCAAAAAATGAGAAACTAAAAGAATCAAACAAACTAACCAAAAAAAAACGATCATTGCTAGAACCCTTGAAGCTTTTAACTTGAAAGCCATATATGACTCATTTCAAAAACTCATTAACTCACGCAAAAACCTTGAAAGAGATGAATCTGCCACTAAAAGTAGATAAACTGGACACATATGACAAATGCATCAAGAAACTGAGAAGAGAAAATTTCCAAAAATAGGGCTATAAAAAAGGTAAAAACATTTTTTGTCCCTGGAGATCTGTTTTGTAAACTTTCTACAACATTTAAAAAGTATCGTTGGCCTGTAAAGATAGTTAAACTCAGAGAATGACAAAAAAACCGAAAAAACTGAAAACAATCGAAAATTTTAAATTGCAAGCTTTATTTAAAAAATTCCCTACAAAAGCAAAATTTAGAAAAACTAAAACTATTTTATTGCCCCTAGAAACTATGTAGTAACATACTAGCAAACCCTATAGGAGGTTCCCCTGGTCACTGAAAAAAAATTTCAACAATTTAAAGAAAAAAATTGCAACTTTATCAAAAATTGGTAAACGATATTAAAATGTTGAATACCATTCCATGACCAAAAAATATTTTCAATAAACTGTTAGCAAAACCTAGATGAGGCTTCTTGCCCCCAGGGGCTGAAAAACTTGAATAATGACAATAAATGATAGAAAATTTGAAAAAAACCAAGTTTGATTTTAAAAAATTGACAAAATTCATGAAGTTAAAAGGTTTAAAACCACTTCATTACCACTAGAAACTATGCAATAACCTATTATTAAACCCCAGAGGAGCTTTTTTGACATCAAAGTCTGAAACAACTCAAAAAATGACACAAATTCTCAAACAATTTGAAAAATTAGTATAAAATACCGTGTTTATGTTTGGAGTAGCAATAGATCTATCGCTTAAAGTGGCCGTAAAAAGCAAATACGTCTTGCAAAGGACCTTTACCAATTTTAATGAACCTCAATTTCAGACTGGTCTAACAAAAAATCCAAAAAATGACGAAAAAGTGCTAAAAATTTCATTAGTTTAGGCTCAAAAACTCCCAAAAATGATCTTTTAACCTTGAATTACGGCCTTCCCAGTAGCTTCACCACTCTGAGTACTTGAGGGACTACAAAACGCGGGTCTCTAATGAAATTTGATGCCCGCTGAGTTTTACCTGTTCATCCCGTTTTGAAGCTCAAAGTCACTAAAACATGTGTGAAAACATCTTACAAAAACAAAAAAAAACATAGCAGGACAAGTCCTGAAATACAATTTAAAGAATTGAATGAAAAACTCAGACGCACTCTACTTGACCAGCAGATCAATTGAACAATTTCAGCCAGAACACAAACAAAATCATCATAAAATTGAGAAACAAAGAAACAAACCTAAACGAAAATATACTCGTTGCTAATGCTCTTGAAGTTTTTAAAACTATGGCAAAAGTTTTTCCCTTTAAAAATACCTATTTCAAAAAGATGTTAAAAACCAATTTTTGTTTCTGAAATCGGTTCAGTATTTTATCAGCGAGACCTGAAAAATATTCATTGGCCCTTGAAGATCGATTAACTCGAAAATGACCAAAAAATTTTTAAAAAAAATCAATTCCAAACTATAAGGAAACGTTGCTGCAAATCGTGATATAAATATCTTTCGAATCATTTCTGTGTCTCTAGAGGCTATCCAGTAACCCAATTCCAAACTTTAAAAAACTCATAGGCTCATAGATCGATAGACAATAATTTTTAAAATTTCAAATTTTAAATAATAGAAAGTCGGTCTATTAAAAGGTTGAAAGCCATTCAATTGCCCCCTAGCAACTATTTAATAACATACTATCAAACCCTAGATGAAGTTACCTGGCTACTGGGGCAAGAAAAAAATACAATACAAATATTTTGAAAAAACTTTAAAATTGCAAATTTTATCAAAACACTTCTAAAAGTCGAAAGGTTAAATTGTTGAAAACAAATCCATTGAAACTAAAAACCATGCAGTAACTTTTTATTAGAACGTTGACTGACAAAATTTTAGGAAACCTTAAAAAAATGCAGATTTTATCAAACAAATGCTAAACTTAGAGACATTAAAATGTTAAAAACCATTCCATTGTTACTAGAAACTATGCAGTGCCCTATTAACAAACCTCAAAAGAGATTGCCTGGTCCCTGAAGCAGGAAAAACTGAAAAAAAAATTCAAAAACCTGAAAAAAATGCGAATTTTGTCAAAAAAAAATGCAAAAATTTGTGATATTCAAAAGTTGAAACCTATTCCATAACAACTAAAAATTTTTCAGTAACTTATTATCCAACCACTGATGAGGATTTCTTGCCCCTTGGACTCAAACAACTTGAATAATGACAATAAATGTCGAAAAATATGAAAAAAATTGCAAGTTTTGTCAAAATTGCTAAAATTCATGATGGCAAAAAGTTGAAAAACATTCCATTATCAACAGAAACTAAGCAGTAATCTATCCTCAAACCCCTTATCAAACCCTAGATGAGGTTTCTTACACCGAGGGCTAAAAAAACTCAAAATATGAAGAAAATTTTTAAAAACCTGAAAAAAATTGCGAAAATTAGTATCATTTTGCGTGTTTGTGTTTGTAGTACCAAAACATATGGCTCAAAAAAATGGTCATTACAAGCAGTTTTTTCCCGCAAAAAGCTTTCATCAACTTTTAAAAATTTCAACCTAAGACTAATCAAACAAAAAACTCAAAAAAATCACAAAAAAAACATGAAAAATTGCACCAGTTTGAACCCAAAAACTCCAAAAAATGACCTTTTAACCTTAAATTAAGGCCATCCCGGCAGCTGCACCACTATAAGCACTTGAAGGACTACTAAAGCCCACTTTGTGCCTCTAATGAAACTTAATGTCCGCTGGGCTTTACCTGTTTATCCTGTTTTGAAAGATCAAAGTCATTGAAAAATGTGTGAACACATCTTAAAAAATACACAGCGCACCAATACAATTCAAATTCTTTGAATTGTAAAAAAGACAGAGCACCAATACAATCCAATTCTTGGATTGTAAAAAAAATAGGAGCGCTATAATAGCCGGCTGAGAAGATGAGGGCGGCTATTAATAACAAAGCAGGTCGGACAACTTTTTTTTAATAAATCGATTATCAAAACGATTAAGCTCATTCAATAAGTAAATTCGCTTACATATTTGTTGGAGGCAGATAAAGTTCCAGGCCACTAACCCTAGTTTCTTGGGCAAGTTTCTCGTATGCATCCAATAGAAATTCTGCATAGTCTCTCATGGTTTCCAATGACTTCACTTCTCTGCTCGAAGGAGCCAAACTGCGGTCTCCTGTTGTGAACTGGGCCGCCATCATTCTCTCATCTCTGTACGAATTGACCTCGTCAACAGTCGTGCGAAAAGCCTGATTAAAACAAAACATCCACCTAACATCAGCGTATTGTTCTCAACGACTGGCGATCGGTTGACCACGTCAGCAGCTAGCTAGCTGCAGCTTAGGGAGGCTAACATAAGCTCAACTGAGGGAGGGGACAGGTGAACTGGGAGGGAGTCATACTCCAAAAACTCTTAAAACACATTACATACAACTAAAACCAAGGTCCTTACAATTAAATGCTACATACAAAGTACACACAACTAAAACCAGGGTCCTCAAAATTAAAACCTACGTACAATTAAAGTACATAAAATTAGCATAGCCGGTTAATTTTAGGAGCTGCGAAGCAGACTTGCGGGCTGTAGAATACTGACAGAAACAGATGAGTTGAAAAATTACCTACGCCTCCCTAAATATTTTTGAAACTTTTAGCGACAATTTAAAAACAACTTCTTCAAATTCTCTCAGCAGAAAACTTTTTTATTCCACAAAGATGAAATCTTTAAAATAACACCTATAAGATCCTTTGACCTAAAATTAAAACATACCCGGCAGATTGGGTGTGTCAAACTCTCATAAGAAGAAAACTCTCATAAGAGTGCGTGGGGTGTGTCACCCTAAGAACAGCTCTTCGCACCATTAATGCATGTCTCCAAGAGTTTTGGTGAATCGAATACTTAGAGTCTAGTAAGCCGAAAGGCTGAAAACCTCCGATCGTTACCTTTTATCCTGTTTTTAAGGACAATAAGTCAAAAAGGTCTGACGAAATTTTGGTAAAGCAGAAAATCGAAAAAAAAGACAGCAGGACTAATATTAATGCGACAAACTTCGTTTGAGAGCAATTGAAAATTGTTTTTAAAAACGAAATCAGAATATATCTCTCCGGGAGTCGTAAAAAGAGCAGTACAATGATAATCTCCCAAGAATGATAGACCTTTCTTGTGCACAAGAATGATAGACCTTTCTTGTGCATAAGCAAAGAGCATCTTGAATTCCAATAAAAGGTAACTAATTCGCAAAATTTTTCAAACATACCCGGCAGACTGCCGGAAAATAGCCCCCCGTTGATATTGGAACCGAGCAAAAAGGCGAAATTCGATGGCATTGAAGGATTTGAAAAAAGCGCCATAGTCATTTCAATACGCAATTAAAACATACACGGCGATTGCCGGAAAATAGCCGCCGTTGATTCCAATAAGCATGCTTGGGATTGAAAGAATAGATATTGAAAAAAAAAAGATTTTCGTACAAAAACATTCTTTAAGTCCGATTTATTTTGATGGCATTTCGTAGTTGATCATACTTCTGTTTCTTAGAGAGAGGCCACAGGGGCTACTATCAATACCAATAAGCATAAGAGATGGTAACTAAGACTTATAGGAACGACGTTCAAATAGCGGGCATCTAAAATTGGGCTTTATGAGTTTATCCCGTTTCTATTTCTGACTTCAATTTTTTATACTGACTCTGTTCATTTTGAATTGCTTTGCTGAGCAACTGATGTTCAAAATCAATTTTAGCAGAAAGGGAGAAGAGAGAAATTAGCCTACAGAAGTCAAAAAGATTTCACGCAAAATGTTGAAAAAGCGGCAAAATGGGAAAGCGAAAAAAAGTTCGACGAAGTAAAAAAAAAATAGGAGCGCTATAATAGCCGGCTGCGAAGATGAGGGCGGCTATTAATCAAATTAAAAGTAAAGTTTGAAGCGCAAAAGTACTTTTCTTTAGTGAGGTAAGCCGAGAATGATCATCACGCAAATGACCTAAAAACTTGTGCTAGATTGAGTGAGAAATGACGTCACGCGCAAAAAGGCCTTTATTGGGAGGAAGCAGTTAAATGGTTAACAAATGTTTAACAAAAAAGGGGCGTCAGATGACAAAACAAAAAAACAGCCGAAGACTGGGAATCGACTCCAATTAATTAAATTTACACCCTAGCCATTCAATAACTAATAAAAACATTCACTTAATTATACCGTTCAATTTAGGGATACCATTCAATACAGATTATCAGGAAAACAGCACGCTATGAAAAATTTTATCGGAAAGATTTCGTAAGTTGCGACTACAAAAGCATTGTTCATAATCAATCGTCTGGTATGATTTGATTGTGTTGAACGAATGACTATCAAACGATGAGAAAAAAATAGCCAGCAATGCATCTAAGGAAAAGGGAAGGTCCAAGCAGGAAAAAGGAGAAAATCTGTACGACCTGTTAAATTTTCAAATAATTTTTGCTAAGTCTCATCACATCTGAAAAAGAAGTTCCTGCTTATTCATTGAGCACATACACGACACGCACATGAAAACCTTTAATTGTTTTCACTTAGTAACAATAACCCAACCAACAACCCTAACTAAACAACAGAACCAAAAATAATGTTCCGAACGACAAATAAAACAGAAGAGATATGAAACAGAAAATTTCAGCAAAATCTTGTTCAAACGTAGCCTATTTTCTTCTAAAACTTATAAATGAATATCCACATAATCAAACGGCAATATACAAACTAATTTCAACCAAAAAAAACCCGAGCACAGAAAACACGAAAAAGAGCACCAAAAACAGCTCTAAAAGGTGAAATCAGAAAAACAGCTACAGATTGGAAATAAAACTCTAACATATGAATGAGATGGCCATGAATGCTTCCAAACTTACATTTACTTTTTAAAATGCTTTAGAAAAATGTTTCTCAAACGGCAATATACAAACTAATTTCAACCAAAAAAAACCCGGGCACAGAAAACATGAAAAAAAGCACCAAAACAGCTCTAAAAGGTGAAATCAGAAAAACAGCTAAAGATTGGAAATAATACTCTAACATATGAATGAGATGGCCATGAATGCTTCCAAACGTACATTTACTTGTTAAAATGCTTTAGAAAAAGCACTTAAACCAAGAAAAATAGGAGAAACTACAAAAATGCTTCGAAAAAGCCGCTCGTGATCCAAAATTTTGCTCGCGTAGCGAAAAATTTTTCAAACCTTCTTTTCTCACTCTTTCTCATCAATAACACGGGATGAACAACGTATCACTATCTTCTCTCTGTTCTTCAATTCGTGCAGCCGTTTGATCTAGACGTGCGGAGTTGACTTTCACGTGCGGAGTTGACTTTTACATCCTGTTGTAAATACACTCCGAAAAATTGTCGATAAAAAAACTCCACCAATACTCCTCTTCAAATTGTAAAAACCAGGAACACCGCAATAAAATCAGGAATACTTTGCAGCTATAAAAACCAGGGTCCCCACAATTAACTACAGGCAATAAAACCAAGGTCCTTTAAAAACGCAAAAAATGGGCGAGCCTAATAAAGCCTCATTAAGTCGATCTAAAGATTAAAATTTCACTTAAAAACACACGTGTGCATTTAAGGAAATTCAATAATGCATTTTACAGGGAATGAAGCCATCGTGTATTGAGAAATAATATCAATAATAGCAAGAGCAGGAGAAACGTTAAGATTCAGAAAGAATCAATGAGTTTACACCATGGGTCGTACTCGGAGCATCTCTTAATTGTAGCTCAAAAATGATACGATTTCCGATTTAAACAACAGGAAATGTGATGATAACCAAGATTTATTTAACAATTCTCTTCAGTTATTTCAAAAAAGTTGAAAAAAATACCTCCGCAGCTAGTATCTAATCTTTCTCAATTCGATGTTCCATTTTTTCTACAACCTTCACAATGACAATTCACTTTCCAGTTGCATGAATAATGTTGTTGGTACTTCAAATTACTGCAAAAGTTTGACTGAGTCAGTGTTTTGTCATTTCTTTGCATTTTTGAGTCAGTTAAAGTGATATGATGTTGTACAATTGAGCTGTTCTTTTAAGAAACAATAGTGATGGTCGAATCTTTTGCTTCTCGAGATCTTCTTGACAAATTTGCTGAGTTCAACTATCATAATTCCTTGAGACCAGTTTTGAGATCTATTAGTTCATTCCTTTCCCCCATCTCATCTGCTTGCATTTTTCACTTGCGAAGCTTACAAAAGCTCAACGTCGCTGATAATTGGAAGTGTAAATTACCTGTACGTTGTCGTAGAAATCAAGGAATCTAGACGCATTGACACGTTTCAGGTAGTCTAAAACAAATTCAATCATAAATATTTACAAACATTCATCTTTCATTAAATTACTGAGGAACTGCAATCATGATCCTTGCTAGAGCCGCTTGAGATCCCTAATACGTTGACCGAATCTCAACATTGCATTCAACATTAAAATGGGGGAAAAGCAATCAGTAATGTCATTACATTGTCGTCCACCCAATGAGCGAAGAGATTTTAAACTAACTACCGAAATACAAAATAGGGCTGGTCACAAGGATTATACAGCATCATTGAAAACTGGTTGTGTGTGTTCAATTTCAAGACGTGTCCAAATTACAGTTTGACTTGTTCATGATTTGAACAGATAAGAATTTTGCGATTAACTAAAATGATATAAAGAGATGTCTAACGAAGCAATTTAAAAAATTAGTACATTTAGGTCATTTCTGTAACCTTAATCGAGCAGTACAAGAGAGAGAGAGAGAGAGAGAGAGAGAGAGAGAGAGAGAGTTAATTTATCCCCGCTTGTAAAGTATAAATACAGAACAGCATAGATTTAGTAGAAAAAAAGAAAAACAACGAAGTTTACAATAGAATGGCAAAGTACAGCAGAACGATCAGCATAGTATTATTTATCTTCAAGCAAGGAAAGGACACGCAACGAGGTCGTTTGACCTACTTCACAGCGTGCCCAGATGTATACACCATAGATGATAAACTTATTAACATTTTTCAAAAATTTTTTTTCTTTTTCATTTCTTAGCAATGATTCAAAAACATAACAAAGAACTTAAATGGTAACTTTGAACAATTCACTACTAGATGCCCTCTTCCATGGCATATTTTTGCACGCTCAAGCGAACGTCCAGACTTGGCCAACTTCGAAAAAAAGAAGAGAAAAATAAGTTCTTTATATAAAAAAAAACTCGAATTGAAGAAACATTGTTAAAAACTATCTTTAGAATTTAGAAAAATCAGATTTTGACAGCAAAAAATGAATCGCGGTGCCTTCTACGAAGGCACCGCCACAATTTTTGCGTAGATTTTTGTTATTTTGTAAAGAAAGCATCTAGAATTACAAGGTTCTGGAAATTTAGCAGAAAAACACTTTTCGAATGAGTTCCTCATTTTCAAGAATAAAAGTTTCTTTTAAATTATGATAGGTCATTGATATTTGGCTATAGGTTGAGCTCCCGATAGAGTCAGGCAACAGTCCTTGAATTTTCAAAACATTGAATAATGTTGAAGCCCGACGACTTATCGAATTTTGCTCCAATTTAGATCTGCATAACGGCACTTTTAGTAACATGTGTTTTGCTCGTCTTGTTGTTAAAATATGTCTTTCAAACTGAAACATACTGTTTAGATAGTCTTCGGCATGGAAACTGTTAATCGATTTTAAAACAAACTTAAGCAGCTCATATACATGTCGAATTCAAAAACTGTTAGAATTTTGTTTGCACAGAATAGATCTTCGCTTTGATCGAACCGACTCTTAAAATTAATTTAAGAATTTTCTTCTGTAGCAGATGGATTGGAGCTAAAGAAGTGAAGCTAGAGCATCCATACACCAAAATTCCATATTGTATGATAGGACATATGGCACTCTTGTAATATTCTATTAACTGGTACCTTGGAGCGAAGTGTCTTAATTTTGATATTATACCACATTGCCTACTAAGTCTTCCAATGACAAGATCTATATGAGAACTAAACAGCAATTTTGAATCAACTATTATGCCTTAAATATTTACATGATGGTTCCAATTTTATTTCTTCTGATGCGATGTGGAATCGCTCACTGGAAGCACTTGTTTTTAAATTTAATTGGACCGTTTTTAGCATATTGAGCTTAAGTTTATTTGCATTTAACCAAGCGGCTATACTATCTAAGTCATCTTGGATAGCTATTCTTGAGAACCTAAACTGCAAAGGTTGGTGTCGGCAAAAAGATGGACACTAAGTCGATTACACACTCTTGGTAAATCGTTTATATAAATTAAAAAAAACAGTGGTCCAAGTATGGAGCCCCGAGGGACACCACAAGTTATATTTAACGAAGTTGATGTCACTCCGGCCACGAAAATTCTCTGAGTTCTATTAGATAAATAGCTTTTACACCATTCTAGGCACTTATGACGAACACCATAACTTTCTAGCTTACGGAGCAAAATTTTATGATCTAGTGTATCAAATGCCTTCTGTAGATCCAGAAAAAAGTTGACAACTTTGAATTCGCTTACTCTTATTCTTTCAGTTAATTCTGCCAATGCATCTATGGTGGAATGCTTTTTGCGAAAACCAAATTGCTTGCGATAGAGAAGATTAAAATGTTCCAGGTATTCGTAAATTCTAGAGAACATTGCCCGCTCGTATATTTTACTCCAAACATTTAGCAGAGAAATTGGCCTATAATTGTTCTCTTCTAGTCTTGATCCCTCTTTATGCAATGGAATGACTTTTGCTTTTTTGAGCTCAGTTGGAAAAACTCCTTCACGAAATGATTAATTAATTAACGATGTGAGGTATTTCGTGACAACAGATTTTGTCTTCACTACAATATTACTAATCTCATCTTCACCGGATGAAGATTTGTCCGGAAGTGAATCAATAACTGCACTTATTTCAGTATCAGAAACTGGATATACTCTCAATGACATGTTAACATCAGTCAGGGGTGTGGCTGCCTCGGAAGGAATACTACGCTGAATATTTTTGCCAATACTAGCAAATTTTTCCTGACAGCTCATTTAAAAGTTTAAATGTTTGTCTTGAGTCTCCGATACATTTTTCGAACATGTTTCGATAATAAACCTTTTTCGCTGTTTTAATACTTTTTTCTAACTGAAGTCTAATATCTGTAAACTTCTTGCGCAGAGAGCCATTTGACTTGTCTGCTTTCCATTTCCTGTGAATAAGATTCCGCTGCGTACGTATATTTTTTATTTTGTTGTCGAACCATTTAGGTGTAGAAATTCGATTCTGCGGGGTGATACGTTTTAGTGGAGCGTACTGCTCAGTAACGGTTAAAAAATGTGATGAAAGGCACTAAAGCATGAATTTGCACACCCACTGTATGCTGAAAAACATTACAAAGTTTGTGACTCAAGGCAGATAAGTATTTTTCAACAATATTGCAGTTACGAAGAAATGATGTATCCCTTACAATTTTGCTTTCAAGGTCATTTGCTTTCACTGTCCACTTCAACGTAACCGGAAAATGGTCTGAAAAACTTTGATTTTCAAGTATGTGAACATCCCCTATCAAATTTTGAAAAATGAAGTGGTCTAAGCAAGTTGCTGATTTTTCTGTGACACGGGTGGGTTTATTGGGTGTTATAAAAAACCATTTGAATGAATAGCGTTTTTATATTTTTGCGTGAGCAAATTTTGTTTCATCGTATCAATGTTAATATCCCCACATATTACAGTTGGCAAGCATTTGGAATTTAAATTTCCCAAAACCTCTACTAAGTCCACAAAATCAAGTTTATTGGCTCTTGGTTTGTTGTATATTACCACTAGCCGGAACTCGTAACATTGTTCTTCTATGGTCGCAGATAAAGACTCCTCCATCATGCAATCCAGTTCTTTTTGAATAGAGCAATTAGCTGTTAGTTGAATCATAATGCCACCGCCTTTTGAGTCACGAACTTTTGAAGCTATATTTTGTAACCAGTTACCAGTAGTGATTTTTGGTCGTCGTTTTTAGATAGCCAAGTTTCAGTCAAGCAAAGAATATCAGGTGGAGACTCAAGACTATGTACAAGTGCTTCCAGGTCCTCTATATGTCTTTTTAAGGAGCGAACGTTTAAATTTAGAATAGTAAGTGAACAAGAATTTGAAGTTTTAGATTTAGGTGAAGTCACTGCACGAGGAGGTGGGAAAAATATTGCTCTGGGATGGTTGGAAACATTTAACAAAGTCTGAAAAATTATAATTCAGGTTCCTGGCTGGTTCAAGCAAATCAAACACTCTGTACACTCTTTTGTTTTCTTTCCATAGGTAAAAAATCGTGCCCTCCCTTGTCCAGGCTGATTCAACCCTCGGATCTCTTTTCATCATTGCCAGAAACTTTGCTCTAGCAGGTGATATGTCTTCGAAGATTTTCACATTACTTCCAACTTCCGACAACTTCTTTTTGTTTCTGAGTATCTGCGTTTTCACCAACCGTCTAGCAAAACGGGCAATAAAAACGCGTTCACCCGCTTTCCTGCCTGGGAGTCTATGTGCCGTTGAGATGTCCCTTTCGTCGACTTCCACTCCTATTGATGTTGCAACTTCAATAACTTTTTTGATGGTCACGGAATCTTTCTCTGGTACGTTTCGATTACCAGTATGATCTGAGTCTTCCTGAACGCCACTAATACGGATATTGTCCCTTCTTGTATAACTTTCAACAGTTTCGGCTTGGGACATTGCTGCTACATTGCAGAGTTCTTCTTGATAGTAAAGGACGTCCTCAATATGCTTGATAATTTCGGCTTTCATTTCCTCTTTGACCTGTTCTACTGCTTGCTTCACTGCACTTGGAATAGCTACTTGAATTTCCGTTCGAACTTGAGTGATAATTTGACTAATACAAGCAGGAATGATGCTGCTGATACGGCTTTCGATCATTTTGTCAATTTTGGATTAAAAATAAATCTTCATCGAAGGTATCTGAACTTGGACTTGAATCAGGTTTGGCCCGCTTCGCGTCCTGTTTTTTCAGAAAAGGGGTTTGATCTAGAAATCTCAAGTTGGGAAGATCATTGGCCTCTGTCTCATTTGACATCTCTGAAACTATTTAATAAGTTTATCACAACAATTAGGCTAAACTACTCAATAAACTGTATTCTGATTCAACTCGACATTAGCAGCAAACGATTAACAAGATTGGATATTCAATCGAACACCAAAATCCCTTACCCTCGTAAACTAGCACATTAGTCCACCTCGTTATTAATGGTTTCCCTCTGAGGTATATCAGCCTCATTTCAATCCATTAACTCGATATTTCGAAAACTAGTAGTATAGTATACACACCCTAGTCATAAACCGGCGGTCATCTTGCAAGAATCTTGTGAAATAACGTATATTGCAATATATCTTGCACGATAATCGTCCCATCTTGCAAGATAACAGTCTTTTGCAAGATAACCGTCATTTTGAACAATCTTTTATGATCTTACAAGATAACCTTCGGAGTTCGCCTAGGGCAATGCTCTACAATTATAGTTGGGCTTTTCCCATTATAGGGAAATAGTTGGGCCCCCAATCATTCTATACCATAATGGGGTATAATCTCGTGGGGGAGGAGGGTGAGGAGGCTAAAATAGGAAAGATCCAGTCAACACTTACTGAAAAACTCGTCGTGATAAGAGTCCAAAATCTGCCTCAAGCTCAAACTGCCAGGGGATACCACAACTTCAGTTGATTTCTGACGTCGCAGAAGTTTTGTCTTTCTTCTTTCCGAGTCGGTTTGACTAACATCCCCACCCATTGAGAACTCCTGTGGTACACCATCGTCATCGAAAGACCTGAAGTTTGAATTTGAAGATCGATTTGCAAATGAACCCGAAGAAGGATAGTATTTAGCTGAAGATGATGATGCTGACTCTCGGAATCCCAAAGATTTGAGATGTTCGATGCGACGAGTGCATTCTGAGATAAGATAGTTGACAGCGGTCAGCTGCTTTTTTGTGCTCAAACTGTCACCTAAAGCCGGCAAGTGTAATAAGAGTTAAACATAACCCACTAACGTCCGGCGATTTGCTCTCAAACAACCGGCGAGCGGTTGCCTTTGGCAGTAGCCAGTTAGGGCTAAGGGATGCTAGCATTGGGGGGGGGGGAGATGGGGGAGGGGAGGGGGGGGGGGTGGGGAGGGGAGTGGGGTGGGGAGGGGAGTTAGGGTAGGGAGGGCTGGACCAGAGGGAGGTCCAAATGAGGTGGAGGAGGGTGCACCCCCCCCCCCTGTGAACCAACTGATGATATTTTTTACACTAATGATGGTTTCGAAAGCCTCCTGAGATGCAGGTCTAGCAATTACAGTGAGAACAAACAGAATTCCAAACCTGAGTTGTCCTGTGATTGTAGGATGACTCTCTCGTCCTGTGCAAATGCGATGATGGCGTCTAACTCCTCCATACTGCAGCAATGTCTCACCATCTCACAGAAGGCCTCACTTGACACTCCAACATGCGCAGGCACTCCACTCTCAAGGGGCGTGTATCTAATCAACATATGAAACAATCTCAGAACTTATCCTTTTATTGGGTGTGAAACCTTGGCTCAGTAGGTACACATTTGCACTCTCCAAGCATGCCCGCTACATTAATAAAATGGATATGAAAGAAATGTCAACAACAGTTTCAAAAATCTTGGAACAGCAAAACAACGATCATTGATATTATAAAGTGCTGCTTTCTATATTATTATTTTGTTTTACCTCTAGTATCTTCAGAGTAAAAAGCGGGTTCAAAGCCTTATATTCAACTAACTGTTTTTACTCTTTCCAACTCTTTCAATAAAATTCAATCAGGAGGAATACAACATTAAGGGGTTTCATCCAATAGAATTATAGCATTATTTTATATCATTCAAATATTCCTTCCAATCATGGGAGGAATGAAATTCCTCATACTCCGGCTTCTCTTCAAAGTTTTGAGTCCGCTATTTTTTTTTACAAAGACATTGAATAAATTGTTAAGCCGCCACAGCTTTTTCATGCAAGTCGTGAAGGAACAATATGAGCGTTAGAGATTCGATTTTTTCAGAGTTTTACCTCGTCATGGGTTCGAAATAATCTAAGTCATACTGAGTTTTTCAGTTTTGAAGTATGCCTGCTTTTGTCATTGTCAGTTTGTTGTGTGTGTGGAGTGTGTTTTCCTGCTTTATAATACCAAAGCCAATGAATGCAACTATTGAGTGTTGCCATGACGGTGTTCATTTCCGCGTGGATGGGAAAATTGTTTCAAGCCTGCCATATTTGATTGAAGAATGCCATCAATCAATCAATTCAACCGCAATTTCCTCCAATTGCGCGCAGCGCCAATTCGTCTTGTCAGTTGGAATTTTGATGTTGTCTATTCTACTTCAATTGCTTTTCAATTAGGCTGATGAGCCTCAAGACTGAAAACATTTTGATACTGAAAACATCTTGTTTTATTTGTTTATCTACTTGGACTGCTTAACTTCTCCATCATGCTGTCTCTTTTGACTGTTAATTGAATGCTCTGAAAGGCTCCAAGTTTCTTCTTTTTCTGTTCTAGAGGCCATTAATTCCATTCAATTTACATATTTAACTAAGTTTTTGCGAAGATTAATTGTTTTTTCTCAATATTCCTGCTCATCGCATCAGCTGGCATTTTTTATCGATTGTTTTTCTGTCAATACGAGAAATTGAAGAGTTGTAAGATCATAATTAACGTTTCAGATGGCGTCAATCGCTGTCGTTTTTTCCCAATTAGCTGAATTAATCTTACTGCTTTTCGAACAACTATTGACGTCAGCAGTATTGCTTACGTAATTACTGAATAAACTACGGCAATGGATAATACAAGGTGAGCGCTAATACTAATGAAGCAATAACTATGAGTATGCAGAGGTAGAAACAGGTTTTTTTGTAGGTTTTCGATTGAGTCATGCGAGGTCGTGCGAAAGTTTCAAGAGCAATATTGGTCAATCGAGAAAATCGAAAGTTTAGGTTGGCAACAGGTGCGGAATGTTGATGGGGCAGATATCCAAACATGGGTGGATTTGGGAATACGTGCAAATTCTAAATATCCTAATATTTGTACTGAGAATGGTTGGCCACGCTTTCCTCTCGAGATTAAGAACGAACGATTCTTCAATATTTGCCCCAATTTTTGCAGACATTTAAGAAGTTTTATTTAAGACATTTTATCAATCACAAAATAAAATAACGAAGTATTGCAATATTTCACCTTCATATTTTGCATCTTCTGGTTGCACTTTTAGTATCGGGGGTGTGATTGATTTTTCGCTCCCTGCGGGGCTACTGTTAACAAAGACAGATGGTATGGTTCAAGAAGGCGAATGGTTCACTCAGCCACACATTGAGATAGGAGGGGACGATAGTGTATATAAAGTTCCTTTTGGTGACAAACTTTTCGTTATATGTGAGCGAGGAGCCGCCTCGGCCAATTTTGATCGTCTTATCACTACACCTCAAGATTTTATTCAATTTTTATTGAAGGGTCCACAGAATACAACTGACAAGAATACAGTAAGATTCTATTTCCCTAAAAGTTCGTCGTTTTTGTGTCAGCCCGCTCTCTGCTGTCATGCAGTGCTGACTCGATCTGGTCGTTCTTTTGTGTGTGGTTGGGAAGCCACTATTTTAGACGATCGCAGTCGGTGTTCGGATGTACTGCGATTTTATTGCTACGGCTCGCGACGTGATTTTATTCTCAGTATGGTTTCGAGAGAGGGAATTGAAAAGACCATAGAATATCTCCGTTTGAAAATCGCAAGTGACACGGATATTTTAAATGACGCGCTGGAGCATTTACTATCGTTCAAGAATTCGGGTGTTGTTGTCCACTCGGAAAAAAAATCTATCGCTGGTCGGCCACGTGTATCGAAAAAGAAGAAACTTGCCTTGCGTCTTCCTTGTGTTAAAGCAAAGAAGGGAAAGGAATCCTAACAATAGGTAAGTTGATGCTTCCATATTTTTTTGTCGATGAATAATGTTTCGTTTCTCTCAAACGCGCGTTTTATGACAAAATAATATTTTGAATTCTTCGGCACAATTATTTGATGAATTGTGTCTTTTGCTTGGAATTCGAAGTTCAAGGCAATAAAAGATTTTGCAGGGGGTTGATAATAATTAATAGCTGATGCTCTATGACGACCGTAAAAGCAATGAATTTGCTTCATTGTGCTTTAAATAGCAGATTTATGTGTCAAAGAAATTTTAAGTTCGAATAAAATAACTGATCATACGAAAGTTTCAAATTATTTACCAGACGATAATGTTAATGTTTTTGGTAGTTTAATTATCTTGTTTGGTATCAATTACATAGGGTAACAAAGCTGTGTAGCGGTTTTTTGAAGTTAAGTGTTTATGTCTTCCAAATCGATATCCACACTTTTTTCACCGTAAGCAAATGCCCATAAAATCTGGCCTTCATATAAGGAGCTGGGATAAATATAAACGGTTTTTCTCCCGTACACAACTGGTGAAAGTAGATATAAAATTATATATTCACAATTTCTGGGAATTTCTAGATCAGTTAGTAAGGCATTTTGTCCTCGATGTTTTATTTGAATATACTGAAGAGCTGGTTGAAATGGGATTGGCTCGAGGTTTAGGGTTGTATTCCATGAGATAATCCGGTCGAGTTGCTTTCTGATGAGACTTTTTGCTTTTCTGTTATGAATAGGGTTTTCAACATTCATTCTTTCAGATTTTATGAATCTTTTGCTGTAAGTAATGTGGGCGAAAGAGGAATTGTTTAATGTATTGATAACAATGCTGAACAAATTGTTTTAAAGGATAAGAACAACAAAGGGTGTTTACAATGATTAAGTTAAGAGTTGGCTATTAAGAGATTTCCTGTTGTAATCAAACTTCTCTAATAAGAATCGACAGTGCAAGGATTGTTCAAAATGTCCAGATTTATTTCTTCGGAATGGCGCAATTGATGAAGCATAGCTAAGCAATGTGGTTGACTGACAGGTTTCCAGCAAATCATTAGTTTTTGTTTTTCCTGCGTTTCTACAAAGAAGGCTATTATTTTTTCAGATTCTGATGTGTAACATTTAACAATTTTTGTTACCCGATTTGCATAAATTAGAGTGTCCTGGTCCAGGAAGTAAATATTAAATGATCTCCAACTAGTTAAATGCTTTCGCAACGAAAGTTGTTCAGTTGTAAGGAAAGCCATCGTTAACAAATTTTTTTTTTTAAAAGAAAACTCAAATTAGTAAGGTTTTTGCGTGAAAGAGAATTATAATTTTAACATCGAAGTGTGGGAAAACTAATGAATGTTGAGACTTTTTTGCTGTAGATGTATTGAAACTATGACACGGAATTTCTTTTTTTCGGAATATTGTTTTTCAGTTGTTAAGATACGGAACTGTTCAAGAATAATTCAACGACAAAAATTTTCAATTATTTGTGTGTAATTTTTCGCACTACTAAATTTAAGGGAATGTATTAGCCAATGAGAAGAGAGAACGGTCATAAATTAAAAGAAGGAAATAAAAATAATGGTGTTTCCAAAAACAAATAAAAGCGTGCATGGTGAACGTTTTCATTTCCTGTTTGTGATATTCGCTGAAAAGTAACAACTGACTGTAACTGGAAATAAGAATAATTTCCCCGGCTCTATCTGGAACTTTTTAGTTGTTTCAAGTAATCGAATAGGTGAAGGAGACAATAATACAACTTTCTGTGTAACAGTTTCCTAAAAGTTATTTGGTGCTGAGAAATCGTTCTTTAAGACTCGTAAATTTTAAGAAAAATAATAGCGGCATTGTTACTCAAATAATACAAATAATGACTTGATACAACCCAGAGAGAGAAAATTCTCATGACGAGTCAACTACACGTGAAGTAAACTACTTTTGTGTACATCAATTTTTTTTTTATTATTTTTTTTAAGATAAGGCATAAGTAAGGGTATGCACGAGAGTGTTCCAGAAGTTAAAATAAAGGGAAAGTTTAATACTTTTCAGGATTGAATTCCTGCCGGTTTTCAACCCCAAAAATGCGTTTGGTGCAATAAAATTTGAAAATTTTTTGAAGGCATAGGACTTAGCCATTTTTTTTTGCAATTTGTGTTTTGTTTTTGATAATTTTTTATGAATAATATGGATATTTCTGGTTCAATTAAGCGGTTCCAATTTTTATTGTGTTCATTGGGTAGCCACTGTACTGTGGGATATTTGTAGATTGGTCGGGTATTGCTGAATAAACGGGTTGAGTCGAACATTGTCTTGGAGCGGACGTTTGCTGATCTGCTTTCAATTTTCGGATATAACTTCTCAAAAATGTGTATGGGTTTTTGGGAACAGCCGGTTGTTCGTCAGTTGTACTTTCGAGATTCTGTCCAGTCATTTCTACTGGGAGAATCAAAGAACATTTGTGAAGGGGATGTTCAGGGTGATCTTGTAAATATTCGTAATCATGCATTGATACAACTTGGACGGGTTTTGTTTTTATTTTTCGACCCTCGTGGGTTATTCGGAATGGAAAGCGGCGATGCAGCTTAGACCATTTGTGTAGGAGGTGACTGTATCCAAGATGGAGGCAAATACTGAATAAGAACGACAGAAAACCGAATAACAGCGACATTTTCCAAGGTATATATTGTTCAAATTTTTCCGAAAATTTTGGTTTCATTATCGTCAACTTTCTGATTATTGGCTCCGCTATTTGTCTAACTGCTTCGTTAGATCGTGTCATTGGTAGGTATTGCAACTGTGGCTGTGCTTCGATCAACAGTTGTTTTTTCGCTTCTGTCATTGAAGAAAAATGCGGCAACTCTTCCAAAGGAGGTAAAAGGGAAAACATTGTTGATAACGGGTCCGGCAACTTCACATCAATTCGGAGCTTCGGCTCATGTTCACAGGATGAGAGGTCACTTCTGAGGTGAATTATCTCTCCCTGGAGTTGCTGTCCACAGGCCAATGTTATAATGCAGACGCGGCATCCCATATGTTCTCTTTTTCCCAGTGGGTTACTTCCATTTGTTGATGTTTCGACCAGGCGATAATTATCTTTAGCGGACATTATCATCCACCTGCCAAATCCAAGGTTTATCGCCTGCTCCGTCAAGGGGAGGTCGACCAAATCCACTTGACAATTTCTTAGTGCTAGCGTTTCATCATCGTGATAATAAAGAGTTGCTAAACAACTTGATTTCGATGTCTCGGTTGGGATTGCCTTTGAACATACAGCATATCTCGAGGATCCTATGCATGAGTCGAGTTCGTCATCGGTGAGAAGTGCCACTTCCTTGTAGTCTGATGATATTCCAATATACTTTGTTTCTAGTCGAAAGATGTAAGCTCTTCCGGTTTGTCCGTCTGGCATCGGCATTGGAATTGCTTTAATTACATTCATTGCTGTTGTGCTTGAAGCCATAGGAATGGCGAGTGTTAGAAGTAGTCCAGCGTCGGTAGCTCTCACGTTAGTGATCAATTTTGTCTCATAGTAAGAGAGCATGTCTTGTGAAGGTATTGCCAAAGTTAGTCTGTCTTGTTTTCCTGATTCCATCAGTTGTACTATTTGGAGAACTTTGTAGAGTTGTTCTCTTGGAATTAGGGACATCGGTAGGAACGAGTTTTTGAGAGGTGTCAGTGAGTTCAATAAGTTAACACGAAAAGCATATAATGCAGCCCTGTATGATTTGATATTTGTGAATATAACCTGGAAGAGGTTGCTCAACATTAGTGCATGGTGGTTTGTTTGTTCCCGAACATAGAGAAATTGTACGCAGTTCCGCATGTGGTGAGTGTTTTGTCTGAGGACCGCAAACTGTTTTTCGGCCATTTCCCAATTCTCATTTTGTGTTTGAATGATCTGATCTTGAGCTCTTTTGATGTCTTTAAGTTCTCCTGCTACAACGTAAAATTTGTCATTAGTTTTCGTCGCAATTTGTTGAATGTCGGTTGACAGTTGGTTCATATGTTGTATAGCCAGTTTCAGGTTTTCTCTGTTTTCACCGATTCTCTTATCGCATCCTCCAAACACAGATTTTATAACGCAAAGTACTTTGTCGCCTGCTCCAAGTCCAAGTCCCAATACTGATGCTGCGGCAGCTGCTGCTAATGCTACACCTCGTTTCCTTCTGCTTTCGAAATTGAATTGATTGTCTGTCTCGTATCGTAGGAGTTTGTCAAGCTCACCTTTCAGTATTGCTATATCAAGTTGTGCTGCCACATTTTCGTTTGCTACCTGTTGTGCAATCCAGCGTAGTCCGTGTGTGTTCTCTGTCATGTTGGTGTAATTGAGGGGGCATCCATAGTTATCTTTTGTCCAAAGTTGTTCAATTTCGTTCGTAAGGTTAGCCAGTCGTCCATCAACTTTCTGGTCATACTGGGGAAATGGGACCAAAAGATCAAGTTTAACGAATCTTTCTGTTTGTAGTATTCTTTGATAAAGGTTGAAAATGACACCTTTTCGGGTTTCGGTCGCTTTTTGTTGGTAAGTGAAATAAATGGTAACAGTAAGAAGTAAAATGGACAAAAGTTTCATAGTTGGTTAAGACAATAAGATAAGAGTAATAATATTAATGCTTGGAAAAGGTTTAAAGTAGTTGCACTTTGTTTTCTTTATTTTTTTTTATTAAAAGAAAATTCTTGGTGCAGTTTACCGTCCAAAATTTGCCTGTTTAGTTCTAGCGGCACTACATAGCGTTTTTTATCTTGCTTTAGTGGAAACCGTGTTAATGGTACAATACTTTTATGTGTGCTGGTACCTACAACACCTGGCGGGGGCTCGAAGACTTGTATGTCGTGATGGTTCGCTTCTTGCGATGCTGTTCGGTGGTTTTCGTCAGAGCTTGTTGTGCTGACACTCTGTTGATCTCGGGTTGGAACTGTGTTGAATTCTCCTGGTGCTGCTGGCCATTCTGAGTCGCTAAAGGGGTCTGCCGAATTTGATAGTTCTTCGTCTGTTATGTAACCTTCAGTTGTTGCGTTGTCTCCAATTTGGCTCACGGGGGGTGTGAGTGATTCTGTGATGAGTTCTTCGTCATCAGAATGTGGTCCCATTGTTATTGTAAGTTCAGGTTGGTGGTTTGGGAGTAGTGTCGTTACGGATACTTCTGGCTGGGCATCGTCATCTTCGATCAGCTGAAGAAGATTATACGGCGAGTACTGTCTCGCTAGCTCAAATCGTTCTCCGGATCTTAGGTTGTAATTTCGATCAGAACCTAATCTAGCGTTATTTGACAATGTGTTTGCTGGTACTTCCGTCAAATCTGTGTTCTGAGGAGGTAGAATGTTAGCAGTGTCTATTGACTCAGGTGATGTATGCGAGGTTTCGGTGTTTGTTTGACCTTCGACAACAAAAACGTCATCATTCAGCTCAACAATGTTTTGTGACGGTCGCAGTAGAGTTGCTGGGTCACTAGTATTGTAGTGTACTAGTTCGTTCGAGTTTTCATTAATCCTAACATGTCTTGGGGCGTCATTTTCTGATTGGGCTCGTACAAGGACACGTGCTATATGTCTTTCAAGCTGTGTATCAAAAATTTCAGGTTCATTATCTTCATCGTTTACTTCCGCTGGCTCAAAAAGAAGAGGGTTAACTGTCTCGATATCTGGCACGACGAAGTTGGGTTTTATTGGACGAAGACGAATTCGATGACAGCAATATGTTTTATGTGTTCCAGTTTGACGCACAATATAATTGCTATTTGTCAAGACTTGTTCAACTCTGTATAGTGCTTTCCATTTGACTTTGTTTTTGTGCATTATCGAAGACTGGTGGACTGCTGTTGGGTCTAACATCAGACAATAGTCATGTAGCTCCAGTGGGGCTGCGCCTGCTTTTCTATCGTAATATTGTCTGTACCTGTTGTAAGTAGACATCAAGTTCTCTTTTACTTTCGCGAATTGCTCTAGGGTTGCGTCTTGTAACTGTCTCAGACTCTCGAAGCTTGGCTTGTATGTTCTGAATTGTCTGTTATGGAAACGCAAGTCTAGCGGCGTGTTAGGTGGTCTTCCGTGAAACAGATCGGACGGTGTACATCCGATCGAAGCATTGTATGTTGTATTATGAACGAAAATTGCGAGATCCAAATGGTTGTGCCAATTCTCACCGTATGAGTTTCTGTGCATTTTTAGAAATTGTTTGAGGGGGCCGTGGTTCCTCTCAAGTAGTCCTATTGTTTGTGCGTGTTTGATTGTGGCGTGTTTCAGTTCTATTTGTAGCGTTTTGCACAGCTCCCTCAGCAGTTGAGATGTGAATGCCGTGCCGAGGTCCGTTACTAGCATTGTGGGAATGTACGAATGTTTTAGTATAATTGAAACCAATGCTTTGCAGACTGAGTAAGCATCAGTTTTCCGTAGGGGAACAGCAAACATGTATTTGGAAAAGACATCTATGGCCGTTAGAATATAGCAATATATTTTGCCGGGCAGTTTGCCTACAAGATCTATCTGTAACATATCCTCGGGAAAGATTTGGGTCGCTGATATTGGTTGCAAAGGTGGTCGGAGGGCTGATGTGGGAGCTGGTTTGTGTTGAAGACATGTGAGACAGTTTTTGATGTAGTCGGTTATCACTTCAGAGAATCCAGGAAAGTAGAATCTCCTTCGAAACTCTTTGATAGTAATCGAGATTCCAAGGTGACCTCGATAGGGACTATTGTGTACTCTGTAAAGAACTTCGGCTCGCAGTTGTTGAGGTACGCAATACTGCAAGAGTGCCACACGTCCTGTCTGGTCGAAGAATTTTCTGTAGAGCACGCCTTGTTGTATTGTTAATCTTGGTGACTGCTTCAAGTACTTCGTCAGGTCGAATGATAGGTATGATCGGTCCGTGGGGTATTGATTAGTTTGAATCCATTGAAAGACTACTCGAATGTTACTATCCTGTTGCTGTTCGTTCGCTAAGTCAACTGGTATACATCGATCCGACAGGTCAAAGTCGTCAACAGGGTTTTCCATCACAACGCTGTTTACTTGTATTGGTTCGACATCGTACATGCCTCCCCAGCTTCTACCTTCCAAATTTTGATATTTTGATTTAATATCTGGGTTACTCGATGAAGTGAGGGAAAGAAATGAGTTGTCTGGTGTTTTAGATAAAACATCAACATCAATTTTATGGACTGGTAGTTTTTCAGCAATGCGCAGTTGCATTTTTTCTTCTGGATTTATGTGAATCCGTGAGAGATAGTCCGCTGCTAGATTGGTTTTTCCTGGGACGTGTCCCAGAATAAAATTGAAACTAAGCACATGATCAACTGCTGTCCAAAGAGGGGATGGTATTGTTTTAGCTTGGAAGAAGCGTGTCAATGCTCGGTTGTCAGTCAGAATGAGTATGGGTTGGGTTGCTCCCCAGACAATGTGACCAAAAGTGTCCAAAGCGTAATGAACTGCCGCGAACTCCTTCGCGTAGATTGACAACTTAAGGAAGGAGGGAGGGAAAATTCGTGAACCAAAACAGACTGGTGCGTATTGAAATTGATTCTCAATCTGGAAGTAATCTTTTATCATTAGAACGTACCCTGCTGCATAGAATGAAGCATCTGCCATAATGACATATTGGTCATTTTGTCTAGGCAAACGGAGGCTCAGTTGGCATGCGTGTTTGAGATTGGTTTTGAGTGTATGGAGAATTTCTTCATGCTCATCTGTCGTTTTGAAATCAGTTTCGTTCCTGAGAAGTTGGTAGAAGGGCAGTAGTTTCTCTGCTAGTTCCGGAATGAACTCTTTGTAGAATTGGAAGAATCCGATCATGCGTTTTGTTTGTTTTGTGTTTGTGGGCATTTTTAAGCTTCTGAGGAATTTTTCTATCTTCCATTCAATTGGTGATATTCCTTCGCCCGATATAGTCTTTCCCAAAAATACTATACGCGTTACTCCAAATTGGCATTTTTCAGTAGATAATTTCAATCCTGATTTTTCTAGACATTCAAAGACAGCTCTCAGATTCTCAATCATTTCTTCAACTGTGCAAGATGCTGTTGCAATGTCGTCTACATATTGTGTACATTTGTCTGCGGTAATCACTGAGTCTAGAGTTTCCCTCATAAAAGAGCTGAATGCACTTACTGATCTACTGAGGCCTTGAGCAAGTCATAAAAATGCCCAGGTTCGACTGGCAAAGTTGAACGCTAGAAGTTGTACAGATTGTTGGTCTGCCATGCGTAATGTAAAGTATCCCTGACTTCCGTCCATCTTGCAGAACAAATTTTTGCCTGCGAAGTGGGAACTGGCATCCATCAGGGTTGAGATTGGGAAATTGTTTTGATGATAATCATTTCTGAGCAGATGGTTTATTCTTCGAAGATCTATTAGTAATCTGAGTTTTCCAGATGGTTTTCGTTGCGCAAATATGGGTGAAGAATATTTTGAAAATGGCAGGGTAGTTATTATTCCGTAATATTGTAGCAATGCTAATTCGAGTAGGAGCTCTTCTTTCAAATGGATTGGAGTTGGCGGACTTTGAGTATATACAGGACGGTTATGCTCCGGTGTTAATTTTATTAGAAAGTCGTTGTTAACTCCGATATTCAGTCTGTGTCTCGCAAAAATTTTGTTATAATCGACGAGGAGATCTTCTAATTGTTTTTTCGACTTTTCGTCCAGTACAGATTCTGTCCAATTGAAGCTTTCGATGAATTGTTTTCGACTTTCTTCATCTTGTTTGGGGTCCAATGACTCTGCTTTTTTGAATTCAATCAGTGAATTGTATATTCGTTTTTCAAGTCCAACAAGTTTGTCTGGGTCATTACATGTCTCAGGCGTAGGGAACCAGAATTTGTTAATTTGTTTATCAGGAGGCTGGTTATATTTGTTTTTCATCTCAATGCTATTTAGAATTAGCTGCTGCTTGCGCTTTGTGTAGTTTTTGAGAAGTTCAGGCTCTAGAGGCATAATATAAGATGCTTGCTCAGCTGTTAATACAGTGAACTCACCAATTTTTGTTCCTGCTTTTAGGTGGACTGGCGCATCAATAATATTAATGACAAATAGGAAGAGGTTGTTGTTCGTATCAGCCTGCACAAGGGCGTTACTGAAGACTAATCCAGATTTTGTTTCGAAGCGGCGGGACGGTTCAAATACGCCGCAAGCGCTATCTGGTAGATGCTCATTTGTGATTATTGGTTGACAACGAACTGTTTGCGCCTTTTGTGCTTCAACAGTTGCATCTTCTGCTATAATGATTTGATAGTGATGTTTTGTGTTGACTCTTTTCGTTGACTCTTGTTCATAGATATGATTAAGCTCGAAAGTGAAATCTGGGAATTGAAGTATTCGTTTTCTACAGTTAATGGTCACATTATATGCGTTGAAGAAAGTGGCACCTAGGATTACTCCGTTGAGGGATTTGAAAATCATAAATCTGTCTTCGAGATTAAATGGTCCTAACGTGAATCGAATTTTTGCTTGAAAAAGTATTGTTACTTCTTCTTTTGTTGCTACTACTGCTTTCGAAGGGGGAGCTGGAAGCTTCTCTCTCACATTTTTAGTGTTTTCTGCAATTTTTTCAAAAATATGAAGGGGCATGCCACTGGCGAAAGCGCCAGTATCTACTATCGCTTTATATAAAAGGTGATTAAAATGAATAGAGATTAGAAAAAGTGATGAAGTTTCTTCGTCGGAGTTCATGCTTACATCGACGGTTTGTAGGGATTGCTGTGGCGGCGAAACTAGTTTTTTGATTGGCGGAAGGGCAGATTTGCTCCCCTGTTTGGCGGTTGTCTATGCCAACAGTCTTTTTGCATATGTCCTGCTTTTCCACACTGACGGCAAATGATGCGTCCTGGTGTTTGCGATCGGTTTCGAGATTGATTCTGAATGCCTCCTCGTGTGTAGCCTCTACCTCGATACGCTCCTCGAGTGTTGTAGTTCGAATTCCCTCGGGTTTGTCTCGGATAATTATTTTGTGGATTCCAAAAATATTGGCTTTGATCATAGTTCTGTGAATCATAGTTTTGTTGATTTTGTTGCACAAATTGTTGCTGCAATTGATCTTGCTTAGCTTCAATTTGAGCTATTGCATTCATCAAATCTGATGTTGAGTTCTGAGAAATTTCAATTTCATTAAACGCTGTTAATGGTTCTACTTCGGGTTGCAGTTTGTCTGCGCGAAGTCGGCGTTTGATTATTTTGCAAAGGTCTGTGACATTAGAATCCTCGTCTTCTTTCAGTAAAGCTTTTTTGTATTTAAAGGGCATGCCTTGAATGAACTGTTCTCTAACCTTTCTGGTCCGCTCATCTGATCTGTCAATTGCTGCTACTCCTGTCGATGCGGGTACATCTACAATTGATAGTTCAGCCAACCTCTGCAAATCTGTCAAAAAATCATCTGCGTCTTCTTTCGCTGGATCAAATTTCCTGTTGTTCAATTCGAATTCGAAGTTGCGCCGTTTATCTGCTCCTGCATAGCGATTCCTTAAGCATCGCAAAGACTGTTCTAGGTCGTCTTGTTGAGCTTGGGTCAAGCCCAGATAGAAACTCAAAGCTGTACCCCAAAGGTGAAGATGGAGATATCGACATTGCTGGCTATCCGCTGTTGGAATTCTTGCTACTGCTAGGCTTGCGCGAAACAAACTTTCGAACTGATTCCAGTTTTCTTTTGGTGTACCGCCAAAAGGTTTGAGTTGAATGTGAGGTGCACTCGTTGGTGGAGGTGGTGGTGTGGTCATTATCAAAAAAAAGTATTTTTCTAGGGAAAGCAAAGTGCAATGTGTACGTCAAAGTAGAATTTGTAAAAGTCAAAGATTTTTCGAAAAATAAGTTTGAATGGAAAGGAATTAATTTTGAGATTAGTTTTCCAATTGAATTTTGTTTTCCGATTTAAAAGAGAAGGCTTTAGAACCTTGTCACCATATTATAAAGTGCTGCTTTCTATATTATTATTTTGTTTTACCTCTAGTATCTTCAGAGTAAAAAGCGGGTTCAAAGCCTTATATTCAACTAACTGTTTTTACTCTTTCCAACTCTTTCAATAAAATTCAATCAGGAGGAATACAACATTAAGGGGTTTCATCCAATAGAATTATAGCATTATTTTATATCATTCAAATATTCCTTCCAATCATGGGAGGAATGAAATTCCTCATAATTGATAAAAAAAGACTGGCATATGACAAGTCGGAAACGGAAAAGATCCGAAAAGTTCACTTGTTTAGAAAAAAATAAATTAAAAAATTCAGATGACATCATATCAAAAAATTGAAAACAAATCCTACCCAAAAGCTATTTTTTTAAACAAAAGCTGAAGCTACAAATTTTGGAACTATATTAAAAATTGATGCCCAAGAAAATTGATTTTAGAATGTTAAGTAACACTTGGGCAAAATGATTACTTTTATTTCAAAATTACTTCAATCACAAAAGAAGTCTATTTATTTAGCACGATTCTACTTCTTTTCACCCCCGATTCATTGAATCCCGCATGTTTCAACACCGTATCATTTAACCCCTCTATCATTCAACCCCTATATCATTTCACCCCCCTACCATCAAAACCCACCAATTAGAATTCGACATTTAAGGAATGTTTTGTCATAATTAAGAGGATAACTTGATCCCATGTTCGGTTGTGTAGATTCACGTCAAGTCACACGGGCCGCTGAGACATGGCCATGGCTCGCGAGGCATAGCCAAATGATTATATTGCTGAGTTAAAAGTCCCTATTATATAAAAGCTTAAAATCGGGGTGAAATGATATAGGGGTAAAAAAAATAGGGGTGAAAAACGGGACACCATTTAGCATGTCCATTAACTGCCACATATCACACGTCAGAGCTGCAGCCATAAGAGATTTCTTTTAAGAGAACTATTACTTTTAAAAGAACGATCTTAACAGGAGCCAAAAAAGAGATTTTAAACCGATTCTTTTAACAAAAAATAAACGATTTCCATAATTATTTCTAAAACAAAGCAGAACACAAGAACTTCAAATCATTCAGAACTTCGGTTTCAACAAGAAGTGGCTTTAAAAGTGCTAAAAAAGTTTGAGAACTGAAAAAAAATTATAATTTCATTCGACTAAGATAGGATCAAAAACGTTTTCCCATTTGATATATTGTACAGACTTGAGATTTGCTAAATACTTTTGAGGCAAAGAGAAAAGATAAAATATGGCCAAGTCAACAGATGCGTAATTACATTTTACATAAAAATACCAGCAGATAATTCTTTCGCCTACTTTTTCTTGTTAGAATATTGAATGTTTTTCCTACTGCTTTGTAGATTTTCTTGACTTCAAGGGCACCTACGAGTGACATTTAACATCTCTAACAGGTAATCACAAATTTATTCTTGCGCCACGTTGGAAATTGGGAATTTTCAAAAGTTTTAATTAATTTTTCTGTTGGACGATTTTCAAACAAATAATACACAAAACTGATCTACGAACCAGTGGCATTGCCAGTAGGGATCTGTATAAAACTTTGAAACTTCAAATGTAAATTCCAAATGTAACTATAAACAGAATGAAATTCCGCTGCTTCATTTCACAATAGACTCGTTTGAAGCTAAGTTTTGATCTTGAATTATTTTTTGCGCACAATAGGTGGATACAGTTCCTTTAAAACTAAAGAGTACACTTATTTTTCATAGGAACCACAACTTCAAATTCTAAAACTTTTTAACCACAAATTGATGGTTTTGTTAAAGAAAAATGGATGTACCAAATTGTTTTTGGAGAAATTCTTCGAAAACACAACAAAGAGTTATATTTAATAATATCAATAAACTCCCTATTAAAACAGAATTTGATTGTTGGCTGCATGAATTAATTAAAACAACAGAAGCATGTCGATAAGCAACAAAAAACGACCTCAAAAACTGTTATCCTCTTTTTTCTTGTTTAGCTTTGATAAAATTCTTCGACTCATTTAGAACCCTTTTACATTTCATATAATCAGTCTTAAATCAAATTGTGACAGCTAACTGGTTTAATTGCTGATGTTTTATCACGCTGAGGTCTATAATTATTTATAAACAAACTAATAATATTTTATTTCTCGATCAATAATCTGTTCAATAATCTGCGTTATCAATAATCTGTTCAATGTCAAATGAGCGAAAACCAATTAGACTAACAGCTTTGTTTAGTCTTTATTAGGGTTGGGTAAAATGTGTTGGGTTGAATCTGCGGACTCACAATACCGGTCCTCCTTGTATTGGTTTTATAAGTGAACACTACTAAACAGCAAAACAACAAGCTTTTACCTGACTAGAAAAGTGTTCATGTAGTCGGCACTGCAGATGGAGTCAAAGGTAGGCTTGAGTGCTTGTGTGACGAGGATCTCTCTCATTGCGTGTCTAACTGGACGACACTTGAACTCATCCGGAGGCAAAAACGCCAGCAGTAAAGCATCAGTGATGGACCGAAGGTAGTCTGAAACACAAGCAGACTAAGAAAATCATTGCAAAACTGTGGTCACCATTGAGAAGTGAGAACCAATCAGGTCCAGACACTCGTTCGTAGTCTATCCACGATGAGAGATGAATTACATTAATATTTTGGACAGCAACGCGCACAGAAAAAATGTGAAGCCATCAGGTTTTTCATCTTCAGCTCAAGATTGATTCAACAATCGGCCAAAATTTCTCAAAAACTGAACAATTTTTTTGTACGAAAAACATCAAAATTTATAGCAATCAAATGAAAAGGTCACCAAAATAACTGACTTTAAGAAAAACAATCCGACTAACATCGGACAAATTGTTCCGGTAAGACAGCCGAGGCAATTCAATTCAGGGGCAGTAGCCTAGATATTTTTTTCTTCGTGGGTGCAAAAACTTCCAACCAGGGGGGGTTTCCCACACCGACTTCCGGAGTTCTTGAAAGAAACATTAACTAGTCGACTACCAGTCCCTTGTACTTTTCTATTTAAAATCGCTGTCAATTTGACTTGAGACCAATCACAATTGAAGAAGACAACCGTGAAAAAGTCACTTGAGAAGCCAAAAGAATGTTCTAGAACAAAAGTGCAAAATTTTAAAGGAAAATTTTGCAACATAGACACTCCAATAATTTAAAAACAAATTGAAAAAGGATACACAAACTGGATTAAGCGTATTAAACGCAAAATGACTAAAATAGCTGAAAATCGCATCTTAAAGTCTAATACTTGCTTTCGATAGTCAAAAACGCTTCCGAGCGTACAATTACGGGTTAATATAGTTGAAAATCTCATTTGTCTGAAAATTTGGCTAAAACTAATAAACAGCTTTGAAAATGGCACACGTAAACAAAAAATTTTGATCGCTCAGAGCAATTTTTCACACCTACTTTTGTCAATTATCTTTCAAAGACCAGTATGAACAAAACCACCACTATTTCTTCTCTCCGCTCTGCTTTTTTCTTCAACAAACGTACAGCGGTCTCCAAGACAAAAAAACTGCCTCGTTAAATAACTAGAAACTAAAAAAAACCACTCGCAAGAATATAAAAAATAATAGAAAATATTAACTAATTTTTATAATAACAAGGGCGCATAAAACCAAGGATAAGATCCTCCAATCAAGTAAGAGCAGAGAAATGCTCGAAAAGCAATTAGCAAATTATAATAGGCTAGCAAAATAGTCTAAAATTTTCATACCAACGAAATCGTAATCTCTGCTATATAAAAACTACTTAAGTGATAGGTTTCTTTTCAAATCCCACTTCAAGCAGTAAAACAACAATAGGAAAAAAGTAACAAAAATTGTCTTAAAATCAGCGAAATAGCTGAGAATCGTAGAAAACCAGAGATGGAAGGTAAAATTTAATTTTCTCAAAGCAAAATTAGATGTGTTTATATAGGGGCTGTGAGTCTTCTCGATTCAATGACGTATTCGCAGCAAATCTGACAAACCTAACCAAATATTAAAGTGAAATTTTTTCACACCTCATCTTTCGCTCTCTCGAAATCAGCGGTGAGAACAAAAAACTACCCCCTTTCCGCTCCACGCTTCAATTTTGCTCAGCAACCAAACCAATCCAATTGTTTACACGCGTTTTGTATCCTCCTTCAAAATTCACTTCAAAAAGAAGGGTTGAAAAACACTTCACCAATATACCTCTTCTAGTCGTAAGAAAAATAAAAATTTTCGAGTCTTAAAAACAAACGGAAAACCAAAACTCCTCTAAGGGTAGTGAAATAGACAGCGCCCCAATACTATTGAATTGTAAAAAAAACAAGAGAAGGCCAATAATAGTTCGCTATCGCAGCAATAAATAAATAAATATTCAAAATTTTTAATGCTATCTATAGGTTTTCGAAATCGATACCTGAAAAAGCGCGGTCATCTTGTGCGATGAAATCTCGACACCGTCTCCCACCAACATCGCGATTCTCCATGGCAGATCTTCTGGCCTCTAAATCGAAGAACAACGACCGCACCTCGCTGTTGCGGATTTCTTGCACTAAAAATAGATGCTTGAAGTACTTAGTAAACTTGACCAAAAAGTCAACTGAAGAAATGTTAGGATGAATAATTCATTCACGACAGTTCCTAAAAGTATTTAAACTTCAGAGATGTTCGCTAAATTTGCAACTACGAACATTGTTTCCGCCTCTTTTCTTACTGCGCAAGGATAACGACAGATTTACTTCAAATTATGCATCCCCCCTCCCTCTTTCATCTATAATTAACATTTCACACTTTTATGAAGATGTATGCTAATTGTGATATTTCGCGTCGCTTATTATTAAGCTATAAAAACCAATATCCGAGCGAATAATCGCGAAAACAAAAATTTGGTGAATTGGGGAGAAAAATTAGCAGATCCTGATCTTATATCAAATTCTAGATTATTATCAAGATATTTCAGATAATCGTTGAATGATTGCAAGAAATATTACTCGTAGGAGCAAAAGAATTATTATCTCACCTTCTTTGTCGATGACGGGTTTGACTGGTCTGGGAATTCTCTGATCTGCCTGTCGGTATAGACCCACGTGAACTTTGATTATTTCAACAACGTCTGTTGTAAGGAAATTCACCATCGGTGTCATCTTGTTAACTGCCCGCAACCTGAACATTTAAACACCAAACGTGTAAAGGTAACCTAAGAATGAAAACAATTTGGGAAGCACAATCAGGCTCAACCTGGAAAAACACCTCTACCAATTAGTCCTTAACGTATTATTCAATCAAAGCAAAAAAGAGTAAATCAATTGAGTTGCGAATATTATTACATTTGATTAGATGCTAAGAATTGCTAACATTTTCTCACTCTCGACAGAATTTTTTTACAGAGATGAGAACAACACTTGACGGAATATAAAAAATTAATTCTTTAGCTTCATTAACACAAAACTCACTTTATTTGATTTTTTTCATATGAATGCGAAAAACAGCAAATAGGAAATATGACTTGCAAACAAAAAGTTCACAGATTGATACCGACAATGATAAAAAAGACACCCGACCGAATGAGGCAGGAAAAATGGTAAACACCAATCCAACAAATTGAATAAACTAATGACCAAACAATCAACATTTTTCAGAGACAACAACCTTAAATAGTTTTAAAAAACAAATAAAAAACTATACACAAATATAAACAAATTAAAAACCAATGAAAAAACGTCATTTTTCAAAAACTTTTGGTGTCAAAATAAACAAAACCAATAACATCAAAATTTGAAAATTCCCACTAAGATTCCCCAAAAACATACAACAACTTTGCAGGAAACTAGTGACAGAAGATTGCCGGAAAATCGCCGCCATTGATTCCCATAAACCCGATAGGGATTGAAAAATTCTTAAATATTAGTTTTCAGTACACAATTTTTTTTAAAATGCGATTTATTTTGATGTCACTCCGTAGTCAGCCATACCCCTGTTTCCCAATGAGGGGAAGCGGGCTAGTATCAAAACCAATAAGCACTAGAGATGGTATATACAAATTATAAGAACAAATTTCAAGTAGCGGGCATCTAAAATTGGGATTTGTGGGTTTTTCCATTATCTATTCTTGATTTCGATAACTACCTTCAATTTAGATTGCTTTGCTAAGCAAATGCTAATAAAAAACCATTTGAACAGAATAAGCTAAGAACAGCCCAGAGAAATAAAAAAAGTCATGCAAGATGTTGAAGAAGCTGTGACCTACGGTAAAGCGAAAAAATATACATATTCGACGAAATAAAAAAAATAGCAGGACAAGTCCTGGAATTCAATACAAAAAATTGAAAGAAAAACTTAGAACTACAGCATCTGACCAGCAGATTAACTAAACAATGCCAGCAGAAAAGAAACATGAACCGACTAGCGTAAAAAAACTCGAATGACAGGCGCCGCAAATTAATTCAGGGGCTGTAGCCTAGATACACTTTTTATTGCAAAAACAGCAGAAGGTCGGGTTCGAACCGAACCCCCTATCTCCTGAGTCCGCTCCAGTCACCTCGACGTAGGTATTAACCACTCGGCTATGAGCGAGTGGTCATTGAGTCTCCAACAATCGGCTTTGTTTGAACAACAAATTTTATTTCGGAGTGAGAGCAATTGAAACCCCTCACAAATCAAGAAGTGAGTGAAAAAATCACTAGAGAAGTAAAAGATTATTGTAGAAGAAAAGCGCAAAACGGTCCAGCAAAAAAAATTACAAAAAAGACACACACGTTTACAATAATTGCATCTCATTTGAGAGCAATTAAAAACTCAAATGTTGAGAAACCCAAAAAAAAGTAAGTAAAAATATAATTATTGCTAAAACTCTTGAAACTTTCACCCGGAAGGCCGAACTTGATCCACTTAAATATAGCAATTGAACCATGCAGGAGCCTTGAAAGAGCTTTATTAGACAATAATGGCTTGCGAATAAAATAAAGAGAAGTCATTAAAACCACTAGATAGCCAGAAACCAATACAACGCTTCACAAGAAAAAAATTATGAGATTAAACAAACTAAGTGAGAAAGTGGCACAAACGACAGAAAAATCCAAAAACTTGAAAACAAACCATTTCAAACTGAAAAAAAAACGAAACAGCTATCAACTGAAACCATAAAATGTATTCCCTTGTGTATCCATAGAAAATCGATGGGACCTGTCATTAATGAGATTGATACAAAAAAAGCATTAAAACCCAAACTTTATGAACACATTGTCAAGGACAGCAAAATCCACAATCTTTCAACTGTACTTAGATTCTTTTATTTTTCAATAGAAGGCAAGGGGCCTGTCATCACAGACACGAAGTGACAAGACAACAAAAATTACAAGCATTCGAAACATTTCTGATAGTTTATGAAAACAATTAGTATCAAGAAAACAACTAGCTGCCCATTAAAAGACCAGAACAAAGGTATACCCCATAGAATTCGCAGAGCAAAAACGTAAATCAAATTGTCACCATTGAAAAATTGCTCTAGGCAACACTACACTTTGAAGGCAGTTGGAAAAAAATCTCGAAACATCAGTTATTTTTGCTTTATTACTCCAGTATGGCAAAAACTACTACTCTATTTTGCCTTCGCATTGACACCCGGAAGTGGCAAAAAATGTGAAAAGAAATTCGAAAAAAGACAGCGCCTTAACACAAAAGCTAATCCTAAAGATAATTAAATTAGACCGACCAATGTCGGACAAACTGATCGCTTAAGATAACCGGAAGAGGAATAAAAAAAATTGCAGCAGCACGGCGCAATACATTCGGGCGTCAAATGATTATTTGAAAGCTAACCTAGCAACAAACAGATTTCAACAGGAAAATCAATTTCTGTGTTCTTTGCATTTGAATTTTACTAATAGACTGCCACAATTTAAACTAGCCCTTCAAATTCTAAATAGAAATTTAACTAGCAAAATTCAAGTCGGGCAAAAAAACTCCATCAATATATGGCAGAAGAAAAACAGCAAAGCAATTTAAAAAAACGGGGTTACTATAACATGATTTTGTTTTACTTAATTCATATGTTTACGTTCAAAATAGTTTCATATTTTCTCGAGAAAGGCAATTACAAAAACAAAACTCTAACATGCACGGTCAGTAGATTGCCTATCGTTTTCACCAATAAAATATAATTATTGCTAAAACTCTTGAAACTTTCACCCGGAAGGCCGAATTTGATCCACTTAAATATAGCAATTGAACCACGCACGAGCCTTCAAAGAGTTTTATTGGCCAATAATGGCTTGCGAAAAAAATAAATAGAAGTCATAAAAACTACTAGGTAGCCAGAAACCAATACAACGCTTCACAAGAAAAAAATTATGAGATTAAACAAACTAAGTGAGAAAGTGGCACAAAATACAGAAAAATCCAAAATCTTGAAAACAAACCATTTCAAACTGAAAAAAAAAAACGAAACAGCTATCAATTGAAACCATAAAATGTATTCCCTTGTGTATCCATAGAAAATCCATGGGACCTTTCACTAATGAGATTGATACAAAAAAAGCATAAAAACCCAAACTTTATGAACACATTGTCAAGGACAGCAAAATCCACAATCTTTCAACTGTACTTAGATTCTTTTATTTTTCAATAGAAGGCAAGGGGCCTGTCATCACAGACACGAAGTGACAAGACAACAAAAATTACAAGCATTCGAAACATTTCTGATAGTTTATGAAAACAATTAGTATCAAGAAAACAACTAGCTGCCCATTAAAAGACCAGAACAAAGGTATACCCCACAGAATTCGCAGAGCAAAAACGTAAATCAAATTGTCACCATTGAAAAATTGCTCTAGGCAACACTACACTTTGAAGGCAGTTGGAAAAAAAATCTCAAAACATCAGTTATTTTTGCTTTATTACTCCAGTATAGCAAAAACTACTACTCTATTTTGCCTTCGCATTGACACCCGGAAGTGGCAAAAAATGTGAAAAAAATTAGAAAAAAGACAGCGCCTTAACACAAAAGCTAATCCTAAAGATAATTAAATTAGACCGACCAATGTCGGACAAACTGATCGCTTAAGATAACCGGAAGAGGAATAAAAAAATTGCAGCATCACGGCGCAATACATTCGGGCGTCAAATGATTATTTGAAAGCCAACCTAGCAACAAACAGATTTCAAGAGGAAAATCAATTTCTGTGTTCTAGGCATTTGAATTTTACTAATAGACTGCCACAATTTAAACTAGCCCCTTCAAATTCTAAATAGAAAAATTTAACTAGCAAAATTCAAGTCGGGCAAAAAAATTCCATCAATATATGGCAGAAGAAAAACAGCAAAGCAATTTAAAAAAACGGGGTTACTATAACATGATTTTGTTTTACTTAATTCATATGTTTACGTTCAAAATAGTTTCATATTTTCTCGAGAAAGGCAATTACAAAAACAAAACTCTAAAATATGCAAGGTCAGTATATTGCCTAACGTTCTCACCGAAAAAGTTCATCAAACTAAGCCAATAGAACAATTAAAGCCAGATAATTGAAACAAAATTAACTGCTTGGACTTTTTGTAACCGACGAAAAATAAAGCAAAGAAAGGAATAGAGCAAAAAGAGAAAAGCTAAAAAAGTTGAAAAGAAGGCCAAATGGTTTTTAAAAATAGCTGCAAATTAAATCTTAAAGTGTAAAAGATCGAAACAAAAGTATTACATATAGTAGAATTCGCAAAAGAGCAAAAACGTAAATCAAATTGTCACAATTGAAAATTTGCTCTAGGCAACACTACACTTTGCAAAGCAGTTGGAAAAAATTCTCGAAACATCAGTTTTCTGTGCTTTACTACTCCAGTAAGTCTATGATTAGTACTCTACTTTGCCTTTGCATGCACACACGGAAGTGGCAAAAAATGTGAAAAGCAATTAGAAAAAAGACAGCGCCTTAACACAAATTTGAAAAAGTAATCCTAAAGATAATAAATTAGACCAACCAATGTCAGAAAAACTGATCGGTAAAGATAACCAGAAAATGAATCAATGAAAAAGTGCTGCAGCACGGCGCAATACATTCGGGGCGTCAAATGATTATATAAAAACTAACTTAGCAACAAACAGATTTCAACTGGAAAATCGATTTCAGTGTACTTTGCATTTGAATTTTACTAATATTCTAAATAGAGAAATTTAACTAGCAAAATCCAAAAAGTTGGGCAAAAAAGTTACACCAGAATATGGCCGACGAAAAAGAGCAAAGCAATTTACAAAAACCAGGTTACTATGAAACGAAAATGTTTTGTTTCATTCATATGTTTACGATCAAAATAGTTTTAAATTTCACGAGAAAAAGGCAATTACAAAAACAAAACTCTCAATTCTGCAAGGTCAGTAATTGCCCAACGCTATCACCAAAAAATTCAACAGATTACGCGAATAAACAAAAATAGCCGGATAACTGAAACAATATTGACTGTTTGGACTATTCGTGACCGATGAAATATAAACCAAAGAAAGGAATAGAGTAAAAAAAGACTGAAAAAGATGAAAAACTGCTTAAAAAAAGTCCAAACGGTTTTTAAAAATAGCTGAAAAACAAATCTTAAAGTGTAGCCAATAAAAATTGGAGTAAAAACATCTATACAAGCCCTAATGGGCTCCCGAAGAAAACAATGCAAACAAATGACAATTTTCTTTTGAAAAATCAGAGCTATCATGAAACACCTACAAATAAGGTTGAGAGATCGACCACCAGTCCCATTCGGACTGCCATTTTAATGAGACAAATTCGCTCTATAAGGAAAATGCCATAAAAGAGCTTTTTCAAAATTAATATTCGAAATCAAAAACTCAAGACACATACTCATATCAGAAGCACCAATATTTTATGGAAGAAAATAGTGTAAGTAACAAAATGTTAGCTGCCCCTTGAGGAATTCACAAACAAACAAAATTCACCTTTAGAGCAAATTTTTCGCGTTTTAAAAACAAAAAATCATGATTAAAACAGTTAAACCACAAGACAAATAGCCTTACGTGGAATAGAACCTCAAAACGAAACTTTGTTCAAATGCTTTTTTATCATTCCATTTAAAAAGCAGTGAGAAATTTAGAGTGACAAAACTCCTCGCTTTCCGCTCCGTTTACTACTTAAGTGTGACTAAAATCACTACTTAAATTTGACTTCTCTCCTCGCTTTTCTCTCCGTTTACTAGTCCAGCATGACTAAAAACATTCCTCTAATTTGACTCCTCAATCACAACAAAATTTTGAATATATGTTAATAGATTAAACATTGCCGGCAGATTGCCAAAAATAGCCGCGACAGACTCTTGTGGACTTCCATGGAACTGAAACAACTAAAAAAAATAAGATAGTCACATTAACCACCAGTCCTTCAATAGATCACTAGACTTTTTGGTTAGATTCGGACTGTCATTTTTATGAGACACATACGCTTTATAAGGAAAAAGCCCTGAAAGAGCTTTTCAAAAATAATATTTGCATTCAAAAACTTAAGACACTAAAACTCAAGAATTAAGGCATATAAGTTCGGCACTACTTAGATGCACACTATTGATTTTTAACACTATTAAATGTTCATAAAAATTGAAGTTCCGTAAGTGAATTCAGAAGTCAATTTTTTAGTGAGGTAAGTCACGCAATTGACCTAAAAGCAGAAATGACGTCACGCACACATTTAATTGCCAAGCAGTGGAAGTCATTGAAAAAGCCAACTTCAAGAAGTCAGGTCGTAAGAATCATCGACGGAGACGACGAATTAAAAAATCACGATGTCCACAATAACAGCCTCTATCGCTTTGCGGCTATTACATCATCAAATGAACATAACTTAAAACGAGAGAAAACTGCTTAAAATGCCACCCGTGAACAAAAATATCTCTCGCTTAGAGAAAACTTTTTCACGCCACAATTTCTCGCTCTCTCGAAAACAAAAAAACAACAGTATGTACAAAAATCCACTGTCCAATGTTCAACACACAAAACCACACTTCATTTTCTGCTTCATAATTTCTTCAAATAAAATGCCAGGCAGATTGCCGAAATAGCTGCCAAAACAGACTTAAGAGATGTAGTATATAGATAGCAACAGATAGAGAATTGAGCTGATGCAGTTGCCAACTTTCTTAAGACTAAACCATTTTAAAACTCTAAGTTCTCTCCATAAAAGATCACAGTCGTTTTTATTTTGGCCGCGATGCTTCGTTATTAACTTTCATTGTTCTATGGGAGTACAAAAACGACTAATAAAGCGGCTAGAGTGACATTAGTGAGATTGATGAGGGAGTAAGTTAGGAATGATCAAAGACCTTATCACACAGTTCAGCAAAAACTCGTCGCCAATTAGTTTTAAAAATGACCTCACGTACATAAAAACAGCAAAAGAGCAGTGAAACAGCGGCAGCAAGAGATCAACAAAAGTTCTCTTTTGAAGTTTGTTGTAAAAAGATTTTAAACAAAAAAGCGTCAGACGACAAAACAAAAAACACAAGATCACCGCATACAGCTACGTTCAGATTGCAGATATTAAAAACATACCCCTCAGATTGCCAGAAAATAGCCACTGTTGATTCCCATAACCATGATTGGGATTCAAAGGAGAGAAAAAAACTACTGAAAAACTGATTTTTGTACAAACAATTTTAAAGTGCGAACTATTTTTAGGTCACTTTGGAGCTGAACGTACTCCTGTTTCGCAGTGAGACCACACAGCGGCTAAAACCAATACCAATAAGCATTAGAGATGGTAACTAAGAACAAAGTTCGAGTAACGGGCATCTAAAATTGGGCTTTATGGGTTTGTCTGATTTCGTTTTTTGATACTGACTCTGTTCATTTTGAATAGCTTTGCTGAGCAACTGCTGTCTAAAAACACTAAACCACTATTAGCAGAATGAGAGAAGCGTGAAACTAGCCTAGAGAAGTCAAAAAGATTTCATGCAGAATGTTGAACAAGCTGCGAACTAAGGCAAAGCCAAAAATTTTTATTCGACGAAGTGAAAAAAATTAGGAGCGCTATAATAGCCGGATGAGAAGCTGAGTCGGTTAATAATGATTAAAAAATATTAATTTGAGTCGTATAAAGACTCTCCTCCAATAATCCTCTCAGTCGTTAAAAACTACGAGACATCAATAATAGTATCGCTATCGCTTCTCGGCTTTTAAAAATTTATTTTAACGCTAGCCCCCTTCGATTTGCGGACAAACAGGTCACGATGAGGTTTATCGATTGCTGGCTTCTGAAAAGCAAGGCGAACATTCAGTCTTCAAACATTTGCAAATAAAACTCAAGATGCTGAGCCACCAAATATATATCAAATATCAGATAACGAACTTTATTCTGGCCTGGCTTTTTTTCTAAGAAAACTTATGCCGACGAAACTTACTTCGAATTCCAATTATTTCATAGCGATTGGCATACCTGGCCACCATTCCACAGGATATGTGGTTAGCCACACTTCTAACAGCCTCAGGGAAAAGCTGCTCATGGTCTCTGTCCGCCTCCTGAGGAAAGTTGCCGATGAATTGAGGCAGCAGCTTATCATACCACGAATGGATGAAGTCCCGAAGCACCAAATCTAACACCTAACAGCAGATTAGTAGGTATATGTCAAAACGAATATTGCGATATTAGCACAAGGAACAATAGAATTCTTTAAAACAAATCTAAAATCCTATGTCAATTTTTCGCGTTACTGACAAGAAAAAACAAAAGTTACTAAACTACTAAACAAAACTACAACTGACAAGACTTGCAAAAGTTACCAGCAAAACAAAGTAACTCACTGAGTAACTAAGTAGGTAACTAAGTGAGTAACTAACAAAATTTACTAACAAAATTTTGTAAAAAAAATTGAAGATATCTGTCTCCTGAATATAAAATTTTCAGGAGAACATTTTATTCATCAGCTTAGTTACTCAACACAGTCAGGTCAATTACACACAATAATTTGGATTGTCAAATCGAAATTTCTGAACAATAGTTTTGATTTGACGTCGATTACGTCAAACAATAGAAATGCAATTCCAATTACCGTCTGGACAAAAAATAATATTTCGCAACAAACAGTTAAAGCGCCCAAAACAGTCAAGGCTGTAAACAAATGCCCTTATATAAATTTATGCTTTTCAGAAGTTTTATGCTTTTCAGAAGTCAAATCTAAAGGATGACAGTTATATTTTTCATTTTGGAATAAAAATTAATATTTAAATTAAATTCACTGTCGATAATGCAGACCTCGGCATTAAATTTTGATAACTTCCAGATTATGACTTGTTCGGGTATTATCTACAGGGATGCTAAACATCTTGTCATAAAGGAGGAAAACAAAATTTTGAGAAAATGAACTGCACTATGGCAAATTCTTGCCTCAGATAAAAGGTGAACAGAATGTGAACAAAGTGCATTTATAGTTGCGTATAATCGTCAACAAGAATGCCTATTTAAGATGATAAAAACAAGCAATTTAGCAATCTTTGCATTCTTTAACGAAGGAAGCCGTGGTAATCAAAATTTAAACAACGAGCACACACGATAACATAAGCGGGCAGATACAACCCGAAAACTGGTGGTTTCATGAAAAAACAAAATATAACTATATCCCATTTAAAAAAAACTATTTAAGATTTCTTTGTCAATAATAACAAAACTTAAAAAATGTTAGGAAGTGCCCTGTCAAGCAGTGAGAGCCTTGATCATTATTTAACTGTTAAAATTATGAAAAACCAACAACAAAGGCATGAATAAAAATCCAAACGGACACCCGTTCCTTTCTTATAGTTGAAATCGCAAAACGGTGATTCCGATGCTTTTTTGACAAGTACTGTTAAAATTGTCTTGAAAAAAGTGAAAATGTCCAGTCGGGTTTTGAAAAACTGAACAAAACTCGATCTAAAAAAATTGAAGACAAATTGGACAAAATTTTTGTGGAAAACATTTGTTTATAAAAAATTTAGTTTTGAAAAAATTTTCATTCATCATAAAACTGATTTAGATAAAAAAATTCTACCCATATTTGTCCATTTTCACAAAGTTTTTCTTTTCTGCTTACGAGACACGATTTCTAAGCAGAGATTTTTATTTGCATAATTGATGTTTTCTTTTACTATGATTGCTGAATGTATGATCGGCTTTTGTTATTGCAATCAAAACTTTTTTTAAACAAACGTGTTTGCAATTTTAAATTTTCAATCTACGAAGAACAATTGTTCGGGCCTTCCAACTTGCGGAGGCTTGCTTTGTATACTGTTAACCGATTTTGAATCTATCGATCTTCAATTTATTTCCCCGCCTGTTTCCTGGCTTTTCTCCATATGCACCGCTCTTATAGTTTTGATAGCTTTGTGGAGAGCTATTGCCTAGAAGTAATGTATCTCACTGTACGTTTAGGATAACTAATTGTCAGCTCAACACAAATTTCGCAAAAAAATCCGTTTCGCACTTTTGTTCTTAATTTTATTTTTTGTCCAAATTTTTTTTTCGGTAAAACGCTGAATAAAATACAGAAGACTACAGTATATTTGACATGGCAGTTAAATGTAGTCTGAGTCAATTTTTGCTACGAGTCGTCATTTTCAATAATTCGCTTCAACTTTCGTTCATCGTTTCGATTTACAAAGTCACTCTTTTCATGCTTGACTTCTGACTATTCAAAGGTTTTGCCGATAAAAGTTCTCACTAATACTTTGATTGACTGATGATTTATTCAAACAAAAACAGTAACATATCAATAATTTTTGCCTTTTCTTCAAAATATTTTTTTTCAGCCTATCGTTCTGGATTTTATTGATTTTTAACTTGCATTCATATTAACTTTTTGAATCAATTCTAGGAGGCTGATTGTAGGGCAATAAATCTGTTGCATATTGATCACAATAAATCCAGTGCACAATTAGGCAAATAAGTGTATTTAGGTGAAAAGTTAAAATTTCGAAATGTGAAAAATTTTCCAACAAACATTTTTTCAAAAAAATTTGGAAAAAGCATCTTCAAGGATTGATTCAGTTTTCGAAGAGGTTTTCCCCAAAATAATCTATGGCGAACTTGTTGGAAACAAAGTGAGAGAAATATTAGGTTTCCTGAGAAGTTACTGATGATGAAATAAAAGTTATTTGCAATTAATATGAAACAAAAAGCATAAGAAACATAAAAAGAAGAGGAAAGAATTTGAACAAAATTGACATAAATAGGCAAAATCATTGTTATATAATATACTGTCATCGCAACCTCATTTAACTCGGTGTCAAGATGTTCCAGTCCCGTCTCTATCTTCTGTTTCTGGGAATTTTTCAACAAATTCTTCACTGCGGGGTCAGAGCTCACATCGTTTGAAGCTTTCTTGATGTATTTCTGAAGAAGATTCAATAAATTAAAACAGAGCATAACGTAGTCTTGCCTCCCCAATTCTTAAATCTTTTAGATAATCGACTATTATGACCCAGATAGCTAATATTATCTAATTAAAATGCCTTATGCATTTACCCATATTATGTACTGTGTAACCCCTCCTTATAATCTTTTCCGTTTGACCCCAGCTCCCCCCCCCCCCCCCACTTACAAGGTGCATATTATTTGCACACCCCAGACGCATGCGCCTAAATTTACATAATGTTTTATCAAGTAATGGCATGGCGGGGAGAGGGGCAGAACTGGGGCGGGCAGAAACGGAAAAGATCTTTACTAACGCGGACAGTTCTTTACTGCATACCTGGTATTCTGTGTAGTCATAAAGGCCTCTCGATAATTTGTTTGAGCTTAGCAACTCCAATCGAGGGTCTTTATTTGTGATGAAAGGCCACAGAAACCTGTAATAGAAAATCATAATTAGGATGCAGTCTCTGCTTTCTTATAATATTTAATAACAAGTAGACGGTGATGTGCGTTTGCTCATCCACAAACTTTTGAATCAATAAAATCCAGTAAAAATTTTAGTGGTGGGGTAAAGGGGGAGGGAGGTCAAACTCTACGAACCGCCCTTCACATCGTGAATTAATGTCTCTTAAACGGCTTCGGTGCATCGCATACTTCAGAGACTTGGAGACTAGTGAGCCGGAAGGTTCTGTAGAACTTAATTATCTCCGGGCTTTACCAGTTTATCCCATTTTTGAGGACAAAAAGTCAGACAAAAAAATCGCTCAAGCCAAAAGATTGCATTAAAAAAGTTCACGAGACATATTAGCTATAAACTTTGTTTGAGAGCAATTAATCAGTCTGCTAGAAAACGACATTACTCAATATCAGATTCTATCAGCATTTTAAAATTTTTATGATTTTGCTCCTGCGAAATATCAACGAAATCGAAATAAAATTGCTGAATCTACTATAGGACCATAAATTATTGAAATTTGGAAAAAAAATTAACCAATACTTTACCCGTTGAACCAAAATACTAAAACTTCTTTTAATCAAAAACGTAGTATGTTATTCAGAAAACCAGGAACTCTTTGTTTACTTCCATGAGCATGCGTGAACAAACTGGTGTGGACTTTTTTTAACATAATGATGGTTTAAGAAGCCTTAAAGAGGTGAGACTTCTCACAACGCAAAAAAATCATGGATAAGCCCGACGCGTTAATTTTGCCATTTTGGGGGGTGGGGGAAATCTTCTAGCTTCTAACATTTAGGCACGATTAGTATGAGTTTCCAATTACGATTGCACAAACACATATCCTAAACAGTATATTAATCAAATTTACCCGATTATAAACAGCACAACACAAGTTGGGAGAATGACAAAGCCAATGAACAACCCAAAAGTGAGGTACAGACACAGTGCAACCACGATTAGCCACCTACATTTCCAAACCACTCCAGTGAATGTTACCCCCACGTCATCACAGGGTGACGCATCACCACCAGATTCCATTGAATCAGCTATTTAATTGTTTCATTCTTACCTGCAAATGAAAAAAAATGCGGCACTTACAAAAACTGCCGAATCTTTTCCGTTTGTTCCCATTTTAGCGGGTGCATGTTATTTTCCACTTCCCGAGAGCACGTATTTTACCCTCTGATTTTTTGTTAAAGAAAACATTTTAATTACTGATATGGGGGTGGGTTTAGATCTCGGAGAAATCTTTGAAACAACTGGAGTCTTTTCTGTTTCGGCTCCACAGAGGTAATTTTATACACCAGGTACGCGCACCAGGTACACCACCTAATGAAAAGAGAATCACTGATTGCAATTTGTGTGCATCAGAGGCACATATGACCACATTTAGCAGATGTTGAATGTTAATTTTATTCGAAGGTAATATACTATTAAGGCAGACCCGATGTGGGCTCCTTTTACAGCCTTAAAGTATAAAGAGCTAGAGCTACTTATTTCTGCGCGCGAAGTAGAATTACCTATATCTCTAAGACTAACCGACTCTATAAAACACAGAGAGTAAACTTCTATTATTACGGTGGTTAAGAAGTATAGCACCGGAGTCAAGGGTATACACATGGTGTATCTAACTAAAAGACTGACTACAGTTAGTTCAGTTCTCCCTATATAAAAGAGAATAGTTTCATCTCAGTCTCTGATTGGTTGAAGGTGCACATTCAGTATTTCCACTGCTACACTATATCATGAGTGACCCCGGCCACTCACATTTGTGTCATTACAATAAATCACAATCGCAACTAAAAACGGGACAAATGACCTCGATAAGCAAACCACAGTTCAAACTTGAAGTTTATAATCCGTTCAAACGTCAAAACGAGCGAAGTGCAAATTCTGTTACAAAGATAACAAAAAAACAATGATTAGTGAATATTGATAAAAGCTGTTTATAAGAAAGAAAATCTGTTTATAAGCAAGAATTGATTCGCATTATATCTATAGATACCATTAGGCCCGACTGCCAGTGCAGCCATGATCAAGAGCACTCAACTTCAAAAGGGCGGAAAGTATTATTATTATTATTATAAACCCAGGAAAGTATTATTAACGGGACTGAAACTATTAACGGGGAGTGATATTATTAACGGGACTGGAGAAAAACATCAGTCCAAGAAGGAAGAAAAATAATGTTAGCTTTTATACCAGTCGAAAAACAGTCAAAAGTTGATTTGAAGTAGTCAAAGGGCGTATTAAAAATGTTGCCAAAATAACAACCATGAGAAAGCTAGAAACGATACAAAATTTCTTACAATCCAAGAACAAAACTTCGCGTCTCAAGAACTATTCCGAACTAAATAATCATCCCGCGAATATTTCTCATGACGTCAAAGCGAACAAAAGAATTTACATGGCGAAAAAAATTGGATACAGAATTCGCTTCGTTATTCGACAGCTAGCTAATCAGACCAAAAACAAAATTGACGCCTCTTGTAACAGCAGCACTAACCTCACTCATTGTTAGCAGCGCCAACGTGTTGCTGATGAATTTCAGCATTACAACTAGACTAAATCGCCGCTCTTTTGATAAATGACAACACACGAACAAAAAAACAGTAAGAAATAGCATGATTATTATTTTTAAAACAAAACTTTTAACTCCAAAAGTATTAGGACAAAAATAAAAAAAACCGAATTAGTCTCGATAGCGACCAATTTTATCTCAAAAAGTAACTCAAAATAACAAAAAACACATTCAAACACCTAAAATTTTAAAACTAACGCCAAAACAGTCGGTGGCATTAAAATGCATTTAGCAACAAACCTTTTTATGAATTTTACAAATATGGCTCTGACATATTTTTAGCCACCTCTAAGAAATTGATTTATAATGAGGTTCTGATAGAAAAAATAAATTCAAATACAAATTTGGGAAAAAACACCGAAATCACAATATTCCACGTACAATTCATTATTATTTCACACTCACATTCAACATGAAAGTGTTCAGGAGTATAAAAGTGGAAAATAATGGTTAACTGTAAATATATGTTTATGATCTCTTCTTCATTAGGAGACAATTTCTCCCTTAAAAACATAGCCGGCAGATTGCCGGAATAGCTGCGAAAGAATAAACCTGCGTGCCATATAATAGAGATAGAAAAATACAGATCTAAATTGAAAAAAAAATCCACGCCGCTCAAAAAACTAGGTAAAAAACATTCAGCGATAAATTAATAAAGCTTGCTAAAACTCATTCCGCAGAAGCCTCTCATAAGGGACCTTTACTGCACATATGAGTTCCTTTGACCTTAAACAAATTCAAATTAAACTTTAGTTTTAAAATGCAAAAAGTCATTTTATTAAGTGAGGTAAGTCACGTATGATCAAAATCGAATCACGCAAATAACCTAAAAACGTTTGCTAAAGCGAGTGAGAAATGACGTCACGCGCGCAAATGCCGTTAGTGAGAGGAAGAAGTAATTCTGAAAATTTGACTTTTTCAGCTTTGCTGTGTGAACAAATGTGAAACGAAAAAAGAGCGTCAGACGACGAAACAAAAAACATAGCCGCAAGAACTCCGGAAACGACTCGAAGCGTCAAAACTTCACCAACAAAACCGTAATTGCAGCGGAAGCCACTACCTTTTGCATTAAACCATTAACTAACTACCTATGAAGGTCTGCTCTAAAATTGGTGAAACTTAAACCACTGTCACCAAGAGAAACAAAATGCAGCAAAATTTTATACCATTGAAAACGTTTGGTAACGTTAAAAAAACCGAATTAAAGAGGTCAAAAAGTGATAGACTGAAAAAGCTGACAAGGTTATCAATTGCCCTCAAATAATTCATGATTCTAATCTGAAAAAAATCGCGAAAGCAAACGGCAGATAATAATCTTAAAAACTAAGTTGAATCTTTTCAAAACAGAAAGCTCAAATTTAAGAATCACAAAACACCTATAATTACACTTCTAATCACTGCAACTAAGACAAAAAACAACACACACTTGTTCCTTGTTGTACATATGCTAGACAATATGATTGCATACTAATTCGAAAATTAAATTGATCATAGAAAAGACATAAGCAGCAGAAAATTCAAAGGCAAAATATCGTTTAAATTAATACCAAGGCCGAAAGAAAGTTGCAGTAAATAGTCTAAGTAGAAATTGTGGAAAAGGCTTGCAGTCAACTCTCAGTACTGCCTTATGTTGAATGAAATCAAATGCAAACCAAAGAAATGACGAAAATCTAAGAAAAAGATGAAATCATTCATTTTTAACAACTGAAAAGATCAATAGACCGAAAATAAATGTAGATGTCAGGATAGAGATAGAATGATACTAACTAGAATGTGAAGAATATGGGTACAATGTAAGGAACACCGTAACAAGAACACATTTTTGATTTTTGAAAGTTAAGAATCATTAAAAAATTCAAGAAAAACGAATACATTTCATTGTTCAGCATTCAAGACATATAAAAGATAACTAATCATCCGATACAAAGATCTATTCTCCTGATGAGAACAAAAAATAGGAAAAAGCAGAATTCATAAATACGAAAAATTGAAACATTTTGCAAAAAAAATGGTCAAAAAATATTTAAGACTGCATTTATGAAAAAGTTTTAACTGTTTTTCAAAAACCTACCGCCAAACAATGATCGAATTTTTATTGAAACGAAATTAAAGTCCCTCATGTTGCACAAAAATTTTTAGCAATTACAACCAAATTACAAACAAAAAACTGACGAAAATCGAAAAAAAAACTACCAAAATCGGATTAGCATATGTAAATTTTATAAAACAAAATTACATCGACGTAGAAAGAGGCGTTGAGTATATGAATTATCAAAGAGAAGTTGCTATATTGACTAATTTTTGACAAAAAGACGGCTAAAGATTCAAAAATGAAGAAATTAATAGAAAAAAGCCAAGAATTAACTAAAAAATCAAGAAATATGCGCCAATTTTCAACTTTAAACGCATTTTCAGGCTCTGCAAAACCACTGTGGAATCAAATTCCGAGGTTGACATTTCAATATAGTATCGAATAAACTTTATTTCTATGAGAAACCAAATTAAAAGCAAAAAAAATGGGCCACAACCCAAAAACCGGCTAAAAACTGTTATCTATATGTGCCATTCAGTCAAAAACTACTTCGGTATTTCGAACTACCAGAAATAATAATATTCTCTAATGAACTTTGAAAACTTCATTCACTAAGTCTTTCTATTTTCTCTATGCTCAGGATTTATCGGTTTATCTCGTTTGCTATAATTTAATTTTTTTGAAATTGATTGTATTTGCATAAATTTGTTGAATATATTATTAATTCCATTTAGTTGAAATTGTGAGTGAGGTAGTCAGAAGTCCAACGTGGAAGTCGTGACTTATATAAAATGAATTTGAAAAGGCGAGCGCCTAACTAATAACCGTTGAGTGCATGAACGCAGCTATAAATTTTAGAATAAAAATTAAATATAGGTCATTAAAATATGGTTTTTATAGGTTTATACCGTTTCTATTTATGATTTCGTTTGACGATACTGCATGATCATTTTAGATTGCTTGGCTGAGCAAATGATGCTTAAAACACTGAACAGAATGAAACTAGTACAGAGCAGTAACTTCACGCAAAAAATGTCGAAAAAGCGGCAAATTAAGTACAGCGAAACATTTTTGAAGAAATAAGAACACAAAAATAGCCGACTGAAGATGACGCAATTCTCAGGATACAAGATCAAGCTTAGCTTTCATTTAGAAGCAATAATCGCTTTTTGAAGACATTCAAACTAAAAATTAAATTAGACTAATTTCGGAATATCATTCAGCTAGAAATTTACTCTATACATATGAAACAATTAGGATAAAGTCAACATGCTTGTCAACCATACAATACAAACAAAAACATCTAGGCCCATCAGGTGAGTTTGGAACATTCAGAGCTTCTTTGAAGCTTCCGCGTATTTCTGGAGTTCTTGTTTGATAAACGCTGCTTTTTCGTCGTCTGAACATTTCGGGTTCCTCTTCACGAAATCTGCCACTTTTGCTATCAATTCACCCTGAAACAAAATAATTATTATCGTAATATTGATAAATTTGATCTATTCATCTTAAAAAATGAAGAAGTTAGCATCAGTAAACAGATTTTTAGTCAAACCATGAATCTTCGTCTATCTTTAATGAATAGCATGTCGAGAAATTCGTAGAAAAATTTCAACTCAGTAATGTTTACGGAACTGTTTTTTAATAAACAGAACAGTCAAGATTCCGCTAGTTTTAAGGTTATAGTTCTATCACCTTGGCTCTAAAGTGAAAAGTGCCTAAACCCTGAAACAAATTAATTAAAACTATCGTAATATTGCGCTGCTTGAAATCTTGCACAGTGTATCAGTTCCAGAATCGTCAGCATGGTTCAGCGAAAACTTTTGACTGTCGAAAAAAAAATTAGTGAATTTGTGCTCCCCCCCCCCCCCCCCCCCCCAGGGAATTGAACGAACTAAAGCTATGATTATCAAGATCATTGCATGATGAGCAATTGAAAATTAAATAAGCTTTCAAACATACAAAAATTTATTAAGAGCAGAAAAAAATGACAAAAAAAGAAAACTAGTGGTTTCGAAGTCGCCCGGTGCTGCATAAAAATTCCTAATAGAAAAGGACAAATGCGGGCAAACCTCAGTAACATCTTTTAAAAATGTTGTAAAGTAAAAAAGCTTTGCAATTAAAAGTTTGCATTAACAAGCTTTACCATTACCTCAGAGGAAAAAATTTCCGTATAGGTCTGTAAGACTTCGACTAAATGACAGAGCAATAGCAGAACATTAAACGCGACGAAAACTCAAAAATCTCACTCTTATTTTCCAAAAAACAAATGGCGCCAAATTAACCAAAACCGTAAGCTAAAACCTCTGGAAAGACTAAATGCCCATCATAGAAAGCATATTCTATGAGGAAAACATTTCCGTAGCGGTCTGTAAGACTTCGACTAAATGACAGAGCAATAGCAGAACATTAAACGCGACGAAAACTCAAAAATCTTACTCTTATTTTCCAAAAAGCAAATGGCGTCAAATTAACGAAAACCGTAAGCTAAAACCTCTGGAAAGACTAAATGCCCATCATAGAAAGCATATTCGACCCCTCAATAATTCCGATACGGGGCAAAGTAAAAAAAAAGGAAAGCCGACAAAAGTCGGAAAACTATTTTTTGTAAACAAATGGTGTTAGATCGATTAAAAATATTGACAAGATAGCATAACATTTGATTATATTGAACATAGTCGTCAGAGTGCCAGAACAGCGGCGAAATAGACTTGCGTGCCGTAAAATACATATAGAAGCAGATACAGAAAATATTTTAAAAAATTATCGGACCCTCTTAAAATACTACCAGACAACTTTCAGCGATGAATTCAACTGTGTTGTTCAATTTAAACTTCAAAAAACTCAAGTTTCTACAGTCCCAAACTCATTTTGTTGAGTTAGGTAAGAGATGCATGATCACAATCTAGTCTTGACAGGCGGGAACATTTGATTCAAAGAATATCCCGCGACAACGTTGGACATTGGAGAGGTTCCGACGCACGGTGTCCAGGATAAAAATCAGTGACTTCAAACACTCAATGAGTCCTGCCTTAGGGACTCCAACTTAAATCACGCAAAAAGCAAGAAATCAAGCGTGAAAAGGTTACTCAAAAAATCAAGCTCAGGAATGTTCTAGAACAATTGTAAAACTAAAAGTAACCGTCAGACGAAACCGCTAATTGACGAAACCGTCAAACGAGAACCGAGAGCACAGCAAAATAGCTACGGATACAGCTTCGCAACTCATTCCACGGAAGCCTTTTTATTAGGGACCTTTATCACTAATATGAAATCATTTGACCTTAAACTAATTCAAATTAAACGTAAGTTTAAAAGCGCAAAGTCATTTTACTGAGTGAGGCAAGTCACCCAGGATCAAAATCTAATCACGCAAATAATCTAAAAACCTTTGCTAGAGAGGAAGAGAAATGACGTCACTTAAGCAAACGCCGTTGGTGAGAGGACGTCATTCAGAAAATGTAACTTTTCAGCTTTGCTGTGTGAACAAATGTAAAAAGAACAAAGAGAGTCAGACGACCAGAAAAAAAGAGCAGGACAAGTCCTGACACAATTCAAAGAATTTTCATTGACTAAATAAAAACCAAGCCCTCGAATCGACTAAGACTGGATTGGGAAAACCATTTAAAAAAAACCAGATTAAAAAATTGAAAAAAAAAACAGCAATGAAGGTCAAAACGCCGCATGCTAACAAAAGCCAATAGCGAGAAAGCGGAATCTTCGAGTGAAACGGCACCATTTTTTCACTATTTTAAAATTAGAGCAAAATTTCACCCCGCAAAACCACTTGCTTTTTCGCTGCACTTCCTGTTTCGGCGTGACCAAAATCGCTTGTCTAATTTGAATTCGAAATTCTTGAAAATGTTTGAACAGATCTTTAAAAAAAGACAGCTCCCCAATACAATTCAAATTCTCAGCTTACAGCTTCGCAGCTATAAAAATAGCAAATAGTAAAAAAACAGATGTCCTCAGAGTCTTAAAAAACCATTAGCTGACTATTCAAGAACTCAAAAAATAACAAATATTTAACTTGCGTGTTTCAATAGTTGTTCACATGATTTACATATGATAACTTATGATCATTTTTGCCTAAACGCCTTTCAATTGTTCAAGTTTTCTCTGGAAATTCATCCGTCAAAAAACCATAAACAGCAACATCCGGGAAACAACCCAAAGGATTCGATCAAATTTAACCTTAAAATAATTCTAAAAATGACTAGGTCACTGCCTCAAAACCATTTTTCTCAGATTTGATCAAAAACAACAAAACGCTGCATATGAAAAACCAATGGCCGCAAAGCAATTAAATGAAAACTCGTTTGGAGAGCATTTTTCAACACTTCAGAGCTAAAAACAAGTTCATGCACAAAGCTTTGATTCTAATTGGCCAAAATCGCCACTCAAAAATCATTCTCAAATGCGTGAAAAAGGGTTGAAAAAACAGGTGGACGATCTCATTACTACCCTTCGGGACGTTAAAAAAACGCCTCCAATTCCTCAAAAAGTCAAGAGAAGGCAGGCCTATAGAACCTTCGCTCTGCTATTTAAAAATTGGTCGACACCTCAGAATTGAGTCTTACCTCTAGCTTATCCTTCTCCTCCTGACTAGTTAGCCTCTTGTACACATCATATGTGAGTCTCAGTCCCAGATAATTCCTGCACTGCTTTGTGGCCTTGGCTCTGCTCTCTGCATTGGCCGTCGGATCCATCATCCGATAATACAAGAACTGCAAACAAATTCGAATAAAACAATTCTGAAATTCCAGAAATCTATTCATCTTAAAATTTGATCAGTAATTAAAATTTGATGAATTTGATCTATTCATCTCAAAAAATTGAAGAAATTAGCATCAAATAAACAGATTTTTAGTCAAACCATGAATCTTAATCAATGTTTTCTTAGTCAAAAATTTCAACTCAGTAATGTTTACGAAACTCTTTTTTTAACAAACCGAACAGTCAAGATTCTGATAGTTTTTAGGTTATAGTTCTATCACCTGGGCTCTCAAGTGAAAAGTGCTTACACCCTGCGATTTATCATATTTACTTGTATATGTTAGTAATGGGTATATGGCACTACAGGCACATCGGAGGGTAGAAATGTATTTATAAAATACGTATTTTTAAAAATGCCCAATTTTATACATTTGTTTTTTTAAAGTACATTGAATAATCAATCAGCTGGTAAATGAGCAAATTATAATTTTTGAGCAGCAAGAAATGTAGATATAAATTAAGTAATTATCTCCCAGCTAAATACAACTTTCTCCGGAATTTAATCTCCCGAGAAAATGTCCTACTATCCAAAAATATCCTAAGATATCTGTCCCTAAAATTTTCTACTATCCTTCCATCCTATATTTTTTGAAGAAAATTTCCTTCTATCGTAAAATATCCTAAAACATCTATCCCAAAATTTCCTACTATCCTTCTATCCTAAAAATTCCGGGAAGATTTCCTATCAAAAATTTACACAAACTTCAATAGACTTCTTACATTGAGAAGGAAGTCGGCGTCATTCATTCGGAGAGAGTCGACGTCAAAGAGCCGCGATGACCCGTCCATTTTAATCTGAAACAATAGTTGTTGTACGAAGTAACCGCGAAAAAAGCGAATATTAGCAACACTCAGCAACAGGGAAATACGGGACTCTTCTCTACAAGGATGGGTGTCATAGTCACCAAAATCAATAGTTGCTGTAATGCTTTCTGAAAACTAAAACAATGCGTCATCAGAAAACATACATTTTCCTTCATTTATAGCATGTATTCAAAATTTTTCAAAATGACAAATGCGATAAAACTTGATCCACTTAATTTTTTTTGGAAATAAGGGTTGACGAAGTCATCAACGGACAAGCTGCTTAGGGCAATATTATCACAACTATACATATAAATCGTTAGTAAAGGATTCTGAAAACATTAGGATGTGACTGAAAACGATTAATTCTGAAAACGCTCGGAAACAATTTTGAAAATATTAACTTTATCTTAGTTATTATGCTCGACTGACACTGTAAAATCGCTAAAATTGCAGCATCACAAAAAGTATTCTTTTTCCACAGCTGAAATCGCCATATAAGAGATGGAAGTAAGAAACACAACCGGCTAGCCTCGTGCGAATTTCCATCAAACCAACGGTGAGCGTTTGGGTTCGGTAGTAGCCAGCTGGAACTTAGGCAGTGAGGGGACCAACTTTTAAGAATAAGAACCGACACCTTAAAATACCTTCACACCATGAAATTGTCTCCTCAAAACATTCTGGTGAATCACATTCCTAGAGACTAGTAAGGCGTAAGGCTCTAAGATAGCTTGATGCCCTCCAGCCATTACCTGTTTATCTCATTTTGGAGGACAAAAAGTCAAAAAAGCAAGATGAAAAATTGGTCAAGTAAAAACTCGCATAAAAAAGACGGATCTATTCTGTTTCCCCCCCCCCAGCTTAGTGAGCATAAATTTTTTACGACCCCCAGACGCACGTGCTATTTTCTTACATAGTAAAATGCTATATAACAACATAAAATTGGTAACTGGGGGTCATAAAAAACACTGGGGGGGGGGGGGGGCGAAACAGAATAGATCCAAGAAGACCACAGGACTAATATAAGTGCTAAACTTTGTTTGAGAGCAATTCTACAGCCAAAAAAATTTGGGAGGAAAATAGTAAAACAGAGCTGGCAGATTGCCAGAAAATAGCCTCGTAGATCTATAGTCTCAAAATATAGTAAAGTATCAGACCAAAAAGAAACTTTTTATTAAATGCTGAGATGTTATATTTTGACGAAGAATCTGTTTAACTTATTGCTTATTCTATTAACTGCTCTCAAATACCTTTCAATTAGAAGGACCCTCACTCACTTGACCTCATCTCTTTGAATTGAAGTAAAAAAGTCAATTTCAGAGTGAGCAAGTCATTTTTGAGAGCGAGGTAACTCACGAGTGACCAAAAACTTTATCAAGCGAATGAACAAAAAGCTCCCTCCGCTAAGAGTGAAAAATGAAGTCACCTACGTAATTCAGTTGAAATCGCTTGAATGAATAAAAAAAGCAGATTTGAAGTGATTTTGACGTCAAATGGTCGTTATAAAACTCTTGGCGACAAAAAAACCAAGAGAAGGCCAATAATAGCCTCAGCTATCGCTTTGCGGCTATTAAAAATGATCAACCGCAAAAACTTTTTCAATAAAAAGCTTCACTATATGCATTATTATCAAAGGCATAATACTCTAAATCTTCCTTCCAAATTTTGCGCGTAGTCCACTTTTACTCTAGGAGAACTCAAACAACAGTAGCTTAAACTCAATCTCGAGTTTTAATAGTATCACGTTGAAAAATCAATTTTTTACACCACTATTTATAACTTGCAATGAAAGAGAATGCTGACGAAACAATGATTCTGAGAGACTACAAAGATGCAATTATCATTATGCAGAGAGTACTTTTGAGAAGCAAATCTATTAGTTTCGTTTAATTTTCCCTTATTTCGTAACTAAAATCATTTTAGAAAAGCTCCATGTTCTTAAAATGCAAAAAGCCATTTTGCAGAAATATTTTAAGCCTTATGGGCTCTCGACTGCTACTATTCACGTCTTCATCCGATCATTTTTACTCATCAACTTTGAGTAAAACTAACTTCTGCGCAAATAAAATCTGACATTTGCTAATATTCCACCACTAATCATATAACTGATTTTAGCTACTTTAAATTCTGAAGGCGATTTAAAACTAATGAACGTAAATGTCAATTCAAAACACGTCGAACAGGTCAAAAATTAGAAATGAAAAAATCAAGTGCAATATAATTACTGAAGCAAACTTTGCTTGAGACTACCAAACAATAACGCTTTCTGCCTGATTAAAGTCGTAGCGAACCAGACATACACAGAAAGCAATGTTAAGTGTCCTCAAAGCAAGTCTAGACCTGTATTTATACTATGCCTGTGCGTCTGTCTTCCCAATTGAAAAATTGTCCGGACTGATTTGAGCATAGAAGTCGCACATCTGACAGAAACATAACAGACTGCTAAGGTCAGCATCTCTTACATACAACAGGACAGGAGTTTGCTACACCCTGCTTTAAATGCTAGAGTTCAAATTTTGAACTCTAACTTAAGAGGGTGATCTGAAAAGAGGAACTTGATGTCCCCGTTGATCATCCTTGCTTTATTGTTTTTATACGAAAAAGCTAAATAAATAAATCTATCTATTAAATGATGGGCCACTATGTTCTGCGCACTATTGATTCCAATTTTGTTAAGAAGTAGAAAATTATCTTCCGTGCAATGTTGATGTTTTTAATAACAGTATATTTGCCATCAAAGGGTGCACAGGGACTAAAATTTGGGAGAGGGAGGTGTTGCGTGCAGGTGATGGCATGGAAGGTTACCGCTGGAATTAGGTGGAGTGGTGGTCAGAGTGTGTCAAACGCTAGGAAACACCCCCTCACACCATGAATTCACGCTCCTCAAACAGTTACGGTGAATTGCATCCTTAGAGACTAGTGAGCCGTAAAACACTAAAGAATTTAATACGTTTCGGGCTTTACCTGTTTATCCCAATTCTGAGGACGAAAAATCAAATGGTCAGACAAAAAAACGATCAGATGAAAAGTCAGTAGTAGAAAACATTTGAAAAAATTGCATTGAAAAGGGATCTTTTTCGACCCGCAACCCCAGTACGTTATGCACCAATCAGTTTCAGCGCACGTGTCATTGCATATTAAAGCATTGTTCAAAAATATTGCACGTGCACTTCGGGGGCGAAAATAACATGCACCCGCTACGTTGGGGGAAGGAGAGGGTAATCGGTAGTACTTCCATATTAAGCTACTAGATACACGATTACTAAATTTATTTTTATAGAATAACATCAATCACCAATTGTCAATAAATATGGTTACAAGGAGTTGAGTCTCGGAAATATGCATTCGCTCATAATGTTCCAACCCCACTCATCTGCATTTTTGACTTTATGGTCTACGAAACGAGGAAGAGATAAAACTTTGAAAGACTCGCATATTGTTTAGCAAACCACTAAATGAAAGCAATGCCGCATTAGAGGGTTGATAAAATCTGCGAATGATGAGAACAAGAGACAAGACAAACGTGAATTGAAAAACAATTAGTTAAACTCACAACTATTTGTCTACATTTTAAGATAAAACAGAACTTAACAATTGAGCTCTGCATTACAATAATAGATGTGAAACCTCTCCTTAATGAGATTTCATAATAATCAGCAAAATAACTACAGAAAGGGCAAAGTTCAATAATAAATTTTCATTTCTGAAAACCCTTATTCTCTCAGCGATTAAAACCATTAGTTATCAATTGAAATCATTTAAAAAGGTCATTTATACTTCCTTATATTTAATTGAAGAATCAATTTAAACCTGTTAATTTATATCTTTTAAGGAAGCAATTTAGGCCTGTCATTATCCAGATAAGATTATACGACAACAAACAAAACAACAAAGACAGGCAAAATTTCTTCAAACCTCAAAAATTTTGCAAGAAAATTCTGTCGAGCCGTTAAAAGACAATCTATCCACTGAAAACATTATGAGCTCGATAACACAGTCTTTGAAAGTTCAAAGATCCTCTCATTTTTTAAAACGTTTAATATGAAAGTCACACTAAGAAACCTTAAAAATTCTAACAAAATTTGCGAGAGAACTGTGTCGCAGCCGTCAAAACCATAAGATATTAACCAAGAACAATCCAAAAGATTGCATTTCGCATTTTTTAGGCGTAACTTGGATCTGTCATTAATGTGATAATTTGACAAGCTAACAAAATAGAACCTTAAAAATGTGCAAACGTATTGGAACTCGCAGTACCAAAGCAGAAGACTATTAGTAAAAATTAAATCCATAATAGAAATTACATTCTTTTTCACAGGCAAAGAAGATTGAGCTTTCTTTACTGAGACTAAGCAACAGGTCGACAGTAGTATGATATAAAAATGCATAGTTCAAAATTTCATCGATATTTTCTCAAAACGTATAAATAATAAGTAATAAGAGCCTTTAGATATCAATTGAAAACACGGTATTTTTCCGTTTGTACCAATTAGAGATGCATTCCAATTGGATTTTTTGATTAGTGAGATTAAGTCACGAGTCTGAAAAAAGAACAGCAGGTACAAGCAAAAAAGAATTCAACATTTTTTAAACATAACCAACTAACGTCGGGCGAATTGCTCTCAAACGAACGGCGAGCGGTTGGATTCGTCAGCAGCTAGCCACGGCTTAGTAAACTCTGGGCGCTACCTCTTTATCCAGTTTCTGAAGACGAAAGTCAAGTGGGTCAGACGAAAAATGGGTGAAGCAATAAATTGCAAAAAAGAGACAAACAGGTTGAATATACTTGCTACAAATTGCTTTCAAGAGCAATTAACAATGATTTCCTAAAAAGTGCCTATTCGATCGTTTATGATTAAAAACACCTTCTACTATAACTCATTGTTAATGAGGATCAGAGATGATGACATTAAGCCACATAACAGCAGCTGAAGTGCGGCATCAACAAAGAGAGAGAGAGAGAGAGAGATAGAGTGAAGGAGATAAAAAGTGAACGAGAAAGAAAAGAAAAAGAACCCCAAAGGACAGAGAAAAAGAGACAGGAATATTTTCGATGGTTGGATTCGACTCTGCAACTTCTAGTTTTCTAGCCTTGTTAATAAAAAAAAATCATATAGAAAAGAAATCCAAAAAGAAATCCAAAAGGCAAAATCCAAAAAAAATTTCAACTTCGCAGTAAAAAAGTTATAAGTCATTCTTTGTCTCTAAAGTTCTGTGAAATAACCCATCTCCGAGAATTGAAAAGTTTCGTTGGCCAGTAATGGTCGTCGAAAAGGACAAAAAATATTGATGTATTTTGGAAAAAATTGCAAATTTTAACAAAATCTTGCTAAAATTCAAGATATTATCTTAAGAAACATTTCATTGTCTCAAGCGACTATCCGGCAAGCCTGGTAAAATAAAATGTTATCACAGGCTCATAAAGATCTATACAATTGGAAAAAAAATTTTCCAAAACTTGAAAAGCTTAAATTTTATCCAAAAATTACTAAAACAGGAATAAAAAAGTTGATCACTATCCCATTAACTCTGGAAACTATGCAGCAGCTTAATACAAGACCCTGGAAAAGGTCCCATGGCCTCTGTTGAGGGAAAATATTCAAAAAGAGTAAAAAAAAATGCAAACATTTTAAAAAATTGATTAAATTCGTGATATTAAAATTTTAATGAACATTCCATTACATCTATAAACTGTGCAGTAACCTATTATTAAGCATTAATGGAAGTTGCAGAGCTCCTGAGGCTAAAGAAACCTACAAAAATGACAAAAAATTTCAAAAAGCTCAAAAAAATGCAAGTTTTATTATAAAAAAAAATGGCTAAACTTGTGATATTAAAAAGTTGAAAATTAATCCATGACCAAAAAAAGAATTGAAGTAAAAAAAGAGTCAATTTCAGAGTGAGCAAAACATTTTTGAGAGCGAGGTAACTCACGTGTGACCAAAAACTTTATCACGCGAATGAACAAAAAGCTCTCTCCGCTAAGAGTGAAAAATGACGTCACGTACGTAATTAAGTCGAAATCGCTTGAATGAACAAAAAATCAGATTTGAAGTGACTTTGACGTCAGATGGTCGTTAAAAAACTCTTGGCGACAAAAAACCAAGAGAAGGCCAATAATTGCAGCTATTAAAAATGATCAACTGGAAAACTTTTTCAATAAAAAGCTCCAGTATATGCATTATCACTATAGAGGCATAATACTCTAAATCTTCCTTCACAATTTTGCGCGTAGTCCACTTTTACTCTAGGAGAACTCAAACAACAGTAGCTCAAACTCAATCTCGAGTTTTTATAGTATCACGTTCAAAAATCAATTTTTTACACCAATATTTATAACTTGCAATAAAATAGAATGCTGACGAAACTATGATTCTGAGAGACTACAAAGATGCAATTATCATTATGCAGAGAGTACGTTTGAGAAGCAAATCTTTTTGGAGTGACCTCAGAAACTATTAGTTTCGATTAATTTTCCCTTATTTCTTAACTAAAAACATTTTAGAAAAGCTCCATGTTCTTAAAATGCAAAAACCCATTTTGCAGAAATATTTTAAGCTTTAAGGGCTCTCGACTGCTACTATTCACGTCTTCATCCGATCATTTTTACTCATCAACTTTGAGTAAAACTAACTTCTGCGCAAATAAAATCTGACATTTGCTAATATACCACCACTAATCATATAACTGATTTTAGCTACTTTAAATTCTGAGAGCGATTTAAAACTTGCAAATATTAAAACTAATGAACGTAAATGTCAAATCAAATAACGTCGAATAGGTCAAAAATTAGAAATGAAAAGATCAACAAGTGCAATATAATTACTGAAGCAAACTTTGCTTGAGACTACCAAACAACGTTTTCTGCCTGATTAAAGCCGTAGCGAACCAGACATACACAGAAAGCAATGTTAAGTGTCCTCAAAGCAAGTCTAGACCAGTATTTATACTATGCCTGTGCGTCTGTCTTCCCAATTGAAAAATTGTCCGGATTGATTTGAGCATAGAAGTCGCACAACTGACAGAAACATAACAGACTGCTAAGGTCAGCATCTCTTACATACAACAGGACAGGAGTTTGTTACACCCTGCTTCAAATGCTAGAGTTTAAATTTTCAACTCTAACTTAAGAGGGTGGTCTGATAAGAGGAACTTGATGTCCCCGTTGATCATCCTTGCTTTATTGTTTTTATACGAAAAAGCTAAATAAATAAATCTATCTATTAAATGATGGGCCACTATGTTCTGCGCGCTGTTGATTCCAATTTTGTCAAGAAGTAGAAAATTATGTTCCCTGCAATGTTGATGTTTTTAATAACAGTATATTTGCCAACAAAGAGTGCACAGGGACTAAAATTTGGGAGATTGGGAGAGGGAGGTGTTGCGTGCAGGTGCTGGCAGGGAAGGTTACCGCTGGAATGAGGTGGAGTGGTGGTCAGAGTGGGTCAAACGCTAGAACCACCCCCTCACAGCATGAATTCACGCTCCTCAAACAGTTACGGTGAATTGCATCCTTAGAGACTAGTGAGCCGTAAAACACTAAAGAATTTAATACGTTGCGGGCTTTACCTGTTTATCCCAATTCTGAGGACGAAAAATCAAATGGTCAGACGAAAAAAACGATCAGATGAAAAGTCAGTAGTAGAAAACATTTGAAAAAATTGCATTGGAAAGGGATCTTTTTCGACCCGCAACCCCAGTACGTTATGCACCAACCAGTTTCAGCGCACGTGTCATTGCATATTAAAGCGTTGTTCAAAAATATTGCACGTGCACTTCGGGGGCGAAAATAACATGCACCCGCTATGTTGCGGGAGGGAGAGGGTAATCGGTAGTACTTCCATATTTAAGCTGCTAGATTCACGATTACTAAATTTATTTTTATAAAATAACAACTATCACCAATTGTCAATAAATATGGTTACAAGGAGCTGAGTCTCGGTAATATGCATTCGCGCATAATGTTCCGACCCCGCTCATCTGCATTTTTGACTTCATCGTCTACGAAACGAGGAAGAGATAAAACTTTGAAAGACTCACATATTGCTTAACAAACCACTAAATGAAAGCAATGCCGCATTAGAGGGTTGATAAAACCTGCGAATGATGAGAACAAGAGACAAGACAAACGTGAATTGAAAAACAATTAGTTAAACTCATAACTATATGTCTACATTTTAAGATAAAACAGAACTTAACAATTGAGCTCTGCATTACAAAAATTGATGTGAAACCTCTCCTAAATGAGATTTCGTAATAATCAGCAAAATAACTACAGAAAGGGCAAAGTTCAAAAATAAATTTTCATTTCTGAAAACCGTTATTCTCTCAGCGATTAAAACCATTAGTTATCAATTGAAATCATTTAAAAAGGTCATTTCTACTTCTTTATATTTAATTGAAGAATCAATTTAAACCTGTTAATTTATATCTTTTAAGGAAGCAATTTAGGCCTGTCATTATCCAGATAAGATTATACGACTACAAACAAAACAACAAAGACAGGCAAAATTTCTTCAAAACTCAACAATTTTGCAAGAAAACTTTGTCGAGCCGTTAAAAGATAATCTATCCACTGAAAACATTATGAGCTCGATAACGCAGTCTTTTAATGTTCAAATATCCTCTCATTTTTTAAAACGTTTAATATGAAAGTCACACTAAGAAACCTTAAAAATTCTAATAAAATTTGCGAGAGAACTGTGTCGCAGCCGTCAAAACCATAAGATATTAATCAAGAACAATCCAAAAGATTGCATTTCGCATTTTTTAGGCGTAACTTGGACCTGTCATTAATGTGATAATTTGACAAGCTAACAAAATAGAACCTTAAAAATGTGCAAACGTATTGGAACTCGTAGTACCAAAGCAGAAAACTATTAGTAAAAATTAAATCCATTATAGAAATTACATTCTTTTTCATAGGCAAAGAAGATTGAGCTTTCTTTACTGAGACTAAGCAACAAGTCGACAGTAGTATGATATAAAAATGCATAGTTCAAAATTTCATCGACATTTTCTCAAAACGTATAAATAATAAGTAATAAGAGCCTTTAGATATCAATAGAAAACACGGTATTTTTCCGTTTGTACCAATTAGAGATGCATTCCAATTGGAATTTTTGATTAGTGAGATTAAGTCACGAGTCTGAAAAAAGAACAGCAGGTACAAGCAAAAAAGAATTCAACTAAAGTTTTTTAAACATAACCGACTAACGTCGGGAGAATTGCTCTCAAACGAAAGGCGAGCGGTTCGATTCGTCAGCAGCTAGCCACGGCTTAGTAAACTCTGGAAAAAAGAGACAAACTAGTAAAAAAGAGACAAACAGGTTGGATATACTTGCTACAAATTGCTTTCAAGAGCAATTAACAATGATTTCCTAAAAAGTGCCTGTTAGATCGTTTATGATTAAAAAACTTTCTACTAAAACTCATTGTTAATGAGGATCAGAGATGATGATATTAAGCCACATAACAGCAGCTGAAGTGCGGCATCAACAAAAAAAAGAGAGAGATAGAGTGAAGTAGATAAAAAGTGAACGAGAAAGAAAAAGAAAAGAACCCCAAAGGACAGGAAAAAAGACAGGAATATTTTCCATGGTTGGATTCGACTCTGCAACTTCTAGTTTTCTAGCCTTGTTAATAAAAAAAAATCATATAGAAAAGAAATCCAAAAAGAAATCCAAAAGGCAAAATCCAAAAAAAATTTCAACTTCGCAGTAAAAAAGTTATAAGTCATTCTTTGTCTCTAAAGTTCTGTGAAATAACCCATCTCCGAGAATTGAAAAGTTTCGTTGGCCAGTAATGGTAGTCGAAAAGGACAAAAAAAATTGATGCATTTTGGAAAAAATTGCAAACTTTAACAAAATCTTGCTAAAATTCAAGATAATATTATCTTAAGAAACATTTCATTGTCTCAAGCGACTATCCGGCAAGCCTGGAAAAGTGAAATGTTATCACAGGCTCATAAAGATCCATACAATTGGAACAAAAAAATTTTCCAAAAACTTGAAAAGCTTAAATTTTATCCAAAAATTACTAAAACAGGAATAAAAAAGTTGATCACTATCCCATTAACTCTGGAAACTACGCAGCAGCTTAATACAAGAACCTGGAAGAGGTCCCATGGCCTCTGTTGCCGGAAAATATTCAAAAAGAGTAAAAAAAATTGCAAACATTTTAAAAAACTGATTAAATTCGTGATATTAAAATTTTGATGAACATTCCATTACATCTATAAACTGTGCAGTAACCTATTATTAAGCCTTAATGGAAGTTGCAGAGCTCCTGAGTCTAAATAAACCTAAAAAAAAATGACAAAAAATTTCAAAAATAAAAAATGCAAGTTTTATTATAAAAAAATGGCTAAACTTGTGATATTAAAAAGTTGAAAATTAATCCATGACCAAAAAAAAAGAATTGAAGTAAAAAAGAGTCAATTTCAGAGTCAGCAAAACATTTTTGAGAGCGAGGTAACTCACGTGTGACCAAAAACGTTATCACGCGAATGAACAAAAAGCTCTCTCCGCTAAGAGTGAAAAATGACGTCACGTACGTAATTAAGTCGAAATCGCTTGAATGAACAAAAAAGCAGATTTGAAGTGACTTTGACGTCAGATGGTCGTTACAAAACTCTTGGCGACAAAAAACCAAGAGAAGGCCAATAATTGCAGCTATTAAAAATGATCAACTGGAAAACTTTTTCAATAAAAAGCTCCAGTATATGCATTATCACTATAGTGGCATAATACTCTAAATAATCTTCCTCCACAATTTTGCGCGTAGTCCACTTTTACTCTAGGAGAACTCAAACAACAGTAGCTCAAACTCAATCTCGAGTTTTAATAGTATCAGGTTCAAAAATCAATTTTTTACACCAATATTTATAACTTGCAATAAAATAGAATGCTGACGAATATGATTCTGAGAGACTACAAAGATGCAATTATCATTATGCAGAGAGTAATTTTGAGAAGCAAATCTTTTTGGAGTGACCTCAGAAACTCTTAATTTCGATTAATTTTCCCTTATTTCGTAACTAAAAACATTTTAGAAAAGCTCCATGTTCTTAAAATGCAAAAAGCCATTTCGCAGAAATATTTTAAGCTTTATGGGCTCTCGACTGCTACTATTCACGACTTCATCCGATCATTTTTACTCATCAACTTGTGAGTAAAACTGACTTCTGCGCAAATAAAATCTGACATTTGCTAAGATACCACCACTAATCATATAACTGATTTTAGCTACTTTAAATTCTGAGAGCGATTTAAAACTTGCAAATATTAAAACTAATTAACCTAAATGTCAATTCAAATAAAGTCGAATAGGTCAAAAATTAGAAATAAAAGATCAACAAGTGCAATATAATTACTGAAGCAAACTTTGCTTGAGACTACCAAACAATAACGCTTTCTGCCTGATTAAAAACGTAGCGAACCAGACATACACAGAAAGCAATGTTAAGTGTCCTCAAAGCAAGTCTAGACCAGTATTTAAACTATGCCTGTGCGTCTGTCTTCCCAATTGAAAAATTGTCTGGACTGATTTGAGCATAGAAGTCGCACAACTGACAGAAACATAACAGACTGCTAAGGTCAGCATCTCTTACATACAACAGGACAGGAGTTTGTTACACCCTGCTTCAAACGCTAGAGTTTAAATTTTGAACTCTAACTTAAGAGGGTGGTCTGATAAGAGGAACTTGATGTCCCCGTTGATCATCCTTGCTTTATTGTATTTATACGAAAAAGCTAAATAAATAAATCTATCTATTAAATGATTGGCAACTATGTTCTGCGCACTATTGATTCCAATTTTGTTAAGAAGTAGAAAAATATGTTCCCTGCAATGTTGATGTTTTTAATAACAGTATATTTGCCATCAAAGGGTGCACAGGGACTAAAATTTTGGAGAGGGAGGTGTTGCGTGCAGGTGCTGGCAGGGAAGGTTACCGCTGAAATGAGGTGGAGTGGTGGTCAGAGTGGGTCAAACGCTAGGAACCACCCTCACAGCATGAATTCACGCTCCTCAAACAGTTACGGTGAATTGCATCCTTAGAGACTAGTGAGCCGTAAAACACTAAAGAATTTAATAGGTTGCGGGCTTTACCTGTTTATCCCAATTCTGAGGACGAAAAATCAAATGGTCAGACGAAAAAAACGATCAGATGAAAAGTCAGTAGTAGAAAACATTTGAAAAAATTGCATTGGAAAGGGATCTTTTTCGACCCGCAACCCCAGTACGTTATGCACCAACCAGTTTCAGCGCACGTGTCATTGCATATTAAAGCGTTGTTCAAAAATATTGCACGTGCACTTCGGGGGCGAAAATAACATGCACCCGCTATGTTGCGGGAGGGAGAGGGTAATCGGTAGTACTTCCATATTTAAGCTGCTAGATTCACGATTACTAAATTTATTTTTATAAAATAACAACTATCACCAATTGTCAATAAATATGGTTACAAGGAGCTGAGTCTCGGTAATATGCATTCGCGCATAATGTTCCGACCCCGCTCATCTGCATTTTTGACTTCATGGTCTACGAAACGAGGAAGAGATAAAACTTGGAAAGACTCACATATTGCTTAACAAACCACTAAATGAAAGCAATGCCACATTAGAGGGTTGATAAAACCTGCGAATGATGAGAACAAGAGACAAGACAAACGTGAATTGAAAAACAATTAGTTAAACTCATAACTATATGTCTACATTTTAAGATAAAACAGAACTTAACCATTGAGCTCTGCATTACAAAAATTGATGTGAAACCTCTCCTTAATGAGATTTCGTAATAATCAGCAAAATAAATACAGAAAGGGCAAAGTTCAAAAATAAATTTTCATTTCTGAAAACCGTTATTCTCTCAGCGATTAAAACCATTAGTTATCAATTGAAATCATTTAAAAAGGTCATTTATACTTCTTTATATTTAATTGAAGAATCAATTTAAACCTGTTAATTTATATCTTTTAAGGAAGCAATTTAGGCCTGTCATTATCCAGATAAGATTATACGACTACAAACAAAACAACAAAGACAGGCAAAATTTCTTCAAAACTCAACAATTTTGCAAGAAAATTTTGTCGAGCCGTTAAAAGATAATCTATCCACTGAAAACATTATGAGCTCGATAACGCAGTCTTTTAATGTTCAAATATCCTCTCATTTTTTAAAACGTTTAATATGAAAGTCACACTAAGAAACCTTAAAAATTCTATAAAATTTGCGAGAGAACTGTGTCGCAGCCGTCAAAACCATAAGATATTAACCAAGAACAATCCAAAAGATTGCATTTCGCATTTTTTAGGCGTAACTTGGACCTGTCATTAATGTGATAATTTGACAAGCTAACAAAATAGAACCTTAAAAATGTGCGAACGTATTGGAACTCGTAGTACCAAAGCAGAAAACTATTAGTAAAAATTAAATCCATTATAGAAATTACATTCTTTTCCATAGGCAAAGAAGATTGAGCTTTCTTTACTGAGACTAAGCAACAGGTCGACAGTAGTATGATATAAAAATGCATAGTTCAAAATTTCATCGACATTTTCTCAAAACGTATAAATAATAAGTAATAAGAGCCTTTAGATATCAATAGAAAACACGGTATTTTTCCGTTTGTACCAATTAGAGATGCATTCCAATTGGAATTTTTGATTAGTGAGATTAAGTCACGAGTCTGAAAAAAGAACAGCAGGTACAAGCAAAAAAGAATTCAACTCAAGTTTTTTAAACATAACCGACTAACGTCGGGCGAATTGCTCTCAAACGAACGGCGAGCGGTTCGATTCGTCAGCAGCTAGCCACGGCTTTGTAAACTCTGGGCGCTACCTCTTTATCGAGTTTCTGAAGACGAAAGTCAAGTGGGTCAGACGAAAAATGGGTGAAGCAATAAATTGAAAAGAGACAAACAGGCTGAATATACTTGCTACAAATTGCTTTCAAGAGCAATAAACAAAGATTTCCTAAAAAGTGCTTGTTAGATAGTTTATGATTAAAAAACTTTCTACTATAACTAATTGTTAATGAGGATCAGAGATGATGACATTAAGCCACATAACGGCAGCTGAAGTGCGGCATCAACAAAAAAAAAGAGAGATAGAGTGAAGGAGATAAAAAGTGAACGAGAAAGAAAAGGAAAAGAACCCCAAAGGACAGAGAAAAAGAGACAGGAATATTTTCCATGGTTGGATTCGACTCTGCAACTTCTAGTTTTCTAGCCTTGTTAATAAAAAAAAATCATATAGAAAAGAAATCCAAAAAGAAATCCAAAAGGCAAAATCCAAAAAAAATTTCAACTTCGCAGTAAAAAAGTTATAAGTCATTCTTTGTCTCTAAAGTTCTGTGAAATAACCCATCTCCGAGAATTGAAAAGTTTCGTTGGCCAGTAATGGTAGTCGAAAAGGACAAAAAAAATTGATGCATTTTGGAAAAAATTGCAAACTTTAACAAAATCTTGCTAAAATTCAAGATAATATTATCTTAAGAAACATTTCATTGTCTCAAGCGACTATCCGGCAAGCCTGGAAAAGTGAAATGTTATCACAGGCTCATAAAGATCCATACAATTGGAACAAAAAAATTTTCCAAAAACTTGAAAAGCTTAAATTTTATCCAAAAATTACTAAAACAGGAATAAAAAAAAAGTTGATCACTATCCCAATAACTCTGGAAACTATGCAGCAGCTTAATACAAGACCTTGGAAGAGGTCCCAAGGCCTCTGTTGCCGGAAAATATTCAAAAAGAGTAAAAAAAAATTGCAAACATTTTAATTGATTAAATTCGTGATATTAAATTTTGATGAACATTCCATTACATCTACAAACTGTGCAGTAACCTATTATTAAGCCTTAATGGAAGTTGCAGAGCTCCTAAGGCTAAAGAAACCTTAAAAAAATGACAAAAAATTTCAAAAAGCTTAAAAAAATGCAAGTTTTATTATAAAAAAATGGCTAAAATTGTGATATTAAAAAGTTGAAAATTAATCCATGACCAAAAAAATTGAAGTAAAAAAGAGTCAATTTCAGAGTGAGCAAAACATTTTTGAGAGCGAGGTAACTCACATGTGACCAAAAACGTTATCACGCGAATGAACAAAAAGCTCTCTCCGCTAAGAGTGAAAAATGACGTCACGTACGTAATTAAGTCGAAATCGCTTGAATGAACAAAAAAGCAGATTTGAAGTGACTTTGACGTCAGATGGTCGTTACAAAACTCTTGGCGACAAAAAACCAAAAGAAGGCCAATAACTGCAGCTATTAAAAATGATCAACTGGAAAACTTTTTCAATAAAAAGCTCCAGTATATGCATTATCACTATAGTGGCATAATACTCTAAATCTTCCTCCACAATTTTGCGCGTAGTCCACTTTTACTCTAGGAGAACTCAAACAACAGTAGCTCAAACTCAATCTCGAGTTTTAATTGTATCACGTTCAAAAATCAATTTTTTACACCAATATTTATAACTTGCAATAAAATAGAATGCTGACGAAACTATGATTCTGAGAGACTACAAAGATGCAATTATCATTATGCAGAGAGTACTTTTGAGAAGCAAATCTTTTTGGAGTGACCTCAGAAACTCTTAGTTTCGATTAATTTTCCCTTATTTCTTAACTAAAAACATTTTAGAAAAGCTCCATGTTCTTAAAATGCAAAAACCCATTTTGCAGAAATATTTTAAGCTTCATGGGCTCTCGACTGCTACTATTCACGACTTCATCCGATCATTTTTACTCATCAACTTGTGAGTAAAACTGACTTCTGCGCAAACAAAATCTGACATTTGCTAAGATACCACCACTAATCATATAACTGATTTTAGCTACTTTAAATTCTGAGAGCGATTTAAAACTTGCAAATATTAAAACTAATTAACGTAAATGTCAATTCAAATAACGTCGAATAGGTCAAAAATTAGAAATAAAAGATCAACAAGTGCAATATAATTACTGAAGCAAACTTTGCTTGAAACTACCAAACAATAACATTTCCTGCCTGATTAAAGCAGTAGCGAACCAGACATACACAGAAAGCAATGTCAAGTGTCCTCAAAGCAAGTCTAGACCAGTATTTATACTATGCCTGTGCGTCTGTCTTCCCAATTGAAAAATTGTCCGGACTGAAAATCCAAAAAAATTTTCAACTTCGCAGTAAAAAAGTTAGAAACCATTCTTTGTCTCTAAAGTTCTGTGAAATAACCCATCTCCGAGAATTGAAAAGTTTCGTTGGCCAGTAATGGTCGTCGAAAAGGACAAAAAATATTGATGCATTTTGGAAAAAATTGCAAATTTTAACAAAATCTTGCTAAAATTCAAGATAATATTATCTCAAGAAACATTTCATTGTCTCAAGCGACTATCCGGCAAGCCTGGAAAAGTGAAATGTTATCACAGGCTCATAAAATCCATACAATTGGAACAAAAAAATTTTCCAAAAACTTGAAAAGCTTAAATTTTATCCAAAAATTACTAAAACAGGAATAAAAAAGTTGATCACTATCCCATTAACTCTGGAAACTACGCAGCAGCTTAATACAAGACCCTGGAAGAGGTCCCATGGCCTCTGTTGCCGGAAAATATTCAAAAAGAGTAAAAAAAATTGCAAACATTTTAAAAAATTGATTAAATTCGTGATAATAAAATTTTGATGAACATTCCATTACATCTACAAACTGTGCAGTAACCTATTATTAAGCCTTAATGGAAGTTGCAGAGCTCCTAAGGCTAAAGAAACCTTAAAAAAATGACAAAAAATTTCAAAAAGCTTAAAAAAATGCAAGTTTTATTATAAAAAAATGGCTAAACTTGTGATATTAAAAAGTTGAAAATTAATCCATGACCAAAAAAATTGAAGTAAAAAAGAGTCAATTTCAGAGTGAGCAAAACATTTTTGAGAGCGAGGTAACTCACATGTGACCAAAAACGTTATCACGCGAATGAACAAAACGCTCTCTCCGCTAAGAGTGAAAAATGACATCACGTAGGTAATTAAGTCGAAATCGCTTGAATGAACAAAAAAGCAGATTTGAAGTGACTTTGACGTCAGATGGTCGTTACAAAACTCTTGGCGACAAAAAACCAAGAGAAGGCCAATAATTGCAGCTATTAAAAATGATCAACTGGAAAACTTTTTCAATAAAAAGCTCCAGTATATGCATTATCACTATAGTGGCATAATACTCTAAATCTTCCTCCACAATTTTGCGCGTAGTCCATTTTTACTCTAGGAGAACTCAAACAACAGTAGCTCAAACTCAATCTCGAGTTTTAATTGTATCACGTTCAAAAATCAATTTTTTACACCAATATTTATAACTTGCAATAAAATAGAATGCTGACGAAACTATGATTCTGAGAGACTACAAAGATGCAATTATCATTATGCAGAGAGTACTTTTGAGAAGCAAATCTTTTTGGAGTGACCTCAGAAACTCTTAGTTTCGATTAATTTTCCCTTATTTCTTAACTAAAAACATTTTAGAAAAACTCCATGTTCTTAAAATGCAAAAACCCATTTTGCAGAAATATTTTAAGCTTCATGGGCTCTTGACTGCTACTATTCACGACTTCATCCGATCATTTTTACTCATCAACTTGTGAGTAAAACTGACTTCTGCGCAAATAAAATCTGACATTTGCTAAGATACCACCACTAATCATATAACTGATTTTAGCTACTTTAAATTCTGAGAGCGATTTAAAACTTGCAAATATTAAAACTAATTAACGTAAATGTCAATTCAAATAACGTCGAATAGGTCAAAAATTAGAAATGAAAGATCAACAAGTGCAATATAATTACTGAAGCAAACTTTGCTTGAGACTACCAATCAATAACGTTTTCTGCCTGATTAAAGCCGTAGCGAACCAGACATACACAGAAAGCAATGTTAAGTGTCCTCAAAGCAAGTCTAGACCTGTATTTATACTATGCCTGTGCGTCTGTCTTCCCAATTGAAAAATTGTTCGGACTGATTTGAGCACAGAAGTCGCACATTTGACAGAAACATAACCGACTGCTAAGGTCAGCATCTCTTACATACAACAGGACAGGAGTTTGTTACACCCTGCTTCAAATGCTAGAGTTTAAATTTTGAACTCTAACTTAAGAGGGTGATCTGAAAAGAGGAACTTGATGTCCCCGTTGATCATCCTTGCTTTATTGTTTTTATACCAAAAAGCTAAATAAATAAATCTATCTATTAAATGATTGGCAACTATGTTCTGCGCACTATTGATTCCAATTTTGTCAAGAAGTAGAAAATTATGTTCCCTGCAATGTTGATGTTTTTAATAACAGTATATTTGCCATCAAAGGGTGCACAGGGACTAAAATTTGGGAGAGGGAGGTGTTGCGTGCAGGTGCTGGCAGGGAAGGTTACCGCTGGAATGAGGTGGAGTGGTGGTCAGAGTGGGTCAAACGCTAGGAACCACCCTCACAGCATGAATTCACGCTCCTCAAACAGTTACGGTGAATTGCATCCTTAGAGACTAGTGAGCCGTAAAACACTAAAGAATTTAATACGTTGCGGGCTTTACCTGTTTATCCCAATTCTGAGGACGAAAAATCAAATGGTCAGACGAAAAAAACGATCAGATGAAAAGTCAGTAGTAGAAAACATTTGAAAAAATTGCATTGGAAAGGGATCTTTTTCGACCCGCAACCCCAGTACGTTATGCACCAACCAGTTTCAGCGCACGTGTCATTGCATATTAAAGCGTTGTTCAAAAATATTGCACGTGCACTTCGGGGGCGAAAATAACATGCACCCGCTATGTTGCGGGAGGGAGAGGGTAATCGGTAGTACTTCCATATTTAAGCTGCTAGATTCACGATTACTAAATTTATTTTTATAAAATAACAACTATCACCAATTGTCAATAAATATGGTTACAAGGAGCTGAGTCTCGGTAATATGCATTCGCGCATAATGTTCCGACCCCGCTCATCTGCATTTTTGACTTCATCGTCTACGAAACGAGGAAGAGATAAAACTTTGAAAGACTCACATATTGCTTAACAAACCACTAAATGAAAGCAATGCCGCATTAGAGGGTTGATAAAACCTGCGAATGATGAGAACAAGAGACAAGACAAACGTGAATTGAAAAACAATTAGTTAAACTCATAACTATATGTCTACATTTTAAGATAAAACAGAACTTAACAATTGAGCTCGGCATTACAGAAATAGATGTGAAACCTCTCCTTAATGAGATTTCGTAATAATCAGCAAAATAACTACAGAAAGGGCAAAGTTCAAAAATAAATTTTCATTTCTGAAAACCCTTATTCTCTCAGCGATTAAAACCATTAGTTATCAATTGAAATCATTTAAAAAGGTCATTTATACTTCTTTATATTTAATTGAAGAATCAATTTAAACCTGTTAATTTATATCTTTTAAGGAAGCAATTTAGGCCTGTCATTATCCAGATAAGATTATAAGACTACAAACAAAACAACAAAGACAGGCAAAATTTCTTCAAATTTAGCAAAATTTTCTCGAGCCGTTAAAAGATAATCTATCCACTGAAAACAATCAAGATAAAATTATCTTAAGAAACATTTCATTGTCTCAAGCGACTATCCGGCAAGCCTGGAAAATTAAAATGTTATCACAGGCTCATAAAGATCCATACAATCGGAACAAAAAAATTTTCCAAAAATTTGAAAAGCTTAAATTTTATCCAAAAATTACCAAAAACAGGAACAATAAAAAAGTTGATCACTATCCCAATAACTCTGGAAACTATGCAGCAGCTTAATACAAGACCTTGGAAGAGGTCCCAAGGCCTCTGTTGCCGGAAAATATTCAAAAAGAGTAAAAAAAAATTGCAAACATTTTAATTGATTAAATTCGTGATATTAAATTTTGATGAACATTCCATTACATCTATAAACTGTGCAGTAACATATTATTAAACCTTAATGGAAGTTGCGGAGCTCCTGAGGCTAAAGAAACCTAAAAAAAATGACAAAAAATTTCACAAAGCTTAAAAAAAATACAAGTTTTATTATAAAAAAATGGCTGAAACTTGTGATATTAAAAAGTTGAAAATTAATCCATGAACAAAAAAATTTTCCAGTAATTTATAATCAAATCCCAAAGGAGGTTTTCTGACCCTTGAGGTTCAAAAAACCTGAAAAATGACAATGTCAAAAAAATGAAAAAATGGCAAAAATTATTTAAAAAAATGTGCAAAAATTCGTGATGTTAAAATCTTGCAAGAAATTCCATTTAACCTAGAAATCATACAGTCACCTATTTTCAAACCCTATAGGGTGTTTCTTGTCTCTTGAGGCTAAAAAAAACCTAAGAAACGACAAACATTTTCAAAAAACTTGAAAAAAAGCAAGTTTTATTAAAAAACTGCAAAAATTTGTGACATTAAAAAGTTGAAAAAAAATTCCAGGGCCAATAAAAATTTGTCAGTATCTTATTATCAAACCCCTTAGGATGTTGTCTGGCCCCTGGGTCTGGAAAGACCCGAATACAGAAAACAAACGTCAAAATTTGAAAAAAAAAATTGCACATTTTTTCAAAAAATTGCTTAAATTCATGACGTTGAAATGATGAAACCATTCCACTACCACTGGAAACTATGCAGTAAACTATTATTAAAAAATAGAGGTGATTCTCAGACAACTAGGCCTGATAAAAATCAAAAATTGTCAAAACTTTTTAAAAAGCTTGGAAAAAAATTGCAAAATAGTATAAATTTGCGTTTTTACCAAACGCTTTTTCGTCAGTAGCTAGCCACGGGGGGGGGGGGGACACCAGGGGCTGCTGGGGAGGGAGAGGGTGGGGGGTGGGGCAACACTGGGGTGGGGGCAACAGCGCGGTGGGCGGGGGGGGGGGTGGGGGCAATAGTGCGCGGGGTCAGCAGTGGGGGTGTCTTCAACCTCTAAGAACCGCCCTTTACACCATAAGTATAAGTCACCAAAATAGTTTGAGCTTAAACAGAGCTGAAAGGCTCTAAGAGCACTTAATAATCGCTGGACTCTACCTGTTTATCCCGTTTTTGAGGACGAAAAGTCAAAAGCGTCAGACGAAAATCGGTCAAGCGAAAAATCGCATAACTCGGTGAAGCATAAGACCGACAGGACTAATATAATTGCTACAAACTTCGTTTGAGAGCAATTAAAAAGCGCTTTCGACGCCTCGATAACCATGAGCTCATACTCAAAAGCTTATGTTATGTTCATTGGAGCTCAATTTCGTGTCAAGGGAACTTGCTTCAATTCAATCGTTGTAGGAATTCATTTTAGTAATTAACATAGAAAACAAAAAGGGAAAATTATTTCAAGATCGCGGCAGAACACAGTCTGAACAATTTTACGTTAAAAAACCCACGAATAAAGATAACTTGTCCTGATATAGCTGCGCGTCCCACTACAAAACTACTTAATCCATATATTTGCGAAATAAATAGTTAGGCAAATGAAATATTTCATTAAAAAAATGATGCATTATGGATACATATCGAGTTAAGACTGCTAAAAGCGGGCTGGACTGGAATTCAAGGAGGCTCTAATAGGACTCTGTATTAAAATTAGTCCTCTTTTGAAGCAGACAAAAATATTGTATGAGCAGTTTTCTTGTCTCTACTTCTGGCAAAAAAGTGGGCTATAAAAGCATATTTGGCAAAATTTTTGACAAGGAAGTCTGCAATTCGAAAAATTTAGCAAAAAAACTCGGAACAAACCAATCAACGACCCTTCTCTATCATTAGAGGTAAAACCAAAAACTGTATTGTTGAAACTTCAACAATATTAACCAAACTTTGGGCTAAAATTACCGAAAATGTGCACAAAAACAACGGAAATCGGTCTATTATTCACAAAACTTTCACCCAGTGCCCTTTTTGGACTAGTTAAAACCCACAATTTCACTTCGATTACACGTGCCCTTGAACGTGACCAGTACTGTTAGAATAGGTAAGCGCTGTCAATATGCATAAAAATGAACGCATATAATTGATGCAAAATTTCAACAAGAAGCATTTTTATAATAGCTAAGCATGCAGTTTGCATTATCAAGTTATCATAAAGCAACATAACTGACTAACGTCGGAAGAATTGCTCCCGAATGACTAGTGGGAGCACTAATCAATTGCAGCCTGGTTCTGTCGGTGGAGGGGGGTGTAGCCTCAATCTGACTAAGAAATTCACTAGGCGCTTCAAATAACCTCATTAGAGGTTAATATATACCACTATTAGATTTAAAGTGAAAAATGGCACCAGTTTCGGCGCACTTTTCATTTGACTTTTAGTATTAAATTGACGCCAATTGTGTGCTGCCTGAAATTGTAAATGAGAGAGAACTTAAGGTCACACAAAACGCAGAAAGGCAAGGGCGTAAAAGTCACTTTACAAGTCAAAACCGTCAAGCAAAAATTTTGCATAAAAAGACACACACGCTTACAAAAATTGCTATGAACTTCGTTCAAGAGCAATTAGACAAAAACATCATCTTGAAATATAGCAGAGAACAGGAATTGTAGATAACACGGTCAAAATTGAAGTTTAAAAAGACAGACTAATCATTAATTCTTAAATTCACTTGAATAACCAATTCAGGCGCAAAAAATCAGTCACACCAATCAGCAGAACCAATAATCGGATCAGATCAAATAATCATAAAATCAAAAGCTCTTCATATCAAATGCAGGTTTCTTCTTCCAGCCATCCATTGGGGATTTTTCGGATGATGAGACGCCTCATCTCGTCATATCCCAAAGCCAGCACTGCAACTGGGAGTGGGAACACGAAATCCCAGAGACGATCAATTTCTATCATCATTGTTCCCATTTCTATACCTCCTGTTAATGTGTTCAGACTCATCATTACAACAGCCAAAACAAACGTAATGGGTAGGGTAGCGAGCAGGAAGCCATTCTTGAAAATTCCTGAAACAAACACTAGAAAAAAGTGCGAAGCAAACAAACTTGAATCATTGTCAAGTACACAAACAATAAATTTCTCAATTACATGAGAAATCAAGGACAATTACATTTTTCGTGGTCTCAATCGAAAATTTTTAGTGCGATCCACGCAAGAAATCATAAAAATATAGCCGGCAGATTGCCGGAAAATAGCCGCAATAGACGCTTGTGGCCTATCATGAATTGAAACAACTAAAGAAATACGGTTGACAGATCGACCACCAGCTTTTTAATAGACCACTAGACTTTTTGGGTTAGAATCGGACTGTCAATGGAGCTTTCTCAACATTAATATTCGATATTAAAACTCAAGACTCTATTACTCAGGAATTAGGGCATATAAGTTTGGCACTACTTAGATGCGCACTATTGACCTTTAATTAGTAAATGTTCATAAAATTTAAAGTTCCATAAGTGAGTTCAGAAGTCATTTTTTTGAGTGAGGTAAGTCACGCAATTGACCTAAAAGCAGAAATGACGCCAGAAACGCAAATTTTAACTGCAACAGTAGAAGTCAGAGAAGTCATTGAAAAAGTCAATTCCAAAAAGTCGAAACAAAAATAACCAAAGACGAAACAAAAATAACCAAAATCGCAACAAAACTCGCTGAAACTTTTGAATAACACTTAGTATAAGTCACAGCACGCACTCACTATTGAAGGATAGAAAAACATCAATTATTTGATTCCTCAATGACCACAGTTGAGACCTATCATTAATGATATTGTTCAGCAATAAGTACAACAAACAGAATTATCAAATAAAAAAAATCAGTAAGATTTTATTAAAAAAAACGAAAGTGTATAGTCACAAAAAAGCAATAGCTAAGAACTGAAATGAGTTGCTTTAATTGAAGAATTTTAGCAACCAATTAGACCTGTCGATAATGAGACCAGTTAAGACGACTAAGTTAAAAAACAAAATCGCAAAACTCAACGAAGTCGATAACTTTTATTAAAAACGATTGGTGACAGCACTAGCTTTGAACATAAACGATTAAATCGATAAACTTAACCCCCTATTAGCAGCATCAGAGACCTGAACCCAATGAGATTAAATGATAAGACATCAAAAAGTACAAAAAATACTTGAAGAACTGAAAAAATCACACAAAATTTTTGAGAAAAAGTACTGGCAAAGTCATGAAAACTACTAGCTATTAACTCGAGACATTAAATAGGTTCTTTTATCCCTCATTATCAACCAATCAGACCTGTCATTGATGGTACTAAATGATAAGACAACAGAACCGACTAACGCAAAATATTGTAAAATTTATAAGAAAAGCTTCCAGATTTCGCAGTAAAAGTGTTCAAAACTATTTTTTGTCTCTGGAGTTATGTCAAGTAAACCATCTGCAAGACTTGAAAAGCTTCGTGGGCCAGTAATGATCGTTAAACTCAGAAAAGGACAAAAATATCAAAAATTTTGAAGATAATCGCAAATTTTTACAAAATCTTGCTAAAATTCCAGATATTAAAATCTTCAAAACCATTTCATTGTTTCAACGGACTATCCAGTACCACTATTTCAAGCTTTAAATAGTTTCACTGGCTCATAAAGATCCATAATCTTGGAACATGATAATAATTTTCCGAAAATAAGAAAAAACTTTATCAAAAAATGGTAAAGCTAATATTGATAACCAAATCATTAGCTCGAGAAACTATGTGACAGATTATTATCAAACCTTGGAGGAGGTCCCTAAGACCCGGGTGCCAGAAAAAAAATGAAAAATTCGAAAAGATTCAAAAAATTTGAAATTTTTTTTTTAAATTGCAGATATTAAAATCTTGACAAACATTACATTACACCTAGAAGCCTTAAAGTCACCTATAAACAAAATCTAGAGGAGGCTATGTGGCTCTTAAGGCTGGAGAAACCTAAAAATAATCCGAAATAACCAAATAATGACAATAGATGTCAAAAAAATTAAAAATTGCAAGTTTTGTAAAAAAAAAATTGCAAAAACTCGTGTTGGTGAAATCATGAAAAACATTCCATTATGTTTAGAAATTATACAGTAACCTATTGTCGAACCCTAGAAGAGGTTCCTCGCCTATTGAGGCTGGAGAAAACTAAAAACTGACAAAAACTTTCAAAAAAATTGAAAAATTGAAAGTTTTAAAAATTTGCTAAAATTTGTCAATAAATAATTGAAAGCCATTCCATGGCAAACAAATTTTTTTCAGTAACTAATCATTAAACGCTTAAGGACGTTTTCGGGCCCCTGCATCTGGAAAGACGTTAAAAACGAAAAATAAATGCAAAAAAAATTGAAAAAACTGCACGCTTTGTCAAAATTCGTGATGTTAAAATGTTGAAACCATTCCACTACCACTAGAAACTATGCAGATTGAATTTGATCAAAAACTCCTAAATAAACTATGTAACCGCTTATTATTAAACCGTGGAGGAGGTCCCTACCAACCTGGTGCGGGAAAAAAAGATAAAAAATTCAAAAAGATTCAAAAAATTTGAAAAAATTGCAAATATTTTTTAAAATTGAAGATATTAAAATTTTGAAAAATATTTCATTACCTCTGGAAGCTATGCAATAACCTATAATCGAACCATAAAGGAGGTTATCTGGCTCTTGAGGCTGGAAAAGCCTAAGAACTGACAAAAACTTTCAAAAAACTTGAAAAAAATGCAAGTTTTAACAAAAATAAACTATGTAACCGCTTATTAATAAACCGTGGAGGAGGTCCCTAGCAACCTGGTGCCTGAAAAAAAATTTAAAAATTCAAAAAGAGCAAATTTTATTGAAAAAATAGCTAAAATTTGTCATATGAAAAAAATGAAAGCTATTCCAGGTTGAATAAAAAATTTTCACAACTTATTATCAAAACTTTAAGAACTTTTTCTGGCCCCTGCGTCTGGAAAGACGTGAATAATGAAAAACAAATTTCAAAAAATTGCACGTTTTGTCAAAATGCTAAAAATCGTGATGTTAAAATGTTGAAATCATTCCACCATCATCTAGAAGCTATGAAGTAACCTATAATCAAACCCCAGAGGAGCTTATGTAGCTCTTGAGGCTGGAAAAACCTAAAAACGAACAAAAACTTTCAAAAATGCAAGTTTTATAGAAAAAAATAGCTAAAACTGGTCATATTAAAAAGTTGAAAGCTTATCAATTAAAATTTTATCATTAACTTATTATCAAACCCCCATGGACATTTTCTGGCCCCTGCATCTGGAAAGACCTGGAAAATGAAAAATAAATGCCAAAGAAATTGAAAAAAAATTGCACGTTTTGTCAAAAAATGCTAAAAATCGTGATGTTAAAATGTTGAAATCATTCCATTACCACTAGAAACTATGCAATAACCTATTAAAAGCCCTAGAGGAGGTTTCTTGACACCTACGGCTGAAAAACTAAAAAAAAATGACAAAAATTTTCAAAACGCTTGAAACAAAATTGAAAATTATTACAAAATTGCGTGTTTTTACGATCGCTTGTTCATTAGTAGCCACGGTGGGGTTGGCAACAGTGGGGGGCAACAGCGCGGTTTTGGGGGGGAGTGGGGCCAAAATGGGGGGTCAACAGTGGGGGGGGGGGTGGATGTCTTCAACCTTTAAGAACCGCTCTTCGCACCAAAGTATTTCTCCAAAACAGTTTCAGCTGAAACAGAGCTGAAAGGCTCTAAGAGCACTTAATGCCTGCTGGGCGCAACCTGTTTATCCGTTTTTGAGGACGAAAAGTCAAAAGCGTCAGACGAAAAATTGGTCAAGCAAAAAATCGCATAAAAAAGACCGACAGGTCTAATATAATTGCTACAAACTTCGTTTGAGAGCTACTAATAATGAGCCCCTTTATGAATTCAAGCGAAGGACAATAGGCACCATTAGAAGACATATGTACCGTCTTAAAAGCACTGAAGAAGAGGAAACTCTGAAAACAGAAGTCAAATTGAAAAAAAAATCCATCTCAAAAACCCCAAATTGTTCAAACACCAATTTCTCACTCCACTTTAAAGGTATTTTGGAAAAAGTCACGCCTCAAACCAACTCGATTTTTCGCTTCCTTTACTATTTCAGTGTGACCAAAATCACCACTGTAATTTGACTTCTCACTGGCGTGAAAAAGCCGAAAAAAGCGTAAAAAGATCTGAAAAAAAGACAACGCACCAATACAATTCAAATTCTTTGAATTGTAAAAAATAAGGAGCACAATAATAGCCGATTGAAATTGCTGACGCGGCTATTAATAAGCGAATAACGTCTAATGTCCGAAAAATAGGACTCGCTAAGGGTTGTCTTTCGTAGTCACCCGTTTTAGATTAGTTTTACTGGGCGAGTGGACATGAAAGTGGGAGGGGTGTGAGGATGTCATACTTAGAGTAGCGCATCAAAATTGTAGCTCTTTTTGGGTTTCTCTTACTAGGAGAAGACTTGTAATACCTTGCTTAAAGGCACTGCACTTTCTGGCCTTGCAAGATATGAGGGAGCTCCATTGACAAACAATGATGGCATAGAATGCACCCGAGTGTGCCATCTTCAACCCCACTTGTCTGTCCTCCCATGTCCATTGGTTCCCAACAGAGTCAGTCTCAAAGCTGTGGTGCACATTGTTCCACACAGTAGACATGCCTGCAAAAGAACGAGGCCCAATAACAGAATGGTACAAGAATTTACATAATTTTAATCCATGGTCACAATAACCTTTGATCATGGAATTTGAAAAAAAGCACAAACCTACACTATGGTACCAAAAAGCACCACGATCCATCAAATCATACATTTAGAGTTCAAATCAATTCTCTATTAACAAGCAATCAAGCATTTAGCTTTTTAAAATATCTAGTGGACGGTACCGTACGTACAGTTTTAACACAATTTTTTACGATGTCAGTCAAATTGCCAACACTTTTTCTTCCAGATTTTCCCAATAAACTGTCTGTTTTTGTAATTGCTGCTTCCCAATTGCCCACCAATTTTCTATTTGATTCACATTCGGACTACTTGCAGCCCACATCAGTACCTTTCGCTCATACATCGTTGAAGAAAGTGAGGACAATCTTTTCTTATGCACGGCAGCTTCAACTTGTTGCAATTTAGGTCTTGAAAAAGAACTATTTTCCCAGTAATTTTTCTAAATTTCCAAGTAAACTAGAAGCTATAGATTGTTTGAACATCCAACAAACAGTTTCCGCATATCTGACTCCATTGTAACCAAAACATCGTTTTGACGAACGTCAAGAAGAGCTCGCAATTTTTTTGTTCCATTTCTTTGAACAACTCGCAAAATTCCGTCGCTGGGGAAAATTTGCACCTGTTATTTTTCTTGGCATCGTTTGTATGCATGCAGTGTACTAAAGCTCTATCTTTGGCTGAATTGATTTTGCCTTTTATTCATGAAAATCGGACATTTCAAATCGCAACGAGAGGTAAACAGTAGAATAACAAAACAGCTTTACTCTTTTCGTGAAAGCCGAGAAATGAAAACCTCAAAATTTTACGCCTTTATTCACACCTTTGCACATGAAACATTTTGAGCAAAACGCCTAAATGGCCCAAATTGAGCTGTAGTGTATATATCGTACGTAGCTTTTTGGTACTATAGTGTACATATCATTTATTTATACGAATAGTATAACATTGAGGATGCAACATTGCCTTTTCTGTCCAAGCAAGACAGCTATTTCATCCATAAAATCAACATAGCTGGCAGATTGCCAGAAGATAGCCGCAATAGCTTTTGTAGATCTGCAGTCTCAGAAAGATAATGAGAAAACCAAAAGTTCAGTTTTTACTGAGATGTTGAGATGATTTCAGTATAATTGCTGAGATGTTGCATTTTGATTACTCATTATCACTTCACGTAGTTGCTATACACTCAGTTGACCTTATCTCATTCAACGAAAGTAAGCAAAAGTCTCTTTGAGAGTAAGGAGGTCATTTTAGAGAGTGAGCTTAGTCAAGTACAACCAAACCATTAATCACACGAATGAACAAAAAATGATTGACTAGAGATAAAGATGTAACGCATGCAATTCAGTCGCTATTGCCAGAACAAAAAGCATATTTGCAGCGAACCTGATGTCACATAGTCTTAACAAAAATCCTCACGGAAACAGAAGCACAACAAGTTCTGAATTACAATCCCAAGAAACAAACTCAACACCTGAGTAAAACTCTAAATAGAAAAGCAGTTTTCGGAAGTCAATAAGCACACCCCAAAACAAACGTGGTCTTTTACACTTTATACAAACGCGTTATCAAACTCATTAAAGCCAAAAACATCTTGATAGGAAAACGTTTATACTAATGCACCGCCTCTTCAGTTATTTAAACACTGGCTCTTCAGAACAGAAATTAAAAACGAAAATGTACAACAGAAAAATTGGCATTATTCAATTGCATTGAAGGATTTGAAAAAGAGCGCCATAATAGTTATTTGAATACATAAACATAACCGACTAGAAGTCGGAAGAATTGCTCTCGGACGACTAATGGGAGCTCTAATCAATCGCAGCCTGCTTCAGTCGGGGGGAGGGGGGCTTAAATGGGACTAAGAAGTTCAAATAACCACATTAGAGGTTAACATATACCACTATTAAGATTTTAAGTAAAAACTGGCACCAGTTGCGGCGCACTTTTCAATTGACTTTGTATTAAATTGCCGCCAATTGAGTTCAGCTGCTTGAAATTTTGATTGAGAGAGAATTTTAGATCACACGAAACTAAAAAAAAGTCGAGGGCGTAAAAGTCACTCGAAAAGTCAAAATTGTCACACACAAATTTTGCATAAAAGACACACACGTTTACAAAAATTGCTATGAACTTCGTTCAAGAGCAATTAATCAAAAATCAAACCCTTATTACTAACTAGGACGCATATTAATACAGAAAAGGGATCGAGTTGCAGAAGGCACAAATGCAGCAACAGAATCATTAACTTTAAATTCCAAAAGAATGGCCTCAAAACAGCCATCAGCTAAAGCTGTATTAATCAAAGAGGTCAACCTACACCCAATAGAAATTCAACGAGATCCGTCACAACCGAGACCAAGAGACAGTAGACCAAATAAATTCCCAAGAACTTTCAAAAATTTTGTTGAAAGCAACTCGTCTCAAAATACAGAACAACATCAAATATCTTAAACTATGAAATAGTTTCAATATTCTTCAATCAGAGACTCTATAACATCTGTCATTAATGAGACTCTATAACATCTGTCATTAATGAGAGATTGCCGGAATAGTTGCGGAAGAAGACTTGTGTGCCGTATAATAGAGATAGAAACAGATACAGATCTAAATCGAAAAAAATAGACACCGCTCAAAAAGCCAGGCAAAAACAATCAACGATAAAATAATGAAGCTTGTTAAAATTCATTCCGGAGAAGCCTTTTATTAGGGACCTTTACTGCACATATGAGGTCCTTTGACCTTAAACTAATTCAAATTAAACTTAGAGTTTTAAAGTGCAAATTTTATTGAGTGAGATAAGTCACGTATGATCAAAATCTAATCACGCGAATGAACTTAAAACCTTTGCTAGGAATGAGAAATGACGTCACGCGCGCAAAAGCCGTTAATGAGAGGAGGAAGTCATTCAGAAAAATTGACTTTTTCAGCTTTGCTGTGTGAACAAATGTAAAACGGGAAAGAGCGTCAGACGACGAAACAAAAAATCATAGCAGGACATATCCTGACGTACAATTCAAAGAATATTCATTGACTAACCAAAAAACTAGACCTAGAAGGGACTATGAGTGTATTGGAAAAACCATTTCTAAAAAAACAGATAAAAAAACAAAAAATCACTAAAAAAATACCGCATATGAACAAAAAACAACTAGCGAGAAATGGAAATTTGGTTCAAACAAAAAACTAAGCCTTGAATGAACTATGAATGGATTGGGAAAACCAGTTAGAAAAAAAATCCGATCCAAAAAATTGAAAAAAAAAAGGTTAAAATCAAAGTGAAATTGCCGCATGTGAACAAAAAACCACAAGCGAGAGCGAATTTCTGTTCAAACACCGTTTTCTCACTCTATTTTTAAATTAGAGCGAAACAATTTCGCGCCGCAAGGCCACTCGCTTTTTCGCTCCACTTCCAGTTTCGGCGTGATCAAAATCACTACTCCCATTTGACTTCAAAAATCATGAAAATGTGTGAACAAAGCTTTAAAAAAAGACAGCGCCCCAACACAATTCAAATTCTTTGAATTGTTAAAACCAAGAGCACCGCAGCTATAAAAAGACCATTATATACAAGCATGCAAAACTGGAAATCGGATATTTTTCAAAAAATCATGTCGAAGTCGTTGAAGCCATTATACACGAAATTAAAACAAAAAATACATTTACTTAAAACTAATTGAGAAACAATCAGAACACTCATGAATGACACTAACTGACAGCTAAACAAAAAGAACTTTGAAAACAGACAAAATAACGATATTTTTTAAAACAAATGGTGTCAAATGTGCTGAAAAAACATGTTTCAAAGATATAAAATTATACAATTAAAAACTTCAATTGCGCCTGAACAGTGCGCCAGTGAGACTACCATTACTGAAATTAAGTATTAAAAATGAACAATACTTTGGACAGAAAAGCAGTGTCAAGGTCGCTGAAAACGTTGATATAAATTGAAACCGTTAAATAAAAAGAATTATGCCTTAGCGAGACCAGTCATTAGTAATACGGAGAAAGAACAACTAAACAAATCAAAAATTTACAAAACTCAGTATCATCAATATTTTGTGGAAGAAAATAGTGTAAGCAACAAATTGTCAGCTGCCCTTTGAAGAATTCAAAAACAAAAAAATCAAATTTAGAACAAATTTTTCACCTAATATCCGAAAAATCGTGATCAAAACAGTTAAAGCAGAAGACAAATAGCCTTACGTGGATAAAAAATCTGCACCCTCGGAACAAATTTTTCACCTTTTGCACAAATCGATAAATGTCAGAAAAATTACTTTCGAATGGCAGGTGGCGGAATTTAATTCAGGGGCTGTACTGTAGATAACTTTTTCTTTATGGGTGCGAAAATATCAGCCGAAGATAGGATTCAAACCTCGACCTCTTGAGTCCAATTCCATCACCTCGAAGGAGGTATTAACCAATCGGCTATTAAGTCCTAGTTATCAATTCTCTAACAATCGGTTTCGTTTGAACAACAAACTTTATATCGGAGTGAGCAATTGAAATCAAGAAGTGCGTGCAAAAGTCACTTGAGAAGTCAAAGATTGTTCTAGAAGAAAAGCGCAAAACGGTCAAGCAAAAAATTTGCATAAAAAGACACACGTTTACAATTACTTCTCATTCGAGAGCAAATAAAAACAATCCAAAAAAAATCATGATCAAAACGTTAAAGCAGAAGACAAATTCGACGAGAAAAATTCCAAAAGGAAACTGCTCTAGTTCAAATGCTCTTTTCATTATTCCATTAAAAAAGCAGAACGAATTTCACGTAGTAAAACTCCCCGCTTTTTGCTCCATTTACTGCTCCAGCGTGACTAAAACCACTACTCTAATTTTACTTCTCATTCACAACAAAATGTTGAATAGAAATGTGAACAGATCAATAAACGTAGCTGGCATATTGCCGGAAAATGGCCGCGATAGACGCTTGTGGCCTTTCATGGAAGTGAAAGAACTAAAGAACACTACTTAGATGAACACTATTGATCTTCAACAAGTAAATGCTCATAAAATTTAAAGTTCATTAAGTGAGTTCAGAAGTCATTTTTGAGGTAAATCACGCAATTGACCTAAAAGCAATCCAAATGACGTCAGGCACAAAAAATTTAACTTCAAGCAGTAGAAGTCACTGAAATTCAAGTCAATGAAAAAGTCAATGGTCGCAAGAATCATCGATGGAGACGCCGAATTAAAAAATATTGCAGGACAAGTCCTGACATACAATTCAAAGAATTTTCATTGACTAAACAGAAAACTAGACCTAGAACGGACTATGATTGGATGCAAAAAACCAGATCAATAAGAGTCAAAAACAATCAAAAAAACCGAAAATCAATGTCAAAATGCAACATGAACAAATAACCACTAGCGAGAGTAAGAAATTTGTTTCAAACAAAAAACTAGGCCTATATTGAACTATTGATGGATTGGGAAAGCCATTTAGAAAAAAATCCATTCCAAAAAATTGAAAACAGTAAAAATCAAAGTGAAATTGCCGCAAGTGAACAAAAAACCACTAGAATTTTTGTTCAGACGCCGTTTTCTAACTCGACTTTAAAATTAGAGCGAAAAAATTTCATGCCGGAAAACCACTCGCTTTTTCGCTCCATTTCCTGTTTCGGCGTGACCAAAATCACTACTCCAATTTGACTTCAAAAATCATGAAAATGTGTGCAGAGATCTATCTTAAAAATAAAGATAGCGCCCCAATACAATTCAAATTCTTTGATTCGTAAAAAAAAAACGATGTCCCCAGTAATAGCCGCTATCGCTCCGCGGCTAGCGCAGCATTTTAGAGACAGCGAAGCATTTTAATTCAAATTCTGTGAATTGTATAAAACCAACTGACGGCCCTTAATTATTTGGGTTTTACCAGCATATCCAATTTCTGAAGACAAGTCTCGAAATTCGTAGATCAAAGAAAAAGTCGGAATACAAAAGATTGTCAGCAGGGCAATATAATTGACACAAATTTCGATGGAGAGCAATTAAAAATTAGTCGTTAAATGGTTTATTGGTCAGATGAAAATTTCGGCAGACAAAAAATGCATAAAAACAACAGGTAGAATACGAGAACCGACTCAAAGACTCCAGCACAGAAAATTGTGGAGTCAACAGTGCATTACAAAAGCGATAGGGTCAAAATAAAAAAAAATGGACAAAAAGAAAAACATTCTAGAGAAGAGGACAGGGAGGGGTGAGTAGAAGAGGGTGCAGGAGGTCACTATGTTTTGGCTAGGGAGAGTCTGTTAAGGGGCAAGGCTCTTTAAGCTAACCTTTTGCCTTGAATGTTATTAGAGTATACTACCTAAGTAGATTAGAAACAAACCCATAAGATTAGACAGACATCTTTATGTCAATACCTCATATTAGAAAACAGTCGTCAATGTTAGAAAAGAAAGAAGTTCAAAACGTAAACAAATTTGCTTTAGCTAAAAAGACTGTAAACAGAAACAATCCTCTTCAAGGGGAGGCATGCATGGGGGCTTCAATTAACCTCATTAGAAGTCGGCGCACTTATCATTTGACTTTTAGTATTAAATTGCCCCCAATTGAGTTCAGCTGCCTGAAATTGTGAATGGGAGAGAACCTTAGATCACGCGAAACGCAAAAAGTCAAGGGCGTAAAAGTCACTCGAAAAGTCACAAAGCGGTCAAGCGAAAATTTTGCATAGAAAAGACACACACGTTTACAATAATTGCTTCTCATTCAAGAGCAATTAAACAAGCAGGAAACCAGAACTCATTTAGACTCACCAAATAAGTGATTTCCGAACCACCCTTGTGAATTCATGACCACAATGTAAAATGCAAACATGACAGCTGCGTGCCACATTCCATTGATAAAGCTCACAAAGAACATCTGACGTCCTGTGAAGCGATCCAGTTTTCGATCACGTGGCTTTTGATTCATAACTTTGCCCTCCGCTCTCTCGCACATTATACTCAGGGCTGGCAGCGGAAACATAATCCAGTCGAGCACAAAGAACTGGGTGAAGTCCAGAGGTTCCGGAATTTTAAAACAAATGAAGAAAAAGTATGCCATCAATTGAGGCACTTTTCCGATAATTAAATAGGATGTGAGCTTTTTCATGTTATCATACATCGATCGACTGGCTTCAATGGAAGCGACAATAGCAGCTAATCCTGATAATGTGTCTTTGTTTTCTTCATTCCGATTCTGTGCATTTTGTTCAATTTCTTTTTGTCTCTTTTTGCATCCTTTACTGCTTTCACTCACGTCTCTTGCTTTGTCCTTCGATCCCCCCTTTCGACCACCGCTGCTGCCAAATCCAGACTCGTGTGGACCACCTAATTCAATTTTCACATTTACTTCACAAAAACAACTATCATCGGAAGAATTGCGCTCGAACGACTAGTGGTAGCTGGTCTACTGCAGCTTGATTCAGTCGGGGGGGGGGGGGTAGTCTGGCGGAAAGATGAGGGCGAATGAGAAGTTTATCCTGATGCTTCAAATGACGTCGTTAGAGACTACTTTACACCACCATTAAGACTTGAAGACAAAAACATAGCTGGTGGATTGCCAGGAAATAAGCTGCGATAGCTTCTTTCGACTTGTAGTCTCAAGAAGCAAATGAAAACAGAGCCGGCAGATTGCCGGAAAAAAGCCACCGTTGACGCGCTTGATGTACATCGGGATTGAAACAGGAAAAAAGAGATAAATTTACCGATTTTTTCAGTGGCAAAAAGGGGTCTTGGCATGCAGTGTCAGTCAGTTGGATTCTAAAACTATACTTAATTCAGCTTCTAAACTGAAAGCTAATAAACTTAATGCCAATGTCAGCTAGCAAACACTAACTTTGATAACCTAATTTTCAATGACTTAATCACCGGGCTTTATTGGTTTATCCCGTCTCTTTTGACTTTGACAGTATTCACCACATTGCGTCATTGAATGCGTGAAAGAATTCAAAATAATAGCCGTTGAGAGGCTGACGGCGGCTAAACTCGGAAAAATTGCTCCCGAACAAGTTGCGCCATTTAATTCAGAGGTGCTGTAACAAAAAAAAACTTTTTTACGGGTGCAAACAAAATTCGACTAGCGAGGGGTGCGAAATCCTGACCTCCTCCGTGTCAACTGCACCAATTACCAGTCAGCTATTAGGTCCGTATGCTCTGCTAGCATTCAATCGCCATTTTTGCAACGCACATAATAAGAGCAATTCAGTTCAAGCAAAAAATGAAGTCAACCGTGAAAAACTCACAAGAAGGAAATGTTCAAGAAAATGGGAAGACATACGTTTTCAATAGTTGCGTCAAACTGCAGCAATTAAAAAAATAGACCGAAGGACAGTTTCTAGCTAATTGCCAAGATTTTTTCATTTAAAAGCAATTGTATGAGTTAAGTTATTTCCATTAGCTGCAGTCGGATAAGCAGAAATCCATTTGGGAGAGAAATTATGTTGAGAGCGATAAAAAAATAAAGAGCAAAACTCAAACTAAAAAAAAGAAAATTTAAGACACGAACGCAATTGAAACAAAATTCCATAACAAATGAGCCAAAAGCCGATTTCAACTGACCATTACGTAACATTACCATACAAAAATACTCAAAACCTTAATTTTAACCCTTTCCAACATCTTGTCTCTGAAGAAACGATTCTTTACCAGTTAAAAGCTTGGGTCAAAAATTAAACCTTTATAACGAGAAAAATCTTCATTGACATTATTGGACAACGAAAAAAAAAACAATTACGAAGTCAGTCAGAAACCATACAAAAGAGACGCTAATATTCAAGCTCGACAAAACTTTGAAAAATACACTCAGTGAAAATTAACAGCACGAAAACTTGTATTGACCTGGTATAAACCTGGTATCTTGGAAGAAACCCAAGACTGCTTATCTGAAGACTGAAAAGCTCAAAAAACCAGCTGAACAAATAATTGACGAAGGAACTGGCCTCAACAATTCAGTACCTGGCCTCAAAACCCGCATAACACCTTCCTTCGCATCATGAATTAATGTCTCTCAAGTTCCAGTGATTATCATAATTAGAATCTAGTGCGTCGAAAGACAATTAGAGAACTTAATGCTCCCCTGTAGCTACTTGAATATCTTGATTTTGGTGACGAAACCTCAAAACGGTTCAACAAAAAAACAGCGACAAGCAATTCACGAATGGTCAAAGTTAAGTTGCCACATACACTGCTTAAAAAAAGTCCGCTCAGAGATTGTGAAAATCATTGAAAGCCAGAAATAACCGGAGAATAGAAACATGAGCCACTTTTGCACTTTAACCGCAATTATTAGTCTCTGAAAAGGAACTATTTCCTATCTAAATGGTCAAATATAGATGCAGCATCTAAAAAAATTTTCTACAAGTAAAATAAACCGATAAAAGTCGGATGAACTAGTGTTCAACGACAGACGGGTGCAATTTAAATTAGAGCGGGCATAGCGTAGAAACGTTTTATGGGTGCAGACAAAAAGTTTCCTCACAGGCGATGGAACCCGGACCTCCAAATTGGCAGCCTGACATGTTAAGCACTCAGCTACAAGGCTTCAATTTCTTATCAGTCCCCTTAACCAACGAACTTTACTTCAGAACTAGAGCAGATTAGATCACTAAAAAATGAAGAACTAAAGCACAATAAAAAAGTCAAAAAATATTTTCTAAAACAAAAGCGCGAAAGCTTCAAAAAAATTTTGCTTAAGACATGAGCTTACAATAATTGCTTCCTTTGAGAGCGAATGAAAACCTTGTTTGAGAGCGAAAAAATTAAGATGGAAAAACAGCCAAAATCAGGTTACTATGTATACACTTCGATAAAAACACATTACGTCAAAAACTGACACGCAATTCATGAATTGTCTAAGCTAAGTTGCCAAATACACTGCTTAAAAAATTCCGCTCAGAGAGTGTGAAAAAAAATTGAAATCCAGGAAAATAGAAACAAGAGCCACTTTTGCACTTACTTGAACCACATTCTCAGTCTCAGAAACAGCATTTTCAATTCTAAATGGTCAAATATTGATGCAGCGTCTAATCAAAAAACGTTTCTCGAAAAAACCTACTAACGTCGGATGAATTGCTCTCGATCGAGACGGTGCAGTTTAATTTAGAGGGTTATAGCTTAACGATTTGTGGATGCAAAAAAATTTCCCACAGGGGATCCAATCCCGACCTCCTGATTGACAGCCTGACATCTTGACCACTCAGCTACAAAGGCTTTGATTTCCTTTCGGTCACAATCCCTTAACCAGTAAACTTTATTTCAGAATAAGAGCAGCTTAGATCACTCAAAAAGGAAGAACTAAAATGTGAAAAAGTCACTCAAGAAATCAACGAATATTCAACAACAAAAGCGCAAAAGCGTCAAGAATTTTCCACAAGACAAGTCTGCCATAATTTGTTCAAACTTTATTCGAAAGCAATTAAAACAGACTAGAAGCGAAAGAATTTAGCAAAAAGGACGACAAAAGCTTCTATGAATGCGCTTGTTTCTATCATTAACTCAATGGAACGCATAACCATAGCCGGTAGATTGCCGGAAAATAGCCCCGATAGATGCTTGTGGTCTTCCACGGAATTGAAACAACTAAAGAAATAAGATAGACAGATTGACCACCAGTCCATTAATAGATCACTAGACTTTTTGGTCAGATTCGGACTGTCATTTTTATGAGACATACGCTCTATAAGGGAAAAGCCCTAATGCAGCTTTTTTCTAAATTAACATTCGAAATCAAGAACTCAAGACTCTAATACTCAAGAATTAGGGCATATACGTTTGGCAATACTTAGATGCACACTATTGACCTTTAGCAAGTAAATACTCATAAAATTTAAAGTTCATTAAGCAAGTGCAGAAGTCATTTTTTTGTGTGAGGTAAGTCACGCAATTGACCTGAAAGCAGAACAAATGACGTCACGCACACAAATTTTTACTGCAAAGCAGCAGAAATCATTGAAATTGAAAAAGTTAATTCCAAGAAGTCAGCTCGCAAGAATCATCGATGGAGACAAAGAATTAAAAAAAAGGATGCCGCCAATAACAGCCGCTATCGCTTCGGGCCTCTTAAACAAAACACTTCTCTTGCGCAGCGAAAATTAGTTCACACGGCAAATTTGGATTCAGGTCAAAATGCCGCTTAAACAAATGATACTTCCGCTTTAAAAACCTCAAGAAAGTCAATACTCCTCGTCGAGTTAAAAATAACCAAATCCAATAGCAGTTTGATCAGCATTTGCAGCTATTAGTAGTAGTAGTAGTAGTAGTAAAAGACTTCTATTACCTTTGATAGGATATTACAGTATCATAAATAGAGTGAGCATTGTTAACATGTCAAAAGAAAATAAGGTTAATAATTACAAAAAAGAATGAACTAAAACATTAAAATAAAGCCTATCCTGCGCAAACACTACATCTACATTTTAAAGCCCAAGTACACGTATTATTGATGTCATATTTCGTTTTTGTTAAGTTCAAAAGACAATTATGTATAAGATCTTGACATGGGTTTTTCGATTTGAAGCTGCTTATACCGACATTCAGAAGATCAGCAGTGTCATTGACCACTCTTTGCACTCGGAAGAAGAAGGACTTCTCTGTAATACGTTTTCTTGCTCGCGAGACGACTAAGCGTTCCAGGTCCATATTACGAGTATTTACACTCTTTGTCTCAATTGTGAAGAAATCGTTAAAACTTAGACAATTTTGTTCGCTCATTACAGCAGAGAAGAAACGTAAATCACTCTCAATCAGCTGATAGGCAACTGGCAGGGAATTCGATGTAATCAACAAGCCAGCATAGTCACCCGGTCCAAAGCACCACCTAAGACCTTGTAGGTTCAAGAGTTCTAACCTACGCATATGGATAATGTCCGGGTACCAGGCAGGGTAGCCATATAACAATACTGATAGAACGCATGCTTTGTATAAATTAAACTTAACACCAGAGGGAAGACCGTATGGAACGCTATGTTTCAAATAATTTAGAGCTCTTCGAGCTTTCACGAGTTTAATTCTAACATGATAGCTCCACTTTAATGTGCTCGACACTTCAATGCCCAAATCTGTAATCTGGTCAACTCGAGATATATTGTCGCTTCCAATACATAAGGAATCGGTAGAAGTCAGGCTGAAATGAAGATAACCACATTTGATAGCATTGAAGTTAATAGAATTGCAATAAGACCATAATCTTAGCGCGTGTAAATCACTTTGAACTGCGCGTAGGCAAGAGTCTTCGCTGCAAACTAGTTTTGTGTCATCAGCAAAGCAATATACATTAGAAAATTCAGGGATATCAAGCATATCATCGATATAAATTAGGAACAAGATAGGCCCCAATACGCTCCCCTGCGGCACGCCACTGCTGACATCCGAGACGTCTGAGAGGCTGTTCCCAACTTTAACTCTTTGTCTTCTACATTCTAAGTAAGATGAGAGCAATGCCACGAAATCTTTGTCAAACCCAAAAGATGCTACTTTAAATAGCAGACAGGAATGATCGACAGAGTCAAACGCTTTGCAAAAGTCTAAATACACAACAACTTGTTCCACATTCTCGTCAAAATTCAAATACAATTCGTGTAGAAAAAGGACAAATTGCGTCACCGTAGAATGTTTCTTACGAAAACCATGCTGCCTTGCATTAAGAAAGTCCTTGATTTTTCCGTATATGTACATAAAGAGAAGCTTTTCGAAGATAAGAGAAATCCGTGGAAGTATAGATATCGGTCGGTAATTTTCAACATTTGCTCTTGATCCCTTTTTAAAAACTGGTGTGACAAAGGCGCACTTCCAAGTATCAGGCCATTTTTGAGTTCTAACAACGTACGAAAAAACAAGGTACAGTAACGTGGACAATGTATCAGCTGCTTTATTCAAGATAGTTGGTGGTACCCCGTCACAAGCTGCTATAAAACTATCGGGCACTTTCGCTAGCAAGATCTGAATGTCGTTCAAGCTAAATTCAACTTCCGAGAGCTTGACCAATTTTCCAAAAGGTAAATCCTCAGTGGAGAAGGTAGCCTTAGGTTGGAAGACCGAACTAAAGTAACGGTTGAATAAATTGGCTTTATCAAAATCATTCGAAGCCGCTAAGTCATTGTAAAAAACTTTACCAGGCAGACAGCTATTGCCATTCAACTTTTTAAGCAAGGAAAACGCGTCATTGGTACTGAAATTCTGAACACTGTTAAGAAACACTTGCTTATCCATGTCTATTAAAATTGTTAATTCGCTTTCAAGGCTTTGAACGTTACTCTTTTTACCTCTTCTCGCAGAGTGCAATTTGTTCAAACAGTGCATCGTTGCCGAAGAATAAAAAAACGGTGCATCAATCCTTTTCTTGCGTTTCATATTGACACTTAGCTGAAGGGCTCTTTCCAAGAGCTTGTAGCATCTAGAGATAAATGCTGGATGTGAATTGTGGCAATCGTATGCTAGTGACTTTGTGATTGGAAGATTTTGAATAAAAGACTTTGCATCGAATGAAGATAAAGAAAACGCACTCGATGAGCAATAATTTAATCGAATACCTTCAAAAGTCAGAAATATAAGATTATGATCAGAGCAACTTGACTCTTTGATAACAAAATCCCAATCATCTGGATGGGAGCAAAATACAAGGTCTAAAATGTTTCCAGCTCTATGAGTGGATTGGTCAATTATTTGCGTAAAAAATAACTGCTCGGTTATGAATTCCAGGAGAGTCTGCTCGTCCGAGTGTGCCGATGACATACATTCCCACTGTACGCTCGGGTAATTAAAATCTCCTAAAATTAGCCACTGTATCGAATCTGAGCTTTTCAATTGTAATTTGTTTTCTACTTCACTCATGATAGCGCGAATTCTGAGTTCTGCGACAATTGGTTTGACATAAAACTGTGAGCCACGTGGGGGAAGGTAGAAGAGAACAACACAAAAGGTTATGCTCGGGTATGTAAACAACACGACGCAATCATTTTCGGATTTTGAGGAATATTTGATTTCGATATCTTTCAAGAAATTGTTGTGAAATGCAATGAGGATTCCTCCGTGATGACCATGGGTCCGATCTGATCGCACAATTACAGAGTACGGATTGCCAATAAAAACAGCACTATCGTTAACCGATTCTTCAAGCCAAGTTTCAGTGAGACAAGCAATTGCAGGAGATAGCATAGACATATAGCTACAAAATGATAGCCGTTTCTCAATGGATAGGATACTCTGCACATTCATGAGAAGTATGGAAGTAGAGGGCGAGCACTGAAAATGTAGTCATTTCTCTTCGCAAACTCGGCCCCATCTTATTCTGTACGTATTTCCAGGATTTTGACTCTCTAATTGTCGTTTTTCAATTCGCAGGTTATATTGTTGCACGCTTTCCGCTCGAGTTAAATCCGGCGATACATAAATACTCGAGAAATTGGGACATTTACGTAGATTGCCAGATTTTCGTAGAAACTCTTTCCTTTTCATCTGCTCCCTAAATTTGAGTAACAGCAACTGATGCCCGGTTGACTCTTGGGGTTTTCCTATTCTTTTCAGTTCCACGTCATGTGCTTCGATTTTGACATCCAGCGTTTTAGCTAGCTCTTGGACCAGAGACGCGTCTGTTTTTAAATCTGACGGTTTGGTTCCTTTCACTACGAGGTTCATTTTTTTTGCATCCTTGCGTGCCTGTTCCTGCTGAACCTCAGCGAATAATGTAGCTCGAGTTTGCTGTTCATTTCTAATTGAATTTGCAACAGCTGAGGAGTATGTCTTTTGATTGTCACTTTTAATGCTGGCAGCGCAAAATCCGCAAAGAAACGTTGGAGAACAATCGAAGCTCGAGGGAACAAATACTTTTGTTTGAACGGGGCAGTTGTCTCTTATACAGGGCATAAGTTTCTCAATCAAATCAGTATCTTGCTTTTTAGTTCGTCTCGACATCTTGCAGAGTTACTCGAAGCTATGTAAAGAAAAAAAATAGCAAATCAGTCAAACAGATGCGGAGAAACCTCACGCCAAATGTTTAACTGAATACAGGGACTAACTTATGAATGGTGAATGTGCGTCCTTTGAATTATGTCAACAAAGCAATTGGAAAGAACTCTCAGTCCAAATGTTTTTAAATGGTGTATTGTGAAGGCAGTCACTGACGCACTGCTTTTCCAAAATAGTGATAAACTGCAGCAATTATCGCAAAAGAATACCTTCCGCCGGAATCTGAAATCCCCTATAACTGGGGCTACCCAAAGAATGTCCGGCCTCTATTGATCCAGTAAATAATTGCAATCAGAAGCTGAAACGAAACTAAATAGCCTCCCGGGTGCACATGGAGACTAATTAATAAGTTTATCACAACAATTAGGCTAACCGACATAACCGACTATCGTCGGGCGAATTGCTCTCAAACAACCGGTGACCGGTTGGCTTCGTCAGTATCTAGCCACGGTTTATTGAGTCTAACTTTAGCTTGATTCGACGCTGCAATTTTTAATTTTAAAAAGCTTCCAGATTTTGCAGTGAAAATGTTCGAAACAATTTTTTTATCTTTGGAGTTATGTCAATTAACCCATCTGCAAGACTTGAAAATCTTCGTTGGCCAGTAATGATCGTTAAACTCAGAAGAGGACAGAACAATTCAAAATTTTGAAAACAGTTGCAAATTTGAACTAAATCTTGCTAAAAGTTAAGATATTAAAATCTTCAAAACCATTTTATTGTCTCAAGGGGATATCCAGTATCCCTATTTTAAGCTTTAAGTAGTTTCACTGGCTCATAAAGATCCATAAACTCGGAGAAAAATGGAAAAGCTGGAGTCATTAAAATACTGATATCCAATCCATTAACTACAGAAACTAGGCAGCAGCTTGTCAACAAAACTTGGAGGAGGCCCCTAGGACCCTGGTGCCGGGAAAAATTATAAAAAATTCAAAAAGATTGAAACAAACTTGTAAAAAATGCAAATATATTTTAAAAAAAATTGCGGATATTTAAATCTTGAAAAACATTCCATGACATCTAGAAGCTATGAAGTAACCTATAATCAAACCCCAGAGGAGCTTATGTAGCTCTTGAAGCTGGAAAAACCTAAAAACGAACAAACTTTCAAAAATGCAACTTTTATAGAAAAAAATCGCTAAAATTGGTCATATTATAAAGTTGAAAGCTTATCAAATAAAATTTTATTATTAACTTATTATCAAACCCCCATGGACATTTTCTAGCCCCTGCATCTGGAAAGACCTGGAAAATGAAAAATAAATGTCAAAGAAATTGAAAAAAAATTGCACGTTTTGTCAAAAAAAATGCTGAAATTCGTGATGTTAAAATGTTGAACCATTCCAGCCACGGGGAGAGGGGTGATGCATCGGGGGGGGGGGGGGGGGGGGCTGATGGGGAGGGAGCGAGGGGGACAACAGTGGGGTGGGGGGGGGGGCAACAGCGCGGTGGGGGGTAATAGTGGGGGGGGGGGGGGTCAACAGTGGGGGTGTCTCTTCAACCCCTAAGAACCGCCCTTCACACCATAAGTATAAGTCTCCAAAACAGTTTGAGCTGAAACAGAGCTGAAAGGCTCTAAGAGCACTTAATGCCCACTGGGCACTACCTGTTTATCCCGTTTTTGAGGTCGAAAAGTCAAAAGCGTCCGACGAAAAATCGGTCAAGCAAAAAATCGCATTAAAAAAGACCGACAGGACCAATATAATTGCTAAACTTCGTTTGAGAGCAATTAAAAATGACACCAACTTTAGGGCACGTTTCATTTGACTTTAAGTATCAAGCAGCCGCCAGTTGAGTTCAGCTGCCTATAATTGTGAATGAGAAAGCAGCCGAGGGAAAGAAGTCATGGGCGAAAATGCTCTTGAGAAGTCAAAACGGTCAAAAGAAATATTACATACACGCTCACATTTCAATCGAGAGCAATTAAAAGATACTATTAAGAATAGCGGTGAGTCGAATGGTTAGAATTTGAGTGGAATTGTTGAATGAAAGACCTTGCACAGCCATTTCGGATGCCCGGCGGGTCCGCAAGACAGTTTGCATAAAATTTTCCCAAAAACCTGATAATCCCAGGAAAATTTTAATAATAGGCTTCACCCTAACAGAAAAATCAATTTTATTACCCCGTTAAACTTTCACAAAATTATTGCAGTCAAAAAGTATGACTGCAGCAGTACAAAATTGAACAGTTTTCTTTTAAAAGCACCTATGGACAAAATTGATGAATATTTTTCCACTCACCAGAAACCTTCTTCTCATTAGAGCTCTTAACTTTTACTGCCCCGACACCATGGATTAATATATCAGCACATTCTCTAGTCAACATAGGCGACGTCGCAGTTGCGAAGCCAATGTCAGCGCGCTTCAGTATCTGAGCGTCCGACAATTTTCTGCCAGTTGCGCCCGTCACGTGTTTGAGCGATTGGAGCATTCTAACAATTTTGTACTTATTGTCAGGCGAAACTCGCGCTACAACAATTTCTGTTAAATTCTTGACCAGTTTATCCAAAATGGGTTGAGCACCTGCATCTTGTCCGAATTTCGTCTTTTTACTCCTCCGAATTCTGTTGGCAAAAAAGTTATCAAAATCCTGGAAGAATTTGATATCCTTCCCCGTAAGCACCATGCTGGTATACTCACGCGATATAGCGTAGTTAACTAACTTTCTTCGACCTTCAATAATCTTCTCAAGTTCTTTGTTGTCAGTGTTAGTGTTGTTCGCTTTCTTCTGGTTGAGAAGATCGTTCGGTTTTATTTTCGTGTCCATTTTGTTGTACAAAACTCCTGTTGTAATCAAGCCTGACTTTCGGGCGAACTTCTCTGCAGTCTGTTTGTCATCGTCTGAAAGACGGATATATTAGCATAATGTGTCAACTCATTCAACAACTTCCACCAGATGCGATAATTTTTTTAGCCAAGATACTGCCAAAGAGGCAAAAGTGTATTTAAAAACTCCGCAAAAGCCTTAGCGGTTAAAACTAAGATACAAATTCTCTGAGCCCGATAAGAATCTAATAATATTTCCACGCCGTCATCAAGGTTGATATATACTCGAACCATTATCAACACCAAAATTTTGCAGTAGCTTGTTCACAAAAAACGTAGGCGAGGGCTAATATATGGGTTTCAAATCATGTTGTTAGCGCGCATACATTGTTAACTAAAACAATGATTTAATTTGAAAAACTTGAAAAAAAATAATTTTTGTGGTTTTTATTGAGTGTTAACCTGTGGCCACCTTAATTCGCCTGCTTGAACTTCTTTTTGGCAGCAACATAGATCATGCAGAAAGAGGAACTGGAGGGCAAAAAGTCAACCTGGAAGTCTGTGATAATTGTGTCAAAATTTTTCAACTTTAATTTCTCGGCTATTTGAGGTGTATTTGTGTACATATTCTGATCACTTTGTTGACATGGTATTTGAAGTTAATATTTTGAAGTTCAAATCATTTGAAGTTAAGATCACGCTAAAAAGACCGGACGATGAAACCAATTGATTAATTGAATATTCTTTGCTAACTTGGTTTTCTTGCCACGCTGCACTTTATAGGAGTCTAGACAACCCAGACGTATTCGAAGATAAAAAACGATAAGCGCCGATAAGTTGCAGAAGATAAATCATTTAAAGTATACGCTTACTTCAAATCGATCTGACGAAAAAAAGTACCAACAAAATATTGCTTGAATAAAACAGAACAACACGGCACTGAAAAAATTTCCAATTTTGTTTTAAGAGCAGGTTAAAAACCAGAAGCACTGCCCAATCGACTAATAGACCCTTATTTTTGCTTTGCTGCAACCGATTTTATATAAGCAACAAGCTTTACTTCGGAGTGAGAGCAAAAGAAATCACTCAAAAATGAAGAACCAAAGCGTGAAAAAGTCACATGAGAAGTCAAAGAATGTTCTAGAAGAAAAGCGCAAAAACGATCAAGCGAAGAATTTTGAATAAAAACATAGCCGGTAGAATACCGGAAACGACTCGAATCGTCGTGCATTATAATCTCTAACCTAACCTTACCGAAATCAGAACATCAAAATAGACTAGAGAAAAAAAACACAAGTAGCCCAACAAACCACATTAAAGTGTTTTTGAAAATGCCGACAATTTTTAGGTGCGGTGGGGGGGGGGGGGGGGGGGGGGCTAGGTGCGGTGGGTGGGAAGATAGTTTGGGGAGGCGGGTAGTGCTGGGGTAGTTGGGGGGGGGGAGGTGGGGGGTAGTTAGGTGAAGGGAGGGTTAGTTTGGGGGGGGGGGGGGTGCGGTATAGTTTAGATAATTAGGGGTGACTTAAATAGGAACAAAAAATCTTAAAATGACCTCTTCACCTTGAACATTACCAGCAGTTCCTAGACATAGCTGGCAGATTGCCAGAAAATAGCCGCAATAGACTCGTAGATCGGCAGTCTAAAAAAACAGTAAAAAAGACAGACCAAAAAAATTCGTCTTTTCATTGAAGGCGGATATGTTATATTTTGATTAAAAATATGTATAGGTTATTGCTGCCTCTTTTAGCTGATCTCAAACAACCTTCATTTAGAGTGACACACACCCATTTGACCTTATCTCTTTCAATTAAAGTAAATAAAAGTCAATTTCAAAGAGAGGAAGTCATTTTTGAGAGTGAGGTAAGTCAAGTGTGACCAAAAACTTAATCACGCGCATGAACAAAAAACTCGCTCCACTAAGAGCGAAAAATGACGTCACACATGCAATTCAGTTGAAATTGCATGAACGAATGAACAAAAAGTAGCTGTGACGTCATATGGTCGTAACAAAAATCATGACGAAATAAAAAAACATAGCCGGAAGAATTCCGGAAGCGACTCGAAGCACCAAAACCTCACAAAAAGCTGAAGCCATTACCTTTTGTATTAAACCATTAACTCATTACCTCCCCTGGTCTGATCTAAAAATCGGTGAAATTTAAACCACTGTCACCAAGAGAAAGAAAATGCAGCAAAATTTTATTATTGAAAACGTTTGGTAAAGTTAAAAAAGTCTGAAATTTTTAGAATAGTTAGAAAACTGATAGCCTGACAAAGCTGACAGGGCCATCAATTACCCTCAGATAATTATTGATTCTAAGCTCAAAAAGATCGCGAAAGCAAACGGCAGATAAAAACTTTTCAAAAAAGACAGGAAAGTCAAAATTATTCAAAAAAGAGTGCTCAAACTTAAGAATCAGAGAACCACTACAATTAGATTTCTAATCACGGCAATTAAGACAAAAAATAAATGATTCTTCCTTGTTGTATATATGCTAGACAACATGATTTCATACTAATTCAAAAAATAAATTAATCAGAAAAACAAAAGCAACAGAATAATATTCAAAGGCAAAAAATCGTCTAAAAACAATACCAAGCCCGGAAGAAAGTTGCAATGAATAGTAATAAGTAGAAATGTTGGAAAAGACTTTCGAGCAAACTCCCAATACTGCCTTATTTTGAATTAAATCAATTGCAAACCGAAGAAACCAAGATCTAAGAAAAAGCTGAATTCATTCAATTTTTTAACCACTGAAAAAATCAATATAACGAATATAAAAGTAGAAGCCAGGATCAAACTAGAATGATACAAACAAGAATGTGAAGAATATGGACACAATGCTAGGAACACCGTAACAAAAAGACCAATTCTTGATTTTTGAAAGTTAAAAATCAAATTTAAAAAAATCAAGAAAAACGAGTACATTTCATTGATCAGCATTCGAGACATAGAAAAGACAACGAGTCATTCGAGACAAAAATCCAACTTGCTGAAGAGAATAAAACAAGAAGAAGCAGAATTCAGACATGCGAAACAAGGAAACAATTTGCAAAGAAGTGGTCAAAAAATATTTAAGACTGCATTTATGAAAAATTATCTATTTTTTCAAAAACTTAACACCAAAAATTGATTGAATTTTTATTGAAACAAAATTAAAGTCCCTCGTGTTCCCCAAAATACTATTTCTAGTAATTAAAAGCAAAATACAAACAAAAAACGGAAAAAAATTGACAAAAAACTACGAAAATCGGATTAGTAAATGTACAATTTTATGAAACAAAATTACATCGAGGTAGAAAGAGGCATTGAGTATATGAATTATCAAAGGGAAGTTGCCATATTAACTGATTTTTGACAAAAAACAGCTAAAAGATCCAAAAATGAAGAAATTAATAGAAAAAACAGCCAAAAATTAACTAAAAAATCAAGAAATATGTGCCAATTTCGCATTTGAAACGCAATTTCAGGCTATGCAAAATACTGTGCTATCAATTTCCGGGGTTTACATTTCAACATAGCATCGATTAAAAATTATTTCTACAAAAAACCAAATTACAAGCAAAAAAACTAGGCCACTTAGACGAAAAAACGGCTAAAAACGGTTATCTATATGTGCCATTCAGTCAAAAACTACTTTTCAATGTCAAAAAGTCATTCACTAAACGCAGCGCATGATCAAAAAACTTCTCTCGCTCAGAAAAAAATTAGTTCACACTGCAATTTTACTCGCTTTCGCTTTTAGGTCAAAACATGGTCTGAACGAATAGTACTTCCGGTGAAAAAAAAAACCTTAAGAAAACCAATACTCCTCTTCGAGTCGTAAAAAACCAAGAGAAGGCCAATAATAGCCCCAGCTATCGCTGAGCGGCTATTAATTACTATACATTAGAAACGAAGCTACTGTTAAAGTCCAATGTTCGCAAACAGAAGTCAACAATCAAAAACGGAGGTTAATGCTCGAACAGAAAGAAGTCAAAATTCAAGTCATGAACAAACCTGTTTTCCTGCTTAAAAAAACCTGTAGAATCTCAATACTCCTCTTCGAGTCGTAAAAAGACTAACACGTTTACAATAATTGCTGTGAAATTCGTTCAAGAGCAATTAAACATAACTCACTTGATACCATGACAACTTTGATGTCGGCCTGCTTCAATTGCTTCACCAACTTGTCAGCTCCCTCGATTCCATCACGCGAATAAGAAATCATGCCAACAAAACAGAACCCATCGCGGGGCAGTTGCGTCTTGCCGTCCATAGCTGCCTTCACGTCATAGAAGTTATGAGTGGCTTTAAACCTCTGAACGTCCAGCACTTTTCGTGCCATTGCTAAAAACTGTCTCGCCATAGCTCACGAATTTCTTGTGCACAATTGCCAGTTTTTCACGATCTCGTCTCGACATTCGACGAAGGTTTGTTGATCCTTTTGTAGTTGATGAAGATTCCATGATGTAAGCACACATCTGCATTATGACCTCAAAGCCACCCTGCAATGAATTACTATGTTATAACACGCACGTGCATGTTTATAAATGCCGAAAGTCTACACTGCCAGAAAGTTACAATAAACATTGCCAGAAGTTGACTTCCATAAAATTCCGTCACTTTGAAACGTCCAATTTGTGTTTTTTCAGCAAGGTTATGCGATTCTGCATAAATCAAAACTCTGACTTAGTATCTCGACACCTTCAAAATTCTAGCTTAACATCTCAAGGTTCTCGATAAACGCCAGAGGTTCTGTTACTTCGAGCAAAGTCACGTGATCTATA